>NC_072425.2:159436875-159744687 GCF_028878055.3 Symphalangus syndactylus | reverse complement strand
TTCAGAGAATGCTTCTGTGTGGTTTTTATTTGGAGATATTCCTTTTTCCTCTATTATAATCTTAGCGCTCCGAAGGTCCACTTGCATTTTCTACACAAAGAGTCTTTCATAACTGCTCAATCAAAAGTATGGTTTAGCTCTGTTAACTGAATGCACATATCAGAAATATGTTTCACAGAATGCTTCTGTGTAGTTTTTATTTGAAGATATTCTTTTTAACAATGTAGGCCTCTTAGCGCTTAGAAAGTCCAATTGCAGTTTCTACAGAAAGAGTGTTTCAGAACGGCTCAATCAAAAGTAAGGTTCAACTCTGTTAGTTGAATGCACAGAACAGAAAGAAGTTTCACAGAATGCTTCTGTGTAGTTTATATTTGAATATATTCCTTTTTCAACTATTACCCTCTTAGCGCTCCGAATGTCCACTTGCATTTTCTACAGAAAGAGTGTTCAGAACGGCCCAATCAAAAGTATGGTTTTACTCTGTTAGTTGAATGCACAGATCCGAAAGAAGTTTCACAAAATGCTTCTGTGTAGTTTTTATTTGTAGATATTCTTTTTCCCAATATAGGCCTTTTAGCGGTCAGAATGTCCAATTGCAGTTTCTACAGAAAGAGTGTTTCACAACGGCTCCATCAAAAGTAAGGTTCAACTCAGTTAGTTGAATGCACAGAACAGAAAGAAGTTTCACAGAATGCTTCTGTGTAGTTTATAATTGAATATATTCCTTTTTCCACTATTACCGTATTAGCTCTCCGAATGTCCACTTGCATTTTCTACAGAAAGAGTGTTCAGAACTGCTCTATCAAAAGTATGGTTTAACTCTGTTAGCTGAATGCACATATCAGAAAGAAGTTTCTCAGAATGATTCTGTGTAGTTTATATTTGAATATAATCCTTTTTCCACTATTATCCTCTTAGCGCTACGAATCTCCACTTTCCTTTTCTACAGAAAGAGTGTTTCAGAACGGCTCAATCAAAACTAAGTTTCAACTCTTTTAGTTGAATGCACAGAACACAAAGCAGTTTCACAGAATGTTTCTGTGTAGTATTTAGTTGAAGATATTCCTTTTTCGAGTATTACCCTCTTAGCAATCTGAATTTCCACCGGCAGTTTCTACACAAAGAGTGTTTCAGAACTGCTCCTTCAAAAGTAAGGCTCAGCTCTGTTAGTTGAATGCAGAGAACAGAAAGGAGTTTCAGAGAATGCTTCTGTGTAGTTTTTATTTGGAGATATTCCTTTTTTCACTATTACTATCTTAGCGCTCGGAATGTCCACTTACATTTCCTACAGAAAGAGTGTTTCAGAACGGCTCAATCAAAACTAAGGTTCAACACTTTTAGTTGAATGCACAGAATAGAAAGAAGTTTCACAGAATGCTTCTGTGTAGTTTTTATTTGTAGATATTCTTTTTCCCAATACAGGCCTCTTAGCGCTCAGAATGTCCAATTGCATTTTCTACAGAAAGAGTGTTCCAGAACGGCTCAATCAAAAGCAAGGTTCAACTCAGTTAGTTGAATGCAGAGAAAAGAAAGAAGTTGCACAGAATGCTTCTTTGTAGTTTATATTTGAGTATGTTGCTTTTTCCAGTATTACCCTCTTAGCGCTCCGAATGTCTACTTGCATTTTCTACAGAAAGAGTGTTCAGAACTGCGCAATCAAAAGTATGGTTTAACTCTGTTAGCTGAATGCACATATCAGAAATAAGTTTCACAGAATGTTTCTGTGTAGTTTTAATTTGTAGATATTCTTTTTCCCAATATAGGCCTTTTAGCGGTCAGAATGTCCAATTGCAGTTTCTACAGAAACAGTGTTTCACAACGGCTAAATCAAAAGTAAGGTTCAACTCTGTTAGTTGAATGCACAGAACAGAAAGAAGTTTCATACAATGCTTCTGTGTAGTTTATATTTGAACATATTCCTTTTTCCACTATTACCCACTTAGGGCTCCGAATGTCCAGTTGCATTTTCTACAGACAGAGTGTTTCAAAACTGCTCAGTCAAAAGTATGGTTTAACTCTGTTAGCTGAATGCTCAGATCAGAAAGAAGTTTCACAGAATGCTTCTGTGTAGTTTATATTTGAATATATTCCTTTTTCCACTACTACCCTCTTAGCGCTCCAAATGTCCAGTTGCATTTTCTACAGAAAGAGTGTTCAGAACTGCTCAATGAAAAGTATGGTTTAATTCTGTTAGCTGAATGCAGAGAACAGAAAGAAGTTTCACAGAATGATTCTGTGTAGTTTATATTTGAAGATATTACTATTTCCAGTATTACCGTCTTACAGCTCCCAATGTCCACTTGCATTTTCTACAGAAAGAGTGTTCAGAACTGCTCAATCAAAAGTGTGGTTTTACTCTTTTAGTTGAATGCACATATCAGAAATAAGTTTCACAGAATGCTTCTGTGTAGTTTTTATTTGAATATATTCTTTTTCCCAATATAGGCCTCTTAGCCCTCAGAATGTCCAATTGCAGTTTCTACAGAAAGAGTTTTTCAGAACGGCTCCATCAAAAGTAAGGTTCAACTCAGTTAGTTGAATGCACAGAACAGAAAGAAGTTTCACAGAATGCTTCTGTGTAGTTTATATTTCAATATATTCCTTATCCAGTATTACCGTCTTAGCGCTCCGAATATCCACTTGCATTTTCTACAGAAAGGGTGTTCAGAACGGCTCAATCAAAAGTATTTTTTTACTCTGTTAGTTGAATGCACAGATCCAAAAGAAGTTTCACAGAATGCTTCTGTGTAGTTTTTATTAGAAGATATTCTTTTTCCCAATATAGGCCTCTTAGCGCTCAGAATGTCCAATTGCAGTTTCTACAGAAAGAGTTTTTCAGAACGGCTCCATCAAAAGTAAGGTTCAACTCTGTTAGTTGAATGCACAGAAGAGAAAGAAGTTTCATACAATGCTTCTGTGTAGTTTATATTTGAATATATTCCTTTTTCCACTACTACTCTTTTAGCGCTCCAAATGTCCAGTTGCATTTTCTACAGAAAGAGTGTTCAGATCGGCTCAATCAAAAGTATGGTTTAACTCTGTTAGCTGAATGCACAGATCAGAAAGAAGTTTCACAGAATGATTCTGTGTAGTTTATATTTGAAGATATTCCTTTTTCCACTATTACCCACTTAGCGCTCCAAATGTCCAGTAGCATTTTCTACAGAAAGAGTGTTTCAGAACTGCTCAATATAAAGTATGGTTTAACTCTGTTTGCTGAATGCACAGATCAGAAAGAAGTTTCACAGAATGCTTCTGTGTAGTGTTTATATGAAAATATTCTTTTTACCAATATAGGCCTCTTAGCGCTCAGAATGTCCAATTGCAGTTTCTATAGAAAGAGTGTTTCAGAACGGCTCAATGAAAAGTAAGGTTCACCTCTTTTAGTTGAATGCACAGAACAGAAAGAAGTTTCACAGAATGCTTCTGTGTAGTATTTAGTTGAAGATATTCCTTTATTGACTATTACCCACTTAGTGCTCCGAATGTCCACTGGCAGTTCCTACACAAAGAGTGTTTCAGAACTGTTCCTTCAAAAGTAAGGCTAAACTCTGTTAGTTGAATTCAGAGAAGAGAAAGGAGTTTCAGAGAATGCTTCTGTGTGGTTTTTATTTATAGATAATCCTTTTTCCTCTATTACAATCTTAGCGCTCCGCAGGTCCACTTGCATTTTCTACACAAAGAGTGTTTCATAACTGCTCAATCAAAAGTATGGTTTAGCTCTGTTAACTGAATGCACATATCAGAAATAAGTTTCACAGAATGCTTCTGTGTAGTTTTTATTTGAAGATATTCTTTTTAACAATGTAGGCCTCTTAGCGCTTAGAAAGTCCAATTGCAGTTTCTACAGAAAGAGTTTTTCAGAACGGCTCCATCAAAAGTAAGGTTCAACTCTGTTAGTTGAATGCACAGAAGAGAAAGAAGTTTCATACAATGCTTCTGTGTAGTTTATATTTGAATATATTCCTTTTTCCACTACTACTCTTTTAGCGCTCCAAATGTCCAGTTGCATTTTCTACAGAAAGAGTGTTCAGATCGGCTCAATCAAAAGTATGGTTTAACTCTGTTAGCTGAATGCACAGATCAGAAAGAAGTTTCACAGAATGATTCTGTGTAGTTTATATTTGAAGATATTCCTTTTTCCACTATTACCCACTTAGCGCTCCAAATGTCCAGTAGCATTTTCTACAGAAAGAGTGTTTCAGAACTGCTCAATATAAAGTATGGTTTAACTCTGTTTGCTGAATGCACAGATCAGAAAGAAGTTTCACAGAATGCTTCTGTGTAGTGTTTATATGAAAATATTCTTTTTACCAATATAGGCCTCTTAGCGCTCAGAATGTCCAATTGCAGTTTCTATAGAAAGAGTGTTTCAGAACGGCTCAATGAAAAGTAAGGTTCACCTCTTTTAGTTGAATGCACAGAACAGAAAGAAGTTTCACAGAATGCTTCTGTGTAGTATTTAGTTGAAGATATTCCTTTATTGACTATTACCCACTTAGTGCTCCAAATGTCCACTGGCAGTTTCTACACAAAGAGTGTTTCAGAACTGTTCCTTCAAAAGTAAGGCTAAACTCTGTTAGTTGAATTCAGAGAACAGAAAGGAGTTTCAGAGAATGCTTCTGTGTGGTTTTTATTTATAGATAATCCTTTTTCCTCTATTACAATCTTAGCGCTCCGCAGGTCCACTTGCATTTTCTACACAAAGAGTGTTTCATAACTGCTCAATCAAAAGTATGGTTTAGCTCTGTTAACTGAATGCACATATCAGAAATAAGTTTCACAGAATGCTTCTGTGTAGTTTTTATTTGAAGATATTCTTTTTAACAATGTAGGCCTCTTAGCGCTTAGAAAGTCCAATTGCAGTTTCTACAGAAAGAGTTTTTCAGAACGGCTCCATCAAAAGTAAGGTTCAACTCTGTTAGTTGAATGCACAGAAGAGAAAGAAGTTTCATACAATGCTTCTGTGTAGTTTATATTTGAATATATTCCTTTTTCCACTACTACTCTTTTAGCGCTCCAAATGTCCAGTTGCATTTTCTACAGAAAGAGTGTTCAGATCGGCTCAATCAAAAGTATGGTTTAACTCTGTTAGCTGAATGCACAGATCAGAAAGAAGTTTCACAGAATGATTCTGTGTAGTTTATATTTGAAGATATTCCTTTTTCCACTATTACCCACTTAGCGCTCCAAATGTCCAGTAACATTTTCTACAGAAAGAGTGTTTCAGAACTGCTCAATATAAAGTATGGTTTAACTCTGTTTGCTGAATGCACAGATCAGAAAGAAGTTTCACAGAATGCTTCTGTGTAGTGTTTATATGAAAATATTCTTTTTACCAATATAGGCCTCTTAGCGCTCAGAATGTCCAATTGCAGTTTCTATAGAAAGAGTGTTTCAGAACGGCTCAATGAAAAGTAAGGTTCACCTCTTTTAGTTGAATGCACAGAACAGAAAGAAGTTTCACAGAATGCTTCTGTGTAGTATTTAGTTGAAGATATTCCTTTATTGACTATTACCCACTTAGTGCTCCGAATGTCCACTGGCAGTTTCTACACAAAGAGTGTTTCAGAACTGTTCCTTCAAAAGTAAGGCTAAACTCTGTTAGTTGAATTCAGAGAACAGAAAGGAGTTTCAGAGAATGCTTCTGTGTGGTTTTTATTTATAGATAATCCTTTTTCCTCTATTACAATCTTAGCGCTCCGCAGGTCCACTTGCATTTTCTACACAAAGAGTGTTTCATAACTGCTCAATCAAAAGTATGGTTTAGCTCTGTTAACTGAATGCACATATCAGAAATAAGTTTCACAGAATGCTTCTGTGTAGTTTTTATTTGAAGATATTCTTTTTAACAATGTAGGCCTCTTAGCGCTTAGAAAGTCCAATTGCAGTTTCTACAGAAAGAGTTTTTCAGAACGGCTCCATCAAAAGTAAGGTTCAACTCTGTTAGTTGAATGCACAGAACAGAAAGAAGTTTCACAGAATGCTTCTGTGTAGTTTATATTTGAATATATTCCTTTTTCAACTATTACCCTCTTAGCGCTCCGAATGTCCACTTGCATTTTCTACAGAAAGAGTGTTCCAGAACGGCTCAATCAAAAGCAAGGTTCAACTCAGTTAGTTGAATGCAGAGAACAGAAGGAAGTTTCACAGAATGCTTCTGTGTAGTTTATATTTGAGTATATTGCTTTTTCCACTATTACCCTCTTAGCGCTCCGAATGTCCACTTGCATTTTCTACAGAAAGAGTGTTCAGAACTGCGCAATCAAAAGTATGGTTTAACTCTGTTAGCTGAATGCACATATCAGAAATAAGTTTCACACAATGCTTCTGTGTAGTTTTTATTTGAATATATTATTTTTCCCAATATAGGCCTCTTTGGGCTCATAATGTCCAATTGCAATTTCTACAGAAAGAGTGTCAGAACGGCTAAATCATAAATAAGGTTCAACTCTGTTAGTTGAATGTACAGAACAGAAAGATGTTTCATACAATGCTTCTGTGTAGTTTATATTTGAACATATTCTTTTTTCCACTATTACCAACTTAGCGCTCCGAATGTCCAGTTGCATTTTCTACAGACAGAGTGTTTCAAAACTGCTCAGTCAAAAGTATGGTTTAACTCTGTTAGCTGAATGCTCAGATCAGAAAGAAGTTTCACAGAATGCTTCTGTGTAGTTTATATTTGAATATATTTCTTTTTCCACTACTACCCTCTTAGCGCTCCAAATGTCCAGTTGCATTTTCTACAGAAAGAGTGTTCAGAACTGCTCAATCAAAAGTATGGTTTAATTCTGTTAGCTGATTGCACAGATCAGAAAGAAGTTTCACAGAATTATTCTGTGTAGTTTATATTTGAAGATATTACTATTTCCAGTATTACCCTCTTAGAGCTCCGAATGTACACTTGCATTTTCTACAGAAAGAGTGTTCAGAGCTGCTCAATCAAAAGTATGGTTTTACTCTATTAGTTGAATGCCCATATCAGAAATAAGTTTCACAGAATGCTTCTGTGTAGTTTTTATTTGAAGATATTCTTTTTCCCAATATAGGCCTCTTAGCGCTCAGAATGTCCAATTGCAGTTTCTACAGAAAGAGTGTTTCAGAACCCCTCCATCAAAAGTAAGGTTCAACTCAGTTATTTGAATGCACAGAACAGAAAGAAGTTTCACAGAATGCTTCTGTGTAGTTTATATTTGAATATATTCCTTTTCCAGTATTACCGTCTTAGCTCTCCGAATATCCACTTGCATTTTCTACAGAAAGAGTGTTTCAGAACGGCTCAATCAAAAATAAGGTTCAACTCTGTTATTTGAATGCACAGAAGTGAAAGGAGTTTCATACAATGCTTCTGTGTAGTTTATATTTGAATATATTCCTTTTTCCACTACTACCCTTTTAGCGCTCCAAATGTCCAGTTGCATTTTCTACAGAAAGAGTGTTCAGAACTGCTCAATCAAAAGTATGGTTTAACTCTGTTAGCTGAATGCACAGATCAGAAATAAGTTTCACAGAATGATTCTGTGTAGTTGATATTTGAAGATATTCCTTTTTCCACTATTACCCACTTAGCGCTCCAAATGTCCTGTAGCATTTTCTACAGAAAGAGTTTTTCAGAACTGCTCAATCAAAAGTATGGTTTAACTCTGTTAGCTGAATGCACAGATCAGAAAGAAGTTTCACAGAATGCTTCTGTGTAGTGTTTATATGAAAATATTCTTTTTACCAATATAGGCCTCTTAGCGCTCAGAATGTCCAATTGCAGTTTCTATAGAAAGAGTGTTTCAGAACGGCTCCATGAAAAGTAAGGTTCACCTCTTTTAGTTGAATGCACAAAACAGTAAGAAGTTTCACAGAATGCTTCTGTGTAGTATTTAGTTGAAGATATCCCTTTATTGACTATTACACACTTAGCGCTCCGAATGTCCACAGGCAGTTTCTACACAAGGAGTGTTTCAGAACTGTTCCTTCAAAAGTAAGGCTAAACTCTGTTAGTTGAATTCAGAGAACAGAAAGAGTTTCAGAGAATGCTTCTGTGTGGTTTTTATTTGGAGATAATCTTTTTTCCTCTATAAAAATCTTAGCGCTCCGAAGGTCCACTTGCATTTTCTACACAAAGAATGTTTCATAACTGCTCAATCAAAAGTATGGTTTAGCTCTGTTAACTGAATACACATATCAGAAATAAGTTTCACAGAATGCTTCTGTGTAGTTTTTATTTGAAGATATTCTTTTTAACAATGTAGGCCTCTTAGCGCTTAGAAAGTCCAATTGCAGTTTCTACAGAAAGAGTGTTTCAGAACGGCTCAATCAAAAGTAAGATTCAACTCTGTTAGTTGAATGCACAGAACAGAAAGAAGTTTCACAGAATGCTTCTGTGTAGTTTATAATTGAATATAATCCTTTTTCCACTATTACCGTATTAGCGCTCCGAACGTCCACTTGCATTTTCTACAGAAAGAGTGTTCAAAACTGCGCAATCAAAAGTATGGTTTAACTCTGTTAGCTGAATGCACAGATCAGAAATAAGTTTCACACAATGCTGCTGTGTAGTTTTTATTTGAAGATATTATTTTTCCCAATATAGGCCTCTTAGATCTCAGAATGTCCAATTGCTGTTTCTACAGAAAGAGTGTTTCAGAACGGCTCAATCAAAAGTAAGGTTCAACTCTGTTAGTTGAATGCACGGAACAGAAAGAAGTTTCATACAATGCTTCTGTGTAGTTTATATTGAACATATTCCTTTTTCCATTATTACCCACTTAGCGCTCCGAATGTCCAGTTGCATTTTCTACAGACAGAGTGTTTCAAATCTCCTCAATCAAAAGTATGGTTTAATTGTGTTAGCTGAATGCTCAGATCAGAAAGAAGTTTCACAGAATGCTTCTGTGTAGCTTATATTTGAATATATTCCTTTTTCCACTACTACCCTCTTAGCGCCTCAAATGTCCAGTTGCATTTTCTACAGAAAGAGTGTTCAGAACAGCTCTATCAAAAGTATGCTTTAACTCTGTTAGCTGAATGCACATATCAGAAAGAAGTTTCACAGAATGATTCTGTGTAGTTTATATTTGAAGATAATCCTTTTTCCACTATTACCCTCTTAGCGCTCCGAATGTCCACTTGCATTTTCTACAGAAAGAGTGTTCAGAACGGCTCAATCAAAAGTATGGTTTTACTCTATTAGTTGAATGCCCATATCAGAAATAAGTTTCACAGAATGCTTCTGTGTAGTTTTTATTTGAAGATATTCTTTTTCCCAATATAGGCCTCTTAGCGCTCAGAATATCCAATTGCAGTTTCTACAGAAAGAGTGTTTCAGAACGGCTCCATCAAAAGTAAGGTTCAACTCAGTTAGTTGAATGCACAGAACAGAAAGAAGTTTCACAGAATGCTTATGTGTAGTTTATAGTTGAATATATTCTTTTTCCAGTATTACCGTCTTAGCGGTCCGAATATCCACTTGCATTTTCTACAGAAAGAGTGTTTCAGAACGGCTCAATCAAAAATAAGGTTCAACTCTGTTAGTTGAATGCACAGAACAGAAAGAAGTTTCATACAATGCTTCTGTGTAGTTTATATTTGAATATATTCCTTTTTCCACTACTACCCACTTAGCGCTCCAAATATCCAGTTGCATTTTCTACAGAAAGAGTGTTCAGAACTGCGCAATCAAAAGTATGGTTTAATTCAGTTAGCTGAATGCACAGATCAGAAATTAGTTTCACAGAATGATTCTGTGTAGTTTATACTTGAAGATATTCCTTTTTCCTTTATTACCCACTTAGCGCTCCAAATGTCCAGTTGCATTTTCTACAGAAAGAGTGTTTCAGAACTGCTCAATCAAAAGTATGGTTTAACTCTGTTAGCTGAATGCACAGATCAGAAACAAGTTTCACAGAATGCTTCTGTGTAGTGTTTATATGAAGATATTACTTTTTCCAGTATTACCCTCTTAGCGCTCCGAAGGTCCACTTGCATTATCTACAGAAGGAGTGTTCACAACGGCTCAATCAAAAGTATGGTTTTATTCTATTAGTTGAATGCCCATATCAGAAATAAGTTTCACAGAATGCTTCTGTGTAGTTTTTATTTGAAGATATTCCTTTTCCCAATATAGGCCTCTTAGCGCTCAGAATGTCCAATTGCAGTTTCTACAGAAAGAGTGTTTCAGAACGGCTCCATCAAAAGTAAGGTTCAACTCAGTTATTTGAATGCACAAAACAGAAAGAAGTTTCACAGAATGCTTCTGTGTAGTTTATATTTGAACATATTCCTTTTTCCACTATTACCCATTTAGCGCTCCAAATGTCCAGTAGCATTTTCTACAGAAAGAGTGTTTCAGAACTGCTCAATCAAAAGTATGGTTTAACTCTGTTAGCTGAATGCACAGATCAGAAAGAAGTTTAACAGAATGCTTCTGTGTAGTGTTTATATGAAAATATTCTTTTTACCAGTATATGCCTCTTAGCGCTCAGAATGTCCAATTGCAGTTTCTATAGAAAGAGTGTTTCAGAACGGCTCAATGAAAAGTAAGGTTCACTTCTTTTAGTTGAATGCACAGAACAGAAAGAAGTTTCACAGAATGCTTCTGTGTAGTATTTAGTTGAAGATATTCCTTTATTGACTATTAGCCACTTAGCACTCCGAATGTCCACTGGCAGTTTCTACACAAAGAGTGTTTCCGAACTGTTCCTTCCAAAGTAAGGCTAAACTCTGTTAGTTGAATTCAGAGAACAGAAAGGAGTTTCTGAGAATGCTTCTGTGTAGTTTTTATTTGGAGATATTCCTTTTTCCTCTATTACAATCTTAGCGCTCCGAAGGACCCCTTGCATTTTCTACACAAAGAGTGTTTCATAACTGCTCAATCAAAAGTATGGTTTAGATCTGTTAACTGAATGCACAGATCAGAGATAAGTTTCAGAGAATGCTTCTGTGTAGTTTTTATTTGGAGATATTCCTTTTTCCACTAATACAATCTTAGCGCTCCGAATGTCCAATTTCATTTTCTACAGAAAGAGTGTTTCAGAACGGCTCAATCAAAAGAAAGGTTCAACACTTTTAGTTGAATGCACAGAACAGAAAAACTTTCACAGAATGCTTCTGTGTAGTTTTTATGTGTAGATATTCTTTTTCCCAATATAGGCCTCTTAGCACTCAGCATGTCCAATTGCATTTTCTACAGAAAGAGAGTTTCAGAACGGCTCAATCAAAAGCAAGGTTTAACTCAGTTAGTTGAATGCAGAGATCAGAAAGAAGTTTCACAGAATGCTTCTGTGTAGTTTATATATGAATATATTGCTTTTTCCACTATTACCCTCTTAGCGCTCAGAGTGTCCACTTGCATTTTCTACAGAAAGAGTGTTCAGAACTGTGCAATCAAATGTATGGTTTAACTCTGTTAGCTGAATGCACATATCACAAATAAGTTTCACACAATGCTTCTGTGTAATTTTTATTTGAATATATTATTTTTCGCAATATAGGCCTCCTAGCGCTCAGAATGTCCAATTACAGTTTCTACAGAAACAGTGTTTAAGAACGGCTCAATCAAAAGTAAGGTTCAACTCTGTTAGTTGAATGTACAGAACACAAAGTTGTTTCACACAATGCTTCTGTGTAGTTTATATTTGAACATATTCCTTTTTCCACTATTACCCACTTAGCGCTCCGAATGTCCAGTTGCATTTTCTACAGACAGAGTGTTTCAAAACTGCTCAATCAAATGTATGGTTTAACTCTGTTAGCTGAATGCTCAGATCAGAAAAAGTTTCACAGAATGTTTCTCTGTAGTTTATATTTGAATATATTCTTTTTCAACTACTACCCTCTTAGCGCTCCAAATGTCCAGTTGCATTTTCTACAGACAGAGTGTTCAGAACTGCTCAATCAAAAGTACGGTTTAACTCTGTTAGCTGAATGCACAGATCAGAGAGAAATTTCACAGAATGATTCTGTGTAGTTCATATTTCAAGATATTACTTTTTCCAGTATTACCCTCTTAGCGCTCCGAATGTCCACTTGCATTTTCTACAGAAAGAGTGTTCAGAACGGCTCAATCAAAAGTATCGTTTTACTCTATTAGTTGAATGAACATATCAGAAATAAGTTTCACAGAATGCTTCTGTGTAGTTTTTATTTGAAGATATTCTTTTTCCCAATATAGGCCCCTTAGTGCTCAGAATGTCCAATTGCAGTTTCTACAGAAAGAGTGTTTCAGAACGGCTCCATCAAAAGTAAAGTTCAACTCAGTTAGTTGAATGCACAGAACAGAAAGAAGTTTCACAGAATGCTTCTGTGTAGTTTATAGTTGAATATATTCTTTTTCCAGTATTACCGTCTTAGCGCTCCAAATATCCACTTGCATTTTCTACAGAAAGAGTGTTTCAGAACGGCTCAATCAAAAATAAGGTTCAACGCTGTTAGTTGAATGCACAGAACACAAAGAAGTTTCATACAATGCTTCTGTGTAGTTTATATTTGAATATATTCCTTTTTCCACTACTACCCACTTAGGGCTCCTAATATACATTTGCATTTTCTACAGAAAGAGTGTTTCAGAACTGCTCAATCAAAAGTATGGTTTAATTCTGTTAGCTGAATGTACAGATCAGAAATAAGTTTCACAGAATGATTCTGTGTAGTTTATATTTGAAGATATTCCTTTTTCCACTATTACCCACTTAGCGCTCCAAATGTCCAGTTGCATTTTCTGCAGAAAGAGTGTTTCAGAACTGCTCAATCAAAAGTATGGTTTAACTCTGTTAGCTGAATGCACAGATCAGAAAGAAGTTTCACAGAATGCTTCTGTGTAGTGTTTATATGAAAATATTGTTTTTACCAATATATGCCTCTTAGCGCTCAGAATGTCCAATTGCAGTTTCTATAGAAAGAGTGTTTCAGAACGGCTCAATGAAAAGTAAGGTTCACTTCTTTTAGTTGAATGCACAGAACAGAAAGAAATTTCACAGAATGCTTCTGTGTAGTATTTAGTTGAAGATATTCCTTTATTGACTATTACCCACTTAGCGCTCCGAATGTCCACTTGCAGTTTCTACACAAAGAGTGTTTCAGAACTGTTCCTTCAAAAGTAAGGCTAAACTCTGTTAGTTGAATTCAGAGAACAGAAAGGAGTTTCTGAGAATGCTTCTGTGTAGTTTTTATTTGGAGATATTCCTTTTTCCTCTATTACAATCTTAGCGCTCCGAAGGTCCCCTTGCATTTTCTACACAAAGAGTGTTTCATAACTGCTCAATCAAAAGTATGGTTTAGATCTGTTAACTGAATGCACAGATCAGAAATAAGTTTCAGAGAATGCTTCTGTGTAGTTTTTATTTGGAGATATTCCTTTTCCCACTAATACAATCTTAGCACTCCGAATGTCCACTTTCATTTTCTACAGAAAGAGTGTTTCAGAACGGCTCAATCAAAACAAAGGTTCAACACTTTTAGTTGAATGCACAGAACAGAAAAAGTTTCACAGAATGCTTCTGTGTAGTTTTTATGTGTAGATAATCTTTTTCCCAATATAGGCCTCTGAGCGCTCAGAATGTCCAATTGCATTTTCTACAGAAAGAGAGTTTCAGAACGGCTCAATCAAAAGTAAGGTTAAACTCTGTTAGTTGAATGCACAGAAAAGAAAGAAGTTTCACAGAATGCTACTGTGTAGTTTATATTTGAATATATTCCTTTTTTCCACTATTACCCACTTAGCGCTCCGATTATCCACTTGCAGTTTCTACACAAAGATTGTTTCAGAACTGCTCCTTCAAAAGTAAGGCTCAACTCTGTTAGTTGAATGCAGAGAACAGAAAGGAGATGCAGAGAATGCTTCCGTGTAGTTTTTATTTGGAGATATTCCTTTTTCCTCTGTTACAATCTTAGCGCTCCAAAGGTCCACTTGCATTTTCTACACAAAGAGTCTCATAACTGCTCAATCAAAAGTATGGTTTAGCTCTGTTAACTGAATGCACAGTTCAGAAATAAGTTTCACAGAATGCTTCTGTGTAGTTTTATTTGAAGATATTCTATTTCCCAGTGTAGGCCTCTTAGCTCTCAGAATGTCCAATTGCAGTTAATACAGAAAGAGTGTTTCAGAACGGCTCAATCAAAAGTAAGGTTCAACTCTGTTAGTTGAATGCACAGAACAGAAAGAAGTTTCACAGAATGCTTCTGTGTAGTTTATAATTGAATATATTCCTTTTTCCACTATTACCGTATTAGCCCTCCGAATGTCCATTTGCATTTTCTACAGAAAGAGTGTTCAGAACTGCGCAATCAAAAGTATGGTTTAACTCTGTTAGCTGAATGCACATATCAGAAATAATTTTCACAAAATGCTGCTGTGTAGTTTTTATTTGAAGATATTATTTTTCCCAATATATGCCTCTTAGCGCTCAGAATATCCAGTTGCAGTTTCTACACAAGGAGTGATTCAGAACGGCTCCATCAAAAGGAAGTTTCAACTCTGTTAGTTGAATGCACAGAACATAAAGAAGTTTCATACAATGCTACTGTGTAGTTTATATTTGAACATATTAATTTTTCCATTATTACCCACTTAGTGCTCGGAATGTCCAGTTGCATTTTCTACAGACAGAGTGTTTCAAATCTCCTCAATCAAAAGTATGGTTTAACTCTGTTAGCTGAATGCTCAGATCAGAAAGAAGGTTCACAGAATGCTTCGGTGTAGCTTAAATTTGAATATATTCCTTTTTCCACTAATACCCTCTTAGCCCTCCAAATGTCCAGTTGCATTTTCTACAGAAAGAGTGTTCAGAACTGCTCTATCAAAAGTATGGTTTAATTCTGTTAGCTGAATGCACAGATCAGAAAGAAGTTTCACAGAATGATTCTGTGTAGTTTATATATGAAGATATTACTTTTTCCAGTATTACCCTCTTAGCGCTCCGAATGTCCACTTGCATTTTCTACAGAAAGAATGTTCACAACGGCTCAATCAAAAGTATGGTTTTACTCTATTAGTTGAATGCCCATATCAGAAATAAGTTTCACAGAATGCTTCTGTGTAGTTTTTATTTGAAGATATTCTTTTTCCCAATATAGACCTCTTAGCGCTCAGAATGTCCAATTGCAGTTTCTACAGAAAGAGTGTTTCAGAACGGCTCCATCAAAAGTAAGGTTCAGCTCAGTTATTTGAATGCACAAAACAGAAAGAAGTTTCACAGAATGCTTCTGTGTAGTTTATAGTTGAAGATATTCCTTTTTCCACTATTACCCACTTAGCGCTCCAAATGTCCAGTAGCATTTTCTACAGAAAGAGTGTTTCAGAACTGCTCAATCAAAAGTATGGTTTAACTCTGTTAGCTGAATGCACATATCAGAAATAAGTTTCACACAATGCTGCTGTGTAATTTTTATTTGAAGATATTATTTTTCCCAATATAGGCCTCTTAGCGCTCAGAATGTCCAATTGCAGTTTCTACAGAAAGTGTTTCAGAACGGCTCAATCAAAACTAATGTACAACTCTTTTAGTTGAATGCACAGAACAGAAAGAAATTTCACAGAATGCTTCTGTGTAGTATTTAGTTGAAGATATTCCTTTTTCGACTATTACCGTCTTAGCGCTCCGAATGTCCACTGGCAGTTCCTACACAAAGAGTGTTTCAGAACTGCTCCTTCAAAAGTAAGGCTCAGCTCTGTTAGCTGAATGCAGAGAACAGAAAGGAGTTTCAGAGAATGCTTCTGTGTAGTTTTTATTTGGAGATATTCCTTTTTTCACTATTACAATCTTAGCGCTCCGAATGTCCACTTGCATTTTCTACAGAAAGAGTGTTTCAGAACGGCTCAATCAAAACTAAGGTTCAACACTTTTAGTTGAATTCACAGAACAGAAAGAAGTTTCACAGAATGCTTCTGTGTAGTTTTCATGTGTAGATATTCTTTTTCCCATTATAGGCCTCTTAGCGCTCAGAATGTCCAATTGCATTTTCTACAGAAATAGTGTTTCAGAACGGCTCAATCAAAAGCAAGTTTTAACTCAGTTAGTTGAATGCAGAGATCAGAAAGAAGTTTCACAGAATGTTTCTGTGTAATTTATATTTGAATATATTCCTTTTTCCACTATTACCCTCTTAGCGCTCCGAAAGTCCACTTGCATTTTCTACAGAAAGAGTGTTCAGAACTGTGCAATCAAATGTATGGTTTAAATCTGTTAGCTGAATGCACATATCACAAATAAGTTTCACACAATGCTTCTGTGTAGTTTTTATTTGAATATATTATTTTTCGCAATATAGGCCTCCTAGCGCTCAGAATGTCCAATTACAGTTTCTACAGTAACTGTGTTTAAGAACGGCTCAATCAAAAGTAAGGATCAACTCTGTTAGTTGAATGTACAGAACACAAAGTTGTTTCACACAATGCTTCTGTGTAGTTTATATTTGAACATATTCCTTTTTCCACTATTACCCACTTAGCGCTCCGAATGTCCAGTTGCATTTTCTACAGACAGAGTGTTTCAAAACTGCTCAATCAAAAGTATGGTTTAACTCTGTTAGCTGAATGCTCAGATCAGAAAAAGTTTCACAGAATGTTTCTATGTAGTTTATATTTGAATATATTCTTTTTCAACTACTACCCTCTTAGTGCTCCAAATATCCAGTTGCATTTTCTACAGAAAGAGTGTTCAGAACTGCTCAATCAAAAGTATGGTTTAACTCTGTTAGCTGAATGCACAGATCAGAAAGAAATTTCACAGAATGATTCTGTGTAGTTCATATTTCAAGATATTACTTTTTCCAGTATTACCCTCTTAACGCTCCGAATGTCCACTTGCATTTTCTACAGAAAGTGTGTTGAGAACGGCTCAATCAAAAGTATGGTTTTACTCTATTAGTTGAATGCCCATATCAGAAATTAGTTTCACAGAATGCTTCTGTGTAATTTTTATTTGAAGATATTCTTTTTCCCTATATAGGCCTCTTAGCGCGCAGAATGTCCAATTGCAGTTTCTACAGAAAGAGTGTTTCACAACGGCTCCATCAAAAGTAAGGTTCAACTCAGTTAGTTGAATGCACAGAATAGAAAGAAGTTTCACAGAATGCTTCTGTGTAGTTTATAGTTGCATATATTCTTTTTCCAGTATTACCGTCTTAGCGCTCCGAATATCCACTTGCATTTTCTACAGAAAGAGTGTTTCAGAACGGCTCAATCAAAAATAAGGTTCAACTCTGTTAGTTGAATGCACAGAACACAAAGAAGTTTCATACAATGCTTCTGTGTAGTTTATATTTGAATATATTACTTTTTCCACTACTACCCACTTAGCACTCCTAATATGCAGTTGCATTTTCTACAGAAAGAGTGTTCAGAACTGCTCAATCCAAAGTATGGTTTAATTCTGTTAGCTGAATGCACAGATCAGAAATAAGTTTCACAGAATGATTCTGTGTAGTTTATATTTGAAGATATTCCTTTTTCCACTATTACCCACTTAGCGCTCCAAATGTCCAGTTGCATTTTCTACAGAAAGAGTGTTTCAGAACTGCCCAATCAAAAGTATGGTTTAACTCTGTTAGCTGAATGCACAGATCAGAAAGAAGTTTCACAGAATGCTTCTGTGTAGTGTTTATATGAAGATATTCTTTTTACCAATATAGGCTTCTTAGCGCTCAGAATGTCCAATTGCAGTTTCTATAGAAAGAGTGTTTCAGAACGGCTCAATGAAAAGTAAGGTTCACCTCTTTTAGTTGAATGCACAGAACAGAAAGAAGTTTCACAGAATGCTTCTGTGTAGAATTTAGTTGAAGATATTCCTTTTTTGACTATTACCCAGTTAGCACTCCGAATATCCACTTCCAGTTTCTACACAAAGAGTGTCTCAGAACTGCTCCTTCAAAAGTAAGGCTGAACTCTGTTAGTTGAATGCAGAGAACAGAAAGTGGTTTCAGAGAATGCTTCTGTGTAGTTTTTATTTGGAGATATTCCTTTTTCCTCTATTACAATCTTAGCGCTCCGAAGGTCCACTTGCATTTTCTACACAAAGAGTCTTTCATAACTGCTCAATCAAAAGTATGGTTTAGCTCTGTTGACTGAATGCACAGATCAGAAATATGTTTCACAGAATGCTTCTGTGTAGTTTTTATTTGAAGATATTCTTTTTCCCAATGTAGGCCTCTTAGCTCTCAGAATGTCCAATTGCAGTTACTACAGAAAGAGTGTTTCAGAACGGCTCAATCAAAAGTAAGTTTCAACTCTGTTAGTTGAATGCACAGAACAGAAAGAAGTTTCATACAATGCTTCTGTGTAGTTTATATTTGAACATATTCCTTTTTCCATTATTACCCACTTAGCGCTCCGAATGTCCAGTTGCATTTTATACAGACAGAGTGTTTCAAAACTGCTCAACCAAAAGTATGGTTTAGATCTGTTAGCTGAATGCTCAGATCAGAAATAAGTTTCACAGAATGCTTCTGTGTAGTTTATATTTGAAGATATTATTTTTCCCAATATAGGCCTCTTGGCGCTCAGAATGTCCAATTGCAGTTTCTACAGAAAGAGTGTTTCAGAACGGCTCAATCAAAAGTAAGTTTCAACTCTGTTAGTTGAATGCACAGAACAGAAAGAAGTTTCATACAATGCTTCTGTGTAGTTTATATTTGAACATATTCCTTTTTCCATAATTACCCACTTAGCGCTCCGAATGTCCAATTGCATTTTCTATAGACAGAGTGTTTCAAAACTGCTCAATCAAAAGTATGGTTTAACTCTGTTAGCTGAATGCTCATATCAGAAAGAAGTTTCACAGAATGCTTCTGTGTAGTTTATATTGAATATATACCTTTTTCCACTACTACCCTCTTAGCGCTCCAAATGTCCAGTTGCATTTTCTACAGAAAGAGTGTTCAGAACTGCTCAATCAAAAGTATGTTTTTACTCTGTTAGCTGAATGTACAGATCAGAAAGAAGTTTCACAGAATGATTCTGTGTAGTTTATATTTGAAGATATTCCTTTTTCCACTATTACCCTCTTAGCGCTCCGAATCTCCACTTTCATTTTCTACAGAAAGAGTGTTTCAGAACGGCTCAATCAAAACTAAGGTTCAACACTTTTAGTTGAATGCACAGAACAGAAAGAAGTTTCACAGAATGCTTCTGTGTAGTTTTTATGTGTAGATATTCTTTTTCCCAATATAGGCCTCTTAGCGCTCAGAATGTCCAACTGCATTTTCTACGGAAAGCGTGTTTCAGAACGGCTCAATCAAAAGCAAGGTTTATCTCAGTTAGTTGAATGCAGAGATCAGAAAGAAGTTTCACAGAATGCTTCTGTGTAGTTTATATTTGAATATATTGCTTTTTCCACTATTACCCTCTTAGCGCTCCGAATGTCCACTTGCATTTTCTACAGAAAGAGTGTTCAGAACTGCGCAATCAAATGTATGGTTTAACTCTGTTAGCTGAATGCACATATCACAAATAAGTTTCACACAATGCTTCTGTGTAGTTTTTATTTGAATATATTATTTTTTGCAATATAAGCCTCCTAGCGCTCACAATGTCCAATTACAGTTTCTACACAAAGAGTGTTTAAGAACGGCTCAATCAAAAGTAAGGTTCAACTCTGTTAGTTGAATGTACAGAACAGAAATATGTTTCATACAATGCTTCTGTGTAGTTTATATTTGAACATATTCCTTTTTCCACTATTACCCACTTAGCGCTCCGAATGTCCACTGGCATTTTCTACAGACAGAGTGTTTCAGAACTGCTCAATCAAAAGTATGGTTTCACTCTGTTAGCTGAATGCTCAGATGAGAAAGGAGTTTAACAGAATGCTTCTGTGTAGTTTATATTCGAATATATTCTTTTTCCACTACTACCCTCTTAGCGCTCCAAATGTCCAGTTGCATTTTCTACAGAAAGAGTGTTCAGAACTGCTCAATCAAAAGTATGGTTTAACTCTGTTAGCTGAATGCACAGATCAGAAAGAAATTTCACAGAATGATTCTGTGTAGTTCATATTTGAAGGTATTACGTTTTCCAGTATTACCCTCTTAGCGCTCCGAATGTCCACTTGCATTTTCTACAGAAAGAGTGTTCAGAACGGCTCAATCAAAAGTATGGTTTTACTCTATTATTTGAATGCCCATATCAGAAATAAGTTTCACAGAATTCTTCTGTGTAGTTTTTATTTGAAGATATTCTTTTTCCCAATATAGGCCTCTTAGCGCTCAGAATGTCCAATTGCAGTTTCTACAGAAAGAGTGTTTCAAAACGGCTCCATCAAACGTAAGGTTCAACTCAGTTAGTTGAATGCACAGAACAGAAAGAAGTTTCACAGAATGCTTCTGTGTAGTTTATAGTTGAATATGTTCTTTTTCCAGTATTACCGTCTTAGCGCTCCGAATATCCACTTGCATTTTCTACAGAAAGAGTGTTTCAGAACGGCTCAATCAAAAATAAGGTTCAACTCTGTTAGTTGAATGCACAGAACAGAAAGAAGTTTCATACAATGCTTCTGTGTAGTTTATATTTGAATATATTACTTTTTCCACTACTACCCACTTAGCGATCCTAATATCCAGTTGCATTTTCTACAGAAAGAGTGTTCAGAACTGCTCAATCAAAAGTATGGTTTAATTCTGTTAGCTGAATGCACAGATCAGAAATAAGTTTCACAGAATGATTCTGTGTAGTTTATATTTGAAGATATTCCTTTTTCCACTATTACCCACTTAGCGCTCCAAATGTCCAGTTGCATTTTCTACAGAAAGAGTGATTCAGAACTGCTCAAAGTATGGTTTAACTCTGTTAGCTGAATGCACAGATCAGAAAGAAGTTTCACAGAATGCTTCTGTGTAGTGTTTATATGAAGATATTCTTTTTACCAATATAGGCCTCTTAGCGCTCAGAATGTCCAATTGCAGTTTCTATAGAAAGAGTGTTTCAGAACGGCTCAATGAAAAGTAAGGTTCACCTCTTTTAGTTGAATGCACAGTACAGAAAGCAGTTTCACAGAATGCTTCTCTGTAGAATTTAGTTGAAGATATTAATTTTTGACTATTACCCACTTAGCGCTCCGAATATCCACTTCCAGTTTCTACACAAAGAGTGTTTCAGAACTGCTCCTTCAATAGTAAGGCTAAACTCTGTTAGTTGAATGCAGAGAACAGAAAGGGGTTTCAGAGAATGCTTCTGTGTAGTTTTTATTTGGAGATATTCCTTTTTCCTCTATTACAATCTTAGCGCTCCGAAGGTCCACTTGCATTTTCTACACAAAGAGTCTTTCATAACTGCTCAATCAACAGTATGGTTTAGCTCTGTTAACTAAATGCACAGATCAGAAATAAGTTTCACAGAATGCTTCTGTATAGTTTTTATTTGAAGATATTCTCTTTCCCAATGTAGGCCTCTTAGCTCTCAGAATGTCCAATTGCAGTTACTACAGAAAGAGTGTTTCAGAACGGCTCAATCTAAAGTAAGTTTCAACTCTGTTAGTTGAATGCACAGAACAGAAAGAAGTTTCATACAATGCTTCTGTGTAGTTTATATTTGAACATATTCCTTTTTCCATTATTACCCACTTAGCGCTCCGAATGTCCAGTTGCATTTTCTACAGACAGAGTGTTTCAAAACTGCTCAATCAAAAGCATGGTTTAACTCTGTTAGGTGAATGCTCAGATCAGAAATAAGTTTCACAGAATGCTTCTGTGTAGTTTATATTTGAAGATATTATTTTTCCCAATATAGGCCTCTTAGCGCTCAGAATGTCCAATTGCAGTTTCTACAGAAAGAGTGTTTCAGAACGGCTCAATCAAAAGTAAGTTTCAACTCTGTTAGTTGAATGCACAGAACACAAAGAAGTTTCATACAATGCTTCTGTGTAGTTTATATTTGAACATATTCCTTTTTCCATTATTACCCACTTAGCGCTCCGAATGTCCAATAGCATTTTCTATAGACAGAGTGTTTCAAAACTGCTCAATCAAAAGTATGGTTTAACTCTGTTAGCTGAATGCTCAGATCAGAAAGAAGTTTCACAGAACGCTTCTGTGTAGTTTATATTGAATATATACCTTTTTCCACTACTACCCTCTTAGCGCTCCAAATGTCCAATTGCATTTTCTACAGAAAGAGTGTTCAGAACTGCTCAATCAAAAGTATGTTTTAACTCTGTTAGCTGAATGCACAGATCGAAAGTAGTTTCACAGAATGATTCTGTGTAGTTTATATTTGAAGATATTCCTTTTTCCACTATTACCCTCTTAGCGCTCCGAATCTCCACTTTCATTTTCTACAGAAAGAGTGTTTCAGAACGGCTCAATCAAAACTAACGTTCAACTCTTTTAGTTGAATACACGGAACGGAAAGAAGTTTCACAGAATGCTTCTGTGTAGTTTTAATGTGTAGATATTCTTTTTCCCAATATAGGCCTCTTAGCGCTCAGAATGTCCAATTGCATTTTCTACAGAAAGAGTGTTTCAGAACGGCTCAATCAAAAGCAAGGTTTATCTCAGTTAGTTGAATGCAGAGATCAGAAAGAAGTTTCACAGAATGCTTCTGTGTAGTTTATGTTTGAATATATTGCTTTTTCCACTATTACCCTCTTAGCGCTCCGAATCTCCAATTTCATTTTCTACAGAAAGAGCGTTTCAGAATGGCTCAATCAAAACTAAGGTTCAACTCTTTTAGTTGAATGCACAGAACAGAAAGAAGTTTCACAGAATGCTTCTGTGTAGTATTTAGTTGAAGATATTCCTTTTTCGACTATTACCGTCTTAGCGCTCCGAATGTCCACTGGCAGTTCCTACACAAAGAGTGTTTCAGAACTGCTCCTTCAAAAGTAAGGTTCAGCTCTGTTAGTTGAATGCAGAGAACAGAAAGGAGTTTCAGAGAATGCTTCTGTGTAGTTTTTATTTGGAGACATTCCTTTTTCCACTATTACACACTTAGCGCTCCGAATGTCCACTTGCATTTTCTACAGAAAGAGTGTTTCAGAACGGCTCAATCAAAACTAATGTTCAACACTTTTAGTTGAATGCACAGAACAGAAAGAAGTTTCACAGAATGCTTCTGTGTAGTTTTTATGTGTAGATATTCTTTTTCCCAATATAGGCCTCTTAGCGCTCAGAATGTCCAATTGCATTTTCTACAGAAAGAGTGTTTCAGAACGGCTCAATCAAAAGTAAGGCTCAACTCTGTTAGTTGAATGCACAGAACAGAAAGAAGTTTCACAGAATGCTACTGTGTAGTTTATATTTGAATATATTCCTTTTTCCACTATTACCCTCTTAGCGCTCCAAATGTCCAGTTGCATTTTCTACAGAAAGAGTGTTCAGATCTGCTCAATCAAAAATATGGCTTAACTCTGTTAGCTGAATGCACAGATCAGAAATAAGTTTCACAGAATGATTCTGTGTAGTTTATATTTGAAGATATTCCTTTTTCCACTATTACCCACTTAGCGCTCCAAATGTCCAGTTGCATTTTCTACAGAAAGAGTGTTTCAGAACTGCCCAATCAAAAGTATGGTTTAACTCTGTTAGCTGAATGCACAGATCAGAAAGAAGTTTCACAGAATGCTTCTGTGTAGTGTTTATATGAAGATATTCTTTTTACCAATATAGGCCTCTTAGCGCTCAGAATGTCCAATTGCAGTTTCTGTAGAAAGAGTGTTTCAGAACGGCTCAATGAAAAGTAAGGTTCACCTCTTTTATTTGAATGCACAGAACAGAAAGAAGTTTCACAGAATGCTACTGTGTAGTTTATATTTGAATATATTCCTTTTTCCACTATTACCCTCTTAGCGCTCCGAAAGTCCACTTGCATTTTCTACAGAAAGAGTGTACGGAACTGCGCAATCAAAAGTATGGTTTAACTCTGTTAGCTGAATGCACATATCAGAAATAAGTTTCACACAATGCTTCTGTGTAGTTTTTATTTGAAGATATTATTTTTCCCAATATAGGCCTCTTAGCGCTCAGAATGTCCAATTGCAGTTTCTACAGAAAGAGTGTTTCAGAACGGCTCAATCAAATGTAAGGTTCAACTCTCTTAGTTGAATGCACAGAACAGAAAGAAGTTTCACAGAATGCTTCTGTGTAGTATTTAGTTGAGGATACTCCTTTTTGGAGTATTACCCCCTTATCGCTCCGAATATCCACTGGCAGTTTCTACACAAAGAGTGTTTCAGAACTGCTCCTTCAAAAGTAAGGCTCAACTCTGTTAGTTGAAGGCGGAGAACAGAAAGGGGTTACAGAGAATGCTTCTGTGTAGTTTTTAATTGGAGATATTCCTTTTTCCTCTATTACAATCTTTGCGCTCCGAATGTCCACTTGCATTTTCTACAAAAAGAGTGTTTCATAACTGCTCAATCAAAAATATGGTTTAGCTCTGTTAACTGAATTTACAGATCAGAAATAAGTTTCACAGAAGGCATCGGTGTAGTTTTTATTTGAAGATATTCTTTTTCCCAATGTAGGCCTCTTAGCGCTTAGAATGTCCAATTGCAGTTTCTACAGAAAGAGTGTTTCAGAACGGCTCAATCAAAAGTAAGGTTCAATTCTGTTAGGTGAATGCACAGAACAGAAAGAAGATTCACAGAATGCTACTGTGTAGTTTATATTTGAATATATTCCTTTTTCCACTATTACCGTCTTAGCGCTGCGAATGTCCACTTGCATTTTCTACAGAAAGAGTGTTCGGAACTGCGCAATCAAAAGTATGGTTTAACTCTGTTAGCTGAATGCACATATCAGAAATAAGTTTCACATAATGCTTCTGAGTAGTTTTTATTTGAAGATATTATTTTTCCCAATATAGGCCTCTTAGCGCTCAGAATGTCCAATTGCAGTTTCTACAGAAAGAGTGTTTCAGAACGGGTCAATGAAAAGTAAGGTTCAACTCTGTTAGTTGAATGCACAGAACAGAAAGAAGTTTCATACAATGCTTCTGTGTAGTTTATATTTGAACATATTTTTTTTTCCACTATTACCCACTTAGCGCTACGAATGTCCAGTTGCATTTTCTACAGAGAGTGCGTTTCAAAACTGCTCAATCAAAAGTATGGTTTAACTCTGTTAGCTGAATGCTCAGATCAGAAAGAAGTTTCACAGAATGCTTCTGTGTAGTTTATATTTGAATATATTCCCTTTTCCACTACTACCCTCTTAGCGCTCCAAATGTCCAGTTGCATTTTCTACAGAAAGAGTGTTCAGATCTGCTCAATCAAAAGTATGGTTTAACTCTGTTAGCTGAATGCACAGATCAGAAAGATGTTTCACAGAATGATTCTGTGTAGTTTATATTTGAAGACATTCCTTTTTCCACTGTTACTCTCTTAGCGCTCCGAATCTCCTCTTGCATTTTCTACAGAAAGAGTGTTTCAGGACGGCTCAATGAAAACTAAGGTTCAACTCTTTTAGTTGAATTAACAGAACAGAAAGTAGTTTCACAGAATGCTTCTGTGTAGTTATTATTTGTAGATATTCTTTTTCCCAATATAGGCCTCTTAGTGCTCAGAATGTACAATTGCAGTTTCTACAGAAAGATTGCTTCAGAACGGCTCAATCAAAAGTAAGGTTCAACCCTGGTAGTTGAATGCACAGAACAGAAAGAAGTTTCACAGAATGCTTCTGTGTAGTTTATATTTGAATATATTCCTTTTTCCACTATTACCCTCTTAGCGCTCCGAATGTTCACTTGCATTTTCTACAGAAAGAGTGTTCTGAACTGCGCAATCAAAAGTATGGTTTAACTCTGTTAGCTGAATGCACATATCAGAAATAAGTTTCAAACAATGCTTCTGTGTAGTTTTTATTTGAAGATATTATTATTCCCAATATAGGCCTCTTAGCGCTCAGAATGTCCAATTGCAGTTTATACAGAAAGAGCGTTTCAGAACGGCTCAATCAAATGTAAGGTTCAACTGTCTTAGTTGAATGCACAGAACAGAAAGAAGTTTCACAGAATGCTTCTGTGTAGTATTTAGTTGAAGATACTACTTTTTGGACTATTACCCACTTAGCGCTCCGAATATCCACTGGCAGTTTCTACACAAAGAGTGTTTCAGAACTGCTCCTTCAAAAGTAAGGCTCAACTGGGTTAGTTGAATGCGGAGAAGAGAAATGGGTTTCAGAGAATGCTTCTGTGCAGTTTTTAATTGGAGATATTCCTTTTTCCTCTATTACAATCTTAGCGCTCCGAATGTCCACTTGCATTTTCTACAAAAAGAGTGTTTCATAACTGCTCAATCAAAAATATGTTTTAGCTCTGTTAACTGAATTTACAGATCAGAAATAAGTTTCACAGAATGCATCTGTGTAGTTTTTATTTGAAGATATTCATTTTCCCAATGTAGGCCTCTTAGCGCTTAGAATGTCCAATTGCAGTTTCTACAGAAAGAGTGTTTCAGAACGGCTCAATCAAAAGTAAGGTTCAACTCTGTTAGTTCAATGCACAGAACAGAAAGTAGTTTTATAGAATGCTACTGTGTAGTTTATATTTGAATATATTCCTTTTTCCACTATTACCCTCTTTGCGCTCCGAATGTCCACTTGCATTTTCTACGGAAATAGTGTTCGGAACTGCGCAATCAAAAGTATGGTTTAACTCTGTTAGCTGAATGCACATATCAGAAATAAGTTTCACACAATGCTTCTGTGTAGTTTTTATTTGAAGATATTATTTTTCCCAATATAGGCCTCTTAGGGCTCAGAATGTCCAATTGCAGTTTCTACAGAAAGAGTGTTTCAGAAAGGCTCAATCAAAAGTAAGGTTCAACTCTGTTAGTTGAATGCACAGAACACAAAGAAGTTTCATACAATGCTTCTGTGTAGTTTATATTTGAACATATTCTTTTTTCCACTATTACCCACTTAGCGCTACGAATGTCCAGTTGCATTTTCTACAGACAGAGTGTTTCAAACTGCTCAATCAAAAGTATGGTTTAACTCTGTTAGCTGAATGCTCAGATCAGAAAGAAGTTTCACAGAACGCTTCTGTGTAGTTTATATTGAATATATACCTTTTTCCACTACTACCCTCTTAGCGCTCCAAATGTCCAATTGCATTTTCTACAGAAAGAGTGTTCAGAACTGCTCAATCAAAAGTATGTTTTAACTCTGTTAGCTGAATGCACAGATCGAAAGTAGTTTCACAGAATGATTCTGTGTAGTTTATATTTGAAGATATTCCTTTTTCCACTATTACCCTCTTAGCGCTCCGAATCTCCACTTTCATTTTCTACAGAAAGAGTGTTTCAGAACGGCTCAATCAAAACTAACGTTCAACTCTTTTAGTTGAATACACGGAACGGAAAGAAGTTTCACAGAATGCTTCTGTGTAGTTTTAATGTGTAGATATTCTTTTTCCCAATATAGGCCTCTTAGCGCTCAGAATGTCCAATTGCATTTTCTACAGAAAGAGTGTTTCAGAACGGCTCAATCAAAAGCAAGGTTTATCTCAGTTAGTTGAATGCAGAGATCAGAAAGAAGTTTCACAGAATGCTTCTGTGTAGTTTATGTTTGAATATATTGCTTTTTCCACTATTACCCTCTTAGCGCTCCGAATCTCCAATTTCATTTTCTACAGAAAGAGCGTTTCAGAATGGCTCAATCAAAACTAAGGTTCAACTCTTTTAGTTGAATGCACAGAACAGAAAGAAGTTTCACAGAATGCTTCTGTGTAGTATTTAGTTGAAGATATTCCTTTTTCGACTATTACCGTCTTAGCGCTCCGAATGTCCACTGGCAGTTCCTACACAAAGAGTGTTTCAGAACTGCTCCTTCAAAAGTAAGGTTCAGCTCTGTTAGTTGAATGCAGAGAACAGAAAGGAGTTTCAGAGAATGCTTCTGTGTAGTTTTTATTTGGAGACATTCCTTTTTCCACTATTACACACTTAGCGCTCCGAATGTCCACTTGCATTTTCTACAGAAAGAGTGTTTCAGAACGGCTCAATCAAAACTAATGTTCAACACTTTTAGTTGAATGCACAGAACAGAAAGAAGTTTCACAGAATGCTTCTGTGTAGTTTTTATGTGTAGATATTCTTTTTCCCAATATAGGCCTCTTAGCGCTCAGAATGTCCAATTGCATTTTCTACAGAAAGAGTGTTTCAGAACGGCTCAATCAAAAGTAAGGCTCAACTCTGTTAGTTGAATGCACAGAACAGAAAGAAGTTTCACAGAATGCTACTGTGTAGTTTATATTTGAATATATTCCTTTTTCCACTATTACCCTCTTAGCGCTCCAAATGTCCAGTTGCATTTTCTACAGAAAGAGTGTTCAGATCTGCTCAATCAAAAATATGGCTTAACTCTGTTAGCTGAATGCACAGATCAGAAATAAGTTTCACAGAATGATTCTGTGTAGTTTATATTTGAAGATATTCCTTTTTCCACTATTACCCACTTAGCGCTCCAAATGTCCAGTTGCATTTTCTACAGAAAGAGTGTTTCAGAACTGCCCAATCAAAAGTATGGTTTAACTCTGTTAGCTGAATGCACAGATCAGAAAGAAGTTTCACAGAATGCTTCTGTGTAGTGTTTATATGAAGATATTCTTTTTACCAATATAGGCCTCTTAGCGCTCAGAATGTCCAATTGCAGTTTCTGTAGAAAGAGTGTTTCAGAACGGCTCAATGAAAAGTAAGGTTCACCTCTTTTATTTGAATGCACAGAACAGAAAGAAGTTTCACAGAATGCTACTGTGTAGTTTATATTTGAATATATTCCTTTTTCCACTATTACCCTCTTAGCGCTCCGAAAGTCCACTTGCATTTTCTACAGAAAGAGTGTACGGAACTGCGCAATCAAAAGTATGGTTTAACTCTGTTAGCTGAATGCACATATCAGAAATAAGTTTCACACAATGCTTCTGTGTAGTTTTTATTTGAAGATATTATTTTTCCCAATATAGGCCTCTTAGCGCTCAGAATGTCCAATTGCAGTTTCTACAGAAAGAGTGTTTCAGAACGGCTCAATCAAATGTAAGGTTCAACTCTCTTAGTTGAATGCACAGAACAGAAAGAAGTTTCACAGAATGCTTCTGTGTAGTATTTAGTTGAGGATACTCCTTTTTGGAGTATTACCCCCTTATCGCTCCGAATATCCACTGGCAGTTTCTACACAAAGAGTGTTTCAGAACTGCTCCTTCAAAAGTAAGGCTCAACTCTGTTAGTTGAAGGCGGAGAACAGAAAGGGGTTACAGAGAATGCTTCTGTGTAGTTTTTAATTGGAGATATTCCTTTTTCCTCTATTACAATCTTTGCGCTCCGAATGTCCACTTGCATTTTCTACAAAAAGAGTGTTTCATAACTGCTCAATCAAAAATATGGTTTAGCTCTGTTAACTGAATTTACAGATCAGAAATAAGTTTCACAGAAGGCATCGGTGTAGTATTTATTTGAAGATATTCTTTTTCCCAATGTAGGCCTCTTAGCGCTTAGAATGTCCAATTGCAGTTTCTACAGAAAGAGTGTTTCAGAACGGCTCAATCAAAAGTAAGGTTCAATTCTGTTAGGTGAATGCACAGAACAGAAAGAAGATTCACAGAATGCTACTGTGTAGTTTATATTTGAATATATTCCTTTTTCCACTATTACCCTCTTAGCGCTGCGAATGTCCACTTGCATTTTCTACAGAAAGAGTGTTCGGAACTGCGCAATCAAAAGTATGGTTTAACTCTGTTAGCTGAATGCACATATCAGAAATAAGTTTCACATAATGCTTCTGAGTAGTTTTTATTTGAAGATATTATTTTTCCCAATATAGGCCTCTTAGCGCTCAGAATGTCCAATTGCAGTTTCTACAGAAAGAGTGTTTCAGAACGGGTCAATGAAAAGTAAGGTTCAACTCTGTTAGTTGAATGCACAGAACAGAAAGAAGTTTCATACAATGCTTCTGTGTAGTTTATATTTGAACATATTTTTTTTTCCACTATTACCCACTTAGCGCTACGAATGTCCAGTTGCATTTTCTACAGAGAGTGTGTTTCAAAACTGCTCAATCAAAAGTATGGTTTAACTCTGTTAGCTGAATGCTCAGATCAGAAAGAAGTTTCACAGAATGCTTCTGTGTAGTTTATATTTGAATATATTCCCTTTTCCACTACTACCCTCTTAGCGCTCCAAATGTCCAGTTGCATTTTCTACAGAAAGAGTGTTCAGATCTGCTCAATCAAAAGTATGGTTTAACTCTGTTAGCTGAATGCACAGATCAGAAAGATGTTTCACAGAATGATTCTGTGTAGTTTATATTTGAAGACATTCCTTTTTCCACTGTTACTCTCTTAGCGCTCCGAATCTCCTCTTGCATTTTCTACAGAAAGAGTGTTTCAGGACGGCTCAATGAAAACTAAGGTTCAACTCTTTTAGTTGAATTAACAGAACAGAAAGTAGTTTCACAGAATGCTTCTGTGTAGTTATTATTTGTAGATATTCTTTTTCCCAATATAGGCCTCTTAGTGCTCAGAATGTACAATTGCAGTTTCTACAGAAAGATTGCTTCAGAACGGCTCAATCAAAAGTAAGGTTCAACCCTGGTAGTTGAATGCACAGAACAGAAAGAAGTTTCACAGAATGCTTCTGTGTAGTTTATATTTGAATATATTCCTTTTTCCACTATTACCCTCTTAGCGCTCCGAATGTTCACTTGCATTTTCTACAGAAAGAGTGTTCTGAACTGCGCAATCAAAAGTATGGTTTAACTCTGTTAGCTGAATGCACATATCAGAAATAAGTTTCAAACAATGCTTCTGTGTAGTTTTTATTTGAAGATATTATTATTCCCAATATAGGCCTCTTAGCGCTCAGAATGTCCAATTGCAGTTTATACAGAAAGAGCGTTTCAGAACGGCTCAATCAAATGTAAGGTTCAACTGTCTTAGTTGAATGCACAGAACAGAAAGAAGTTTCACAGAATGCTTCTGTGTAGTATTTAGTTGAAGATACTACTTTTTGGACTATTACCCACTTAGCGCTCCGAATATCCACTGGCAGTTTCTACACAAAGAGTGTTTCAGAACTGCTCCTTCAAAAGTAAGGCTCAACTGGGTTAGTTGAATGCGGAGAAGAGAAATGGGTTTCAGAGAATGCTTCTGTGCAGTTTTTAATTGGAGATATTCCTTTTTCCTCTATTACAATCTTAGCGCTCCGAATGTCCACTTGCATTTTCTACAAAAAGAGTGTTTCATAACTGCTCAATCAAAAATATGTTTTAGCTCTGTTAACTGAATTTACAGATCAGAAATAAGTTTCACAGAATGCATCTGTGTAGTTTTTATTTGAAGATATTCATTTTCCCAATGTAGGCCTCTTAGCGCTTAGAATGTCCAATTGCAGTTTCTACAGAAAGAGTGTTTCAGAACGGCTCAATCAAAAGTAAGGTTCAACTCTGTTAGTTCAATGCACAGAACAGAAAGTAGTTTTATAGAATGCTACTGTGTAGTTTATATTTGAATATATTCCTTTTTCCACTATTACCCTCTTTGCGCTCCGAATGTCCACTTGCATTTTCTACGGAAATAGTGTTCGGAACTGCGCAATCAAAAGTATGGTTTAACTCTGTTAGCTGAATGCACATATCAGAAATAAGTTTCACACAATGCTTCTGTGTAGTTTTTATTTGAAGATATTATTTTTCCCAATATAGGCCTCTTAGGGCTCAGAATGTCCAATTGCAGTTTCTACAGAAAGAGTGTTTCAGAAAGGCTCAATCAAAAGTAAGGTTCAACTCTGTTAGTTGAATGCACAGAACAGAAAGAAGTTTCATACAATGTTTCTGTGTAGTTTATATTTGAACATATTCTTTTTTCCACTATTACCCACTTAGCGCTACGAATGTCCAGTTGCATTTTCTACAGACAGAGTGTTTCAAACTGCTCAATCAAAAGTATGGTTTAACTCTGTTAGCTGAATGCTCAGATCAGAAAGAAGTTTCACAGAATGCTTCTGTGTAGTTTATATTTGAATATATTCCTTTTACCACTACTACCCTCTAAGCGCTCAAAATGTCCAGTTGCATTATCTACAGAAAGAGTGTTCAGATCTGCTCAATCAAAAGTATGGTTTAACTCTGTTAGCTGAATGCACAGATCAGAAAGAAGTTTCACAGAATGATTCTGTGTAGTTTATATTTGAAGACATTCCTTTTTCCACTATTACCCTCTTAGCGCTCCGAATATCCACTTGCATTTTCTACAAAAAGAGTGTTTCATAACTGCTCAATCAAAAATATGTTTTATCTCTGTTAACTGAATTTACAGATCAGAAATAAGTTTCACAGAATGCATCTGTGTAGTTTTTATTTGAAGATATTCTTTTTCCCAATGTAGGCCTCTTAGCGCTTAGAATGTCCAATTGCAGTTTCTACAGAAAGAGTGTTTCAGAACGGCTCAATCAAAAGTAAGGTTCAACTCTGTTAGTTGAATGCACACAACAGAAAGAATTTTCACAGAATGCTACTGTGTAGTTTATATTTGAATATATTCCTTTTTCCACTATTACCCTCTTAGCGCTCCGAATGTACACTTGCATTTTCTACAGAAAGAGTGTTCAGAACTGCGCAATCAAAGGTATGGTTTAACTCTGTTAGCTTAATGAACATATCAGAAATAAGTTTCACACAATGCTTCCGTGTAGTTTTTATTTGAAGATATTATTTTTCCCAATATAGGCCTCTTAGCGCTCAGAATGTCCAATTGCAGTTTCTACAGAAAGAGTGTTTCAGAAAGGCTCAATCAAAAGTAAGGTTCAACTCTGTTAGTTGAATGCACAGAACAGAAAGAAGTTTCATACAATGCTTCTGTGTAGTTTATATTTGAACATATTCTTTTTTCCACTATTACCCACTTAGCGCTACGAATGTCCAGTTGCATTTTCTACAGACAGAGTGTTTCAAAACTGCTCAATCAAAAGTATGGTTTAACTCTGTTAGCTGAATGCTCAGATCAGAAAGAAGTTTCACAGAATGCTTCTGTGTAGTTTATATTTGAATATATTCCTTTTTCCACTACTACTCTCTTAGCGCTCCAAATGTCCAGTTGCATTTTCTACAGAAAGGGTGTTCAGATCTGCTCAATCAAAAGTATGGTTTAACTCTGTTAGCTGAATGCACAGATCAGAAAGAAGGTTCACGGAATGATTCTGTGTAGTTTATATTTGGAGACATTCCTTTTTCCACAACTACCCTCTTAGCGCTCCGAATCTCCACTTGCATTTTCTACAGAAAGAGTGTTTCAGAACGGCTCAATCAAAACTAAGGTTCAACTCTTTTAGTTGAAGAAACAGAACAGAAAGAAGTTTCACAGAATTCTTCTGTGTAGTTTTTATTTGTAGACATTCTTTTTCCCAATATAGGCCTCTTAGCGCTCAGAATGTCCAATTGCAGTTTCTACAGAAAGAGTGTTTCAGAACGGCTCAATCAAAAGTAAGGTTCAACTCTGTTAGTTGAATGCACAGAACAGAAAGAAGTTTCATACAATGCTTCTGTGTAGTTTATATTTGAACATATTCTTTTTTCCACTATTACCCACTTAGCGCTACGAATGTCCAGTTGCATTTTCTACAGACAGAGTGTTTCAAAACTGCTCAATCAAAAGTATGGTTTAACTCTGTTAGCTGAATGCTCAGATCAGAAAGAATTTTCACAGAATGCTTCTGTGTAGTTTATATTTGAATATATTCCTTTTTCCACTACTACGCTCTTAGCGCTCCAAATGTCCAGTTGCATTTTCTACACAAAGAGTGTTCAGATCTGCTCAATCAAAAGTATGGTTTAACTCTGTTAGCTGAATGCACAGATCAGAAAGAAGTTTCACCGAATGATTCTGTGTAGTTTATATTTGAAGACATTCCTTTTTCCACTATTACCCTCTTAGCGCTCCGAATGTCCACTTGCATTTTCTACAAAAAGAGTGTTTCATAACTGCTCAATCAAAAATATGTTTTATCTCTGTTAACTGAATTTACAGATCAGAAATAAGTTTCACAGAATGCATCTGTGTAGTTTTTATTTTAAGATATTCTTTTTCCCAATGTAGGCCTCTCAGCGCTTAGCATGTCCAATTGCAGTTTCTACAGAAAGAGTGTTTCAGAATGGCTCAATCAAAAGTATGGTTCAACTCTGTTAGTTGAATGCACAGAACAGAAAGTATTTTCACAGAATGCTACTGTGTAGTTTATATTTGAATATATTCCTTTTTCCACTATTACCCTCTTAGCGCTCCGAATGTCCACTTGCATTTTCTACAGAAAGAGTGTTCAGAACTGCGCAATCAAAAGTATGGTTTAACTCTGTTAGCTTAATGAACATATCAGAAATAAGTTTCACACAATGCTTCTGTGTAGTTTTTATTTGAAGATATTATTTTTCCCAATATAGGCCTCTTAGCGCTCAGAATGTCCAATTGCAGTTTCTACAGAAAGAGTGTTTCAGAAAGGCTCAATCAAAATTAAGGTTCAACTCTGTTAGTTGAATGCACAGAACAGAAAGAAGTTTCATACAATGCTTCTGTGTAGTTTATATTTGAACATATTCTTATTTCCACTATTACCCACTTAGCGCTATGAATGTCCAGTTGCATTTTCTACAGACAGAGTGTTTCAAAACTGCTCAATCAAAAGTATGGTTTAACTCTGTTAGCTGAATGCTCAGATCAGAAAGAAGTTTCACAGAATGCTTCTGTGTAGTTTATATTTGAATATATTCCTTTTTCCACTACTACTCTCTTAGCGCTCCAAATGTCCAGTTGCATTTTCTACAGAAAGAGAGTTCAGATCTGCTCAATCAAAAGTATGGTTTAACTCTGTTAGCTGAATGCACAGATCAGAAAGATGTTTCACAGAATGATTCTGTGTAGTTTATATTTGGAGACATTCCTTTTTCCACTATTACCCTCTTAGCGCTCCGAATCTCCACTTGCATTTTCTACAGAAAGAGTGTTTCAGAACGGCTCAATCAAAACTAAGGCTCAACTCTTTTAGTTGAACAAACAGAACAGAAAGAAGTTTCACACAATTCTTCTGTGTAGTTTTTATTTGTAGACATTCTTTTTCCCAATATAGGCCTCTTAGCGCTCAGAATGTCCAATTGCAGTTTCTACAGAAAGAGTGTTTCAGAACGGCTCAATCAAAAGTAAGGTTCAACTCTGTTAGTTGAATGCACAGAACAGAAAGAAGTTTCATACAATGCTTCTGTGTAGTTTATATTTGAACATATTCTTTTTTCCACTATTACCCACTTAGCGCTACGAATGTCCAGTTGCATTTTCTACAGACAGAGAGTTTCAAAACTGCTCAATCAAAAGTATGGTTTAACTCTGTTAGCTGAATGCTCAGATCAGAAAGAAGTTTCACAGAATGCTTCTGTGTAGTTTACATTTGAATATATTCCTTTTTCCACTACTACGCTCTTAGCGCTCCAAATGTCCAGTTGCATTTTCTACACAAAGAGTGTTCAGATCTGCTCAATCAAAAGTATGGTTTAACTCTGTTAGCTGAATGCACAGATCAGAAAGAAGTTTCACCGAATGATTCTGTGTAGTTTATATTTGAAGACATTCTTTTTTCCACTATTACCCACTTAGCGCTCCGAATCTCCGCTTGCATTTTCTACAAAAAGAGTGTTTCATAACTGCTCAATCAAAAATATGTTTTATCTCTGTTAACTGAATTTACAGGTCAGAAATAAGTTTCACAGAATGCATCTGTGTAGTTTTTATTTGAAGATATTCTTTTTCCCAATGTAGGCCCCTCAGCGCTTAGCATGTCCAATTGCAGTTTCTACATAAAGAGTGTTTCAGAATGGCTCAATCAAAAGTATGGTTCAACTCTGTTAGTTGAATGCACAGAAAAGAAAGAATTTTCACAGAATGCTACTGTGTAGTTTATATTTGAATATATTCCTTTTTCCACTATTACCCTCTTAGCGCTCCGAATGTCCACTTGCATTTTCCACAGAAAGAGTGTTCAGAACTACGCAATCAAAAGTATGGTTTAACTCTGTTAGCTTAATGAACATATCAGAAATAAGTTTCACACAATGCTTCTGTGTAGTTTTTATTTGAAGATATTATTTTTCCCAATATAGGCCTCTTAGCGCTCAGAATGTCCAATTGCAGTTTCTACAGAAAGAGTGTTTCAGAACGGCTCAATCAAAAGTAAGGTTCAACTCTGTTAGTTGAATGCACAGAACAGAAAGAAGTTTCATACAATGCTTCTGTGTAGTTTATATTTGAACATATTCTTTTTTCCACTATTACCCACTTAGCGCTACGAATGTCCAGTTGCATTTTCTACAGACAGAGAGTTTCAAAACTGCTCAATCAAAAGTATGGTTTAACTCTGTTAGCTGAATGCTTAGATCAGAAAGAAGTTTCACAGAATGCTTCTGTGTAGTTTACATTTGAATATATTCCTTTTTCCACTACTACGCTCTTAGCGCTCCAAATGTCCAGTTGCATTTTCTACACAAAGAGTGTTCAGATCTGCTCAATCAAAAGTATGGTTTAACTCTGTTAGCTGAATGCACAGATCAGAAAGAAGTTTCACCGAATGATTCTGTGTAGTTTATATTTGAAGACATTCCTTTTTCCACTATTACCCTCTTAGCGCTCCGAATCTCCGCTTGCATTTTCTACAAAAAGAGTGTTTCATAACTGCTCAATCAAAAATATGTTTTATCTCTGTTAACTGAATTTACAGGTCAGAAATAAGTTTCACAGAATGCATCTGTGTAGTTTTTATTTGAAGATATTCTTTTTCCCAATGTAGGCCTCTCAGCGCTTAGCATGTCCAATTGCAGTTTCTACATAAAGAGTGTTTCAGAATGGCTCAATCAAAAGTATGGTTCAACTCTGTTAGTTGAATGCACAGAAAAGAAAGAATTTTCACAGAATGCTACTGTGTAGTTTATATTTGAATATATTCCTTTTTCCACTATTACCCTCTTAGCGCTCCGAATGTCCACTTGCATTTTCCACAGAAAGAGTGTTCAGAACTGCGCAATCAAAAGTATGGTTTAACTCTGTTAGCTTAATGAACATATCAGAAATAAGTTTCACACAATGCTTCTGTGTAGTTTTTATTTGAAGATATTATTTTTCCCAATATAGGCCTCTTAGCGCTCAGAATGTCCAATTGCAGTTTCTACAGAAAGAGTGTTTCAGAAAGGCTCAATCAAAATTAAGGTTCAACTCTGTTAGTTGAATGCACAGAACAGAAAGAAGTTTCATACAATGCTTCTGTGTAGTTTATATTTGAACATATTCTTATTTCCACTATTACCCACTTAGCGCTATGAATGTCCAGTTGCATTTTCTACAGACAGAGTGTTTCAAAACTGCTCAATCAAAAGTATGGTTTAACTCTGTTAGCTGAATGCTCAGATCAGAAAGAAGTTTCACAGAATGCTTCTGTGTAGTTTATATTTGAATATATTCCTTTTTCCACTACTACTCTCTTAGCGCTCCAAATGTCCAGTTGCATTTTCTACAGAAAGAGAGTTCAGATCTGCTCAATCAAAAGTATGGTTTAACTCTGTTAGCTGAATGCACAGATCAGAAAGAAGTTTCACAGAATGATTCTGTGTAGTTTATATTTGGAGACATTCCTTTTTCCACTGTTACCCTCTTAGCGCTCCGAATCTCCACTTGCATTTTCTACAAAAAGAGTGTTTCATAACTGCTCAATCAAAAATATGTTTTATCTCTGTTAACTGAATTTACAGGTCAGAAATATGTTTCACAGAATGCATCTGTGTAGTTTTTATTTGAAGATATTCTTTTTCCCAATGTAGGCCTCTTAGCGCTTAGGATGTCCAATTGCAGTTTCTACAGAAAGAGTGTTTCAGAATGGCTCAATCAAAAGTAAGGTTCAACTCTGTTAGTTGAATGCACAGAACAGAAAGAATTTTCACAGAATGCTACTGTGTAGTTTATATTTGAATATATTCCTTTTTCCACTATTACCCTCTTAGCGCTCCGAATGTCCACTTGCATTTTCTACAGAAAGAGTGTTCAGAACTGCGCAATCAAAAGTATCGTTTAACTCTGTTAGCTCAATGAACATATCAGAAATAAGTTTCACACAATGCTTCTGTGTAGTTTTTATTTGAAGATATTATTTTTCCCAATATAGGCCTCTTAGCGCTCATAATGTCCAATTGCAGTTTCTACAGAAAGAGTGTTTCAGAAAGGCTCAATCAAAAGTAAGGTTCAACTCTGTTAGTTGAATGCACAGAACAGAAAGTAGTTTCATACAATGCTTCTGTGTAGTTTATATTTGAACATATTCTTTTTTCCACTATTACCCACTTAGCGCTACGAATGTCCAGTTGCATTTTCTACAGACAGAGTGTTTCAAAACTGCTCAATCAAAAGTATGGTTTAACTCTGTTAGCTGAATGCTCAGATCAGAAAGAAGTTTCACAGAATGCTTCTGTGTAGTTTATATTTGAATATATTCCTTTTTCCACTACTACACTCTTAGCGCTCCAAATGTCCAGTTGCATTATCTACAGAAAGAGTGTTCAGATCTGCTCAATCAAAAGTATGGTTTAACTCTGTTAGCTGAATGCACAGATCAGAAAGAAGTTTCACAGAATGATTCTGTGTAGTTTATATTTGGAGACATTCCTTTTTCCACTACTACCCTCTTAGCGCTCCGAATCTCCACTTGCATTTTCTACAGAAAGAGGGTTTCAGAACGGCTCAATCAAAACTAAGGTTCAACTCTTTTAGTTGAACAAACAGAACAAAAAGAAGTTTCACACAATTCTTCTGTGTAGTTTTTATTTGTAGACATTCTTTTTCCCAATATAGGCCTCTTAGCGCTCAGAATGTCCAATTGCAGTTTCTACAGAAAGAGTGTTTCAGAAAGGCTCAATCAAAAGTAAGGTTCAACTCTGTTAGTTGAATGCACAGAACAGAAAGAAGTTTCATACAATGCTTCTGTGTAGTTTATATTTGAACATATTCTTTTTTCCACTATTACCCAATTAGCGCTACGAATGTCCAGTTGCATTTTCTACAGACAGAGTGTTTCAAAACTGCTCAATCAAAAGTATGGTTTAACTCTGTTAGCTGAATGCTCAGATCAGAAAGAAGTTTCACAGAATGCTTCTGTGTAGTTTATATTTGAATATATTCCTTTTTCCACTACTACGCTCTTAGCGCTCCAAATGTCCAGTTGCATTTTCTACAGAAAGAGTGTTCAGATCTGCTCAATCAAAAGTATGGTTTAACTCTGTTAGCTGAATGCACAGATCAGAAAGAAGTTTCACCGAATGATTCTGTGTAGTTGATATTTGAAGACATTCCTTTTTCCACTATTACCCTCTTAGCGCTCCGAATCTCAACTTGCATTTTCTACAAAAAGAGTGTTTCATAACTGCTCAATCAAAAATATGTTTTATCTCTGTTAACTGAATTTACAGATCAGAAATAAGTTTCACAGAATGCATCTGTGTAGTTTTTATTTGAAGATATTCTATTTCCCAATGTAGGCCTCTCAGCGCTTAGCATGTCCAATTGCAGTTTCTACAGAAAGAGTGTTTCAGAATGGCTCAATCAAAAGTATGGTTCAACTCTGTTAGTTGAATGCACAGAACAGAAAGAATTTTCACAGAATGCTACTGTGTAGTTTATATTTGAATATATTCCTTTTTCCACTATTACCCTCTTAGCGCTCCAAATGTCCACTTGCATTTTCTACAGAAAGAGTGTTCAGAACTGCGCAATCAAAAGTATGGTTTAACTCTGTTAGCTTAATGAACATATCAGAAATAAGTTTCACACAATGCTTCTGTGTAGTTTTTATTTGAAGATATTATTTTTCCCAATATAGGCCTCTTAGCGCTCAGAATGTCCAATTGCAGTTTCTACAGAAAGAGTGTTTCAGAAAGGCTCAATCAAAATTAAGGTTCAACTCTGTTAGTTGAATGCACAGAACAGAAAGAAGTTTCATACAATGCTTCTGTGTAGTTTATATTTGAACATATTCTTATTTCCACTATTACCCACTTAGCGCTATGAATGTCCAGTTGCATTTTCTACAGACAGAGTGTTTCAAAACTGCTCAATCAAAAGTATGGTTTAACTCTGTTAGCTGAATGCTCAGATCAGAAAGAAGTTTCACAGAATGCTTCTGTGTAGTTTATATTTGAATATATTCCTTTTTCCACTACTACTCTCTTAGCGCTCCAAATGTCCAGTTGCATTTTCTACAGAAAGAGAGTTCAGATCTGCTCAATCAAAAGTATGGTTTAACTCTGTTAGCTGAATGCACAGATCAGAAAGATGTTTCACAGAATGATTCTGTGTAGTTTATATTTGGAGACATTCCTTTTTCCACTATTACCCTCTTAGCGCTCCGAATCTCCACTTGCATTTTCTACAGAAAGAGTGTTTCAGAACGGCTCAATCAAAACTAAGGCTCAACTCTTTTAGTTGAACAAACAGAACAGAAAGAAGTTTCACACAATTCTTCTGTGTAGTTTTTATTTGTAGACATTCTTTTTCCCAATATAGGCCTCTTAGCGCTCAGAATGTCCAATTGCAGTTTCTACAGAAAGAGTGTTTCAGAACGGCTCAATCAAAAGTAAGGTTCAACTCTGTTAGTTGAATGCACAGAACAGAAAGAAGTTTCATACAATGCTTCTGTGTAGTTTATATTTGAACATATTCTTTTTTCCACTATTACCCACTTAGCGCTACGAATGTCCAGTTGCATTTTCTACAGACAGAGAGTTTCAAAACTGCTCAATCAAAAGTATGGTTTAACTCTGTTAGCTGAATGCTCAGATCAGAAAGAAGTTTCACAGAATGCTTCTGTGTAGTTTACATTTGAATATATTCCTTTTTCCACTACTACGCTCTTAGCGCTCCAAATGTCCAGTTGCATTTTCTACACAAAGAGTGTTCAGATCTGCTCAATCAAAAGTATGGTTTAACTCTGTTAGCTGAATGCACAGATCAGAAAGAAGTTTCACCGAATGATTCTGTGTAGTTTATATTTGAAGACATTCTTTTTTCCACTATTACCCACTTAGCGCTCCGAATCTCCGCTTGCATTTTCTACAAAAAGAGTGTTTCATAACTGCTCAATCAAAAATATGTTTTATCTCTGTTAACTGAATTTACAGGTCAGAAATAAGTTTCACAGAATGCATCTGTGTAGTTTTTATTTGAAGATATTCTTTTTCCCAATGTAGGCCCCTCAGCGCTTAGCATGTCCAATTGCAGTTTCTACATAAAGAGTGTTTCAGAATGGCTCAATCAAAAGTATGGTTCAACTCTGTTAGTTGAATGCACAGAAAAGAAAGAATTTTCACAGAATGCTACTGTGTAGTTTATATTTGAATATATTCCTTTTTCCACTATTACCCTCTTAGCGCTCCGAATGTCCACTTGCATTTTCCACAGAAAGAGTGTTCAGAACTACGCAATCAAAAGTATGGTTTAACTCTGTTAGCTTAATGAACATATCAGAAATAAGTTTCACACAATGCTTCTGTGTAGTTTTTATTTGAAGATATTATTTTTCCCAATATAGGCCTCTTAGCGCTCAGAATGTCCAATTGCAGTTTCTACAGAAAGAGTGTTTCAGAACGGCTCAATCAAAAGTAAGGTTCAACTCTGTTAGTTGAATGCACAGAACAGAAAGAAGTTTCATACAATGCTTCTGTGTAGTTTATATTTGAACATATTCTTTTTTCCACTATTACCCACTTAGCGCTACGAATGTCCAGTTGCATTTTCTACAGACAGAGAGTTTCAAAACTGCTCAATCAAAAGTATGGTTTAACTCTGTTAGCTGAATGCTTAGATCAGAAAGAAGTTTCACAGAATGCTTCTGTGTAGTTTACATTTGAATATATTCCTTTTTCCACTACTACGCTCTTAGCGCTCCAAATGTCCAGTTGCATTTTCTACACAAAGAGTGTTCAGATCTGCTCAATCAAAAGTATGGTTTAACTCTGTTAGCTGAATGCACAGATCAGAAAGAAGTTTCACCGAATGATTCTGTGTAGTTTATATTTGAAGACATTCCTTTTTCCACTATTACCCTCTTAGCGCTCCGAATCTCCGCTTGCATTTTCTACAAAAAGAGTGTTTCATAACTGCTCAATCAAAAATATGTTTTATCTCTGTTAACTGAATTTACAGGTCAGAAATAAGTTTCACAGAATGCATCTGTGTAGTTTTTATTTGAAGATATTCTTTTTCCCAATGTAGGCCTCTCAGCGCTTAGCATGTCCAATTGCAGTTTCTACATAAAGAGTGTTTCAGAATGGCTCAATCAAAAGTATGGTTCAACTCTGTTAGTTGAATGCACAGAAAAGAAAGAATTTTCACAGAATGCTACTGTGTAGTTTATATTTGAATATATTCCTTTTTCCACTATTACCCTCTTAGCGCTCCGAATGTCCACTTGCATTTTCCACAGAAAGAGTGTTCAGAACTGCGCAATCAAAAGTATGGTTTAACTCTGTTAGCTTAATGAACATATCAGAAATAAGTTTCACACAATGCTTCTGTGTAGTTTTTATTTGAAGATATTATTTTTCCCAATATAGGCCTCTTAGCGCTCAGAATGTCCAATTGCAGTTTCTACAGAAAGAGTGTTTCAGAAAGGCTCAATCAAAATTAAGGTTCAACTCTGTTAGTTGAATGCACAGAACAGAAAGAAGTTTCATACAATGCTTCTGTGTAGTTTATATTTGAACATATTCTTATTTCCACTATTACCCACTTAGCGCTATGAATGTCCAGTTGCATTTTCTACAGACAGAGTGTTTCAAAACTGCTCAATCAAAAGTATGGTTTAACTCTGTTAGCTGAATGCTCAGATCAGAAAGAAGTTTCACAGAATGCTTCTGTGTAGTTTATATTTGAATATATTCCTTTTTCCACTACTACTCTCTTAGCGCTCCAAATGTCCAGTTGCATTTTCTACAGAAAGAGAGTTCAGATCTGCTCAATCAAAAGTATGGTTTAACTCTGTTAGCTGAATGCACAGATCAGAAAGAAGTTTCACAGAATGATTCTGTGTAGTTTATATTTGGAGACATTCCTTTTTCCACTGTTACCCTCTTAGCGCTCCGAATCTCCACTTGCATTTTCTACAAAAAGAGTGTTTCATAACTGCTCAATCAAAAATATGTTTTATCTCTGTTAACTGAATTTACAGGTCAGAAATATGTTTCACAGAATGCATCTGTGTAGTTTTTATTTGAAGATATTCTTTTTCCCAATGTAGGCCTCTTAGCGCTTAGGATGTCCAATTGCAGTTTCTACAGAAAGAGTGTTTCAGAATGGCTCAATCAAAAGTAAGGTTCAACTCTGTTAGTTGAATGCACAGAACAGAAAGAATTTTCACAGAATGCTACTGTGTAGTTTATATTTGAATATATTCCTTTTTCCACTATTACCCTCTTAGCGCTCCGAATGTCCACTTGCATTTTCTACAGAAAGAGTGTTCAGAACTGCGCAATCAAAAGTATCGTTTAACTCTGTTAGCTCAATGAACATATCAGAAATAAGTTTCACACAATGCTTCTGTGTAGTTTTTATTTGAAGATATTATTTTTCCCAATATAGGCCTCTTAGCGCTCATAATGTCCAATTGCAGTTTCTACAGAAAGAGTGTTTCAGAAAGGCTCAATCAAAAGTAAGGTTCAACTCTGTTAGTTGAATGCACAGAACAGAAAGTAGTTTCATACAATGCTTCTGTGTAGTTTATATTTGAACATATTCTTTTTTCCACTATTACCCACTTAGCGCTACGAATGTCCAGTTGCATTTTCTACAGACAGAGTGTTTCAAAACTGCTCAATCAAAAGTATGGTTTAACTCTGTTAGCTGAATGCTCAGATCAGAAAGAAGTTTCACAGAATGCTTCTGTGTAGTTTATATTTGAATATATTCCTTTTTCCACTACTACACTCTTAGCGCTCCAAATGTCCAGTTGCATTATCTACAGAAAGAGTGTTCAGATCTGCTCAATCAAAAGTATGGTTTAACTCTGTTAGCTGAATGCACAGATCAGAAAGAAGTTTCACAGAATGATTCTGTGTAGTTTATATTTGGAGACATTCCTTTTTCCACTACTACCCTCTTAGCGCTCCGAATCTCCACTTGCATTTTCTACAGAAAGAGGGTTTCAGAACGGCTCAATCAAAACTAAGGTTCAACTCTTTTAGTTGAACAAACAGAACAAAAAGAAGTTTCACACAATTCTTCTGTGTAGTTTTTATTTGTAGACATTCTTTTTCCCAATATAGGCCTCTTAGCGCTCAGAATGTCCAATTGCAGTTTCTACAGAAAGAGTGTTTCAGAAAGGCTCAATCAAAAGTAAGGTTCAACTCTGTTAGTTGAATGCACAGAACAGAAAGAAGTTTCATACAATGCTTCTGTGTAGTTTATATTTGAACATATTCTTTTTTCCACTATTACCCAATTAGCGCTACGAATGTCCAGTTGCATTTTCTACAGACAGAGTGTTTCAAAACTGCTCAATCAAAAGTATGGTTTAACTCTGTTAGCTGAATGCTCAGATCAGAAAGAAGTTTCACAGAATGCTTCTGTGTAGTTTATATTTGAATATATTCCTTTTTCCACTACTACGCTCTTAGCGCTCCAAATGTCCAGTTGCATTTTCTACAGAAAGAGTGTTCAGATCTGCTCAATCAAAAGTATGGTTTAACTCTGTTAGCTGAATGCACAGATCAGAAAGAAGTTTCACCGAATGATTCTGTGTAGTTGATATTTGAAGACATTCCTTTTTCCACTATTACCCTCTTAGCGCTCCGAATCTCAACTTGCATTTTCTACAAAAAGAGTGTTTCATAACTGCTCAATCAAAAATATGTTTTATCTCTGTTAACTGAATTTACAGATCAGAAATAAGTTTCACAGAATGCATCTGTGTAGTTTTTATTTGAAGATATTCTATTTCCCAATGTAGGCCTCTCAGCGCTTAGCATGTCCAATTGCAGTTTCTACAGAAAGAGTGTTTCAGAATGGCTCAATCAAAAGTATGGTTCAACTCTGTTAGTTGAATGCACAGAACAGAAAGAATTTTCACAGAATGCTACTGTGTAGTTTATATTTGAATATATTCCTTTTTCCAGTATTACCCTCTTAGCGCTCCGAATGTCCACTTGCATTTTCTACAGAAAGAGTGTTCAGAACTGCGCAATCAAAAGTATCGTTTAACTCTGTTAGCTCAATGAACATATCAGAAATATGTTTCACACAATGCTTCTGTGTAGTTTTTATTTGAAGATATTATTTTTCCCAATATAGGCCTCTTAGCGCTCAGAATGTCCAATTGCAGTTTCTACAGAAAGAGTGTTTCAGAAAGGCTCAATCAAAAGTAAGGTTCAACTCTGTTAGTTGAATGCACAGAACAGAAAGTAGTTTCATACAATGCTTCTGTGTAGTTTATATTTGAACATATTCTTTTTTCCACTATTACCCACTTAGCGCTACGAATGTCCAGTTGCATTTTCTACAGACAGAGTGTTTCAAAACTGCTCAATCAAAAGTATGGTTTAACTCTGTTAGCTGAATGCTCAGATCAGAAAGAAGTTTCACAGAATGCTTCTGTGTAGTTTATATTTGAATATATTCCTTTTTCCACTACTACTCTCTTAGCGCTCCAAATGTCCAGTTGCATTTACTACAGAAAGAGAGTTCAGATCTGCTCAATCAAAATATGGTTTAACTCTGTTAGCTGAATGCACAGATCAGAAAGAAGTTTCACAGAATGATTCTGTGTAGTTTATATTTGGAGACATTCCTTTTTCCACTATTACCTTCTTAGCGCTCCGAATCTCCACTTGCATTTTCTACAGAAAGAGTGTTTCAGAACGGCTCAATCAAAACTAAGTTTCAACTCTTTTAGTTGAACAAACAGAACAGAAAGAAGTTTCACACAATTCTTCTGTGTAGTTTTTATTTGTAGACATTCTTTTTCCCAATATAGGCCTCTTAGCGCTCAGAATGTCCAATTGCAGTTTCTACAGAAAGAGTGTTTCAGAACGGCTCAATCAAAAGTAAGGTTCAACTCTGTTAGTTGAATGCACAGAACAGAAAGAAGTTTCATACAATGCTTCTGTGTAGTTTATATTTGAACATATTCTTTTTTCCACTATTACCCACTTAGCGCTACGAATGTCCAGTTGCATTTTCTACAGACAGAGTGTTTCAAAACTGCTCAATCAAAAGTATGGTTTAACTCTGTTAGCTGAATGCTCAGATCAGAAAGAAGTTTCACAGAATGCTTCTGTGTAGTTTATATTTGAATATATTCCTTTTTCCACTACTACGCTCTTAGCGCTCCAAATGTCCAGTTGCATTTTCTACAGAAAGAGTGTTCAGATCTGCTCAATCAAAAGTATGGTTTAACTCTGTTAGCTGAATGCACAGATCAGAAAGAAGTTTCACCGAATGATTCTGTGTAGTTTATATTTGAAGACATTCCTTTTTCCACTATTACCCTCTTAGCGCTCCGAATCTCCACTTGCATTTTCTACAAAAAGAGTGTTTCATAACTGCTCAATCAAAAATATGTTTTATCTCTGTTAACTGAATTTACAGATCAGAAATAAGTTTCACAGAATGCATCTGTGTAGTTTTTATTTGAAGATATTCTTTTTCCCAATGTAGGCCTCCTAGCGCTTAGCATGTCCAATTGCAGTTTCTACAGAAAGAGTGTTTCAGAACGGCTCAATCAAAAGTAAGGTTCAACTCTGTTAGTTGAAGGCACAGAACAGAAAGAATTTTCACAGAATGCTACTGTGTAGTTTATATTTGAATATATTCCTTTTTCCACTATTACCCTCTTAGCGCTCCGAATGTCCACTTGCATTTTCTACAGAAAGAGTGTTCAGACCTGCGCAATCAAAAGTATGGTTTAACTCTGTTAGCTTAATGAACATATCAGAAATAAGTTTCACACAATGCTTCTGTGTAGTTTTTATTTGAAGATATTATTTTTCCCAATATAGGCCTCTTAGCGCTCAGAATGTCCAATTGCAGTTTCTACAGAAAGAGTGTTTCAGAACGGCTCAATCAAAAGTAAGGTTCAACTCTGTTAGTTGAATGCACAGAACAGAAAGAAGTTTCATACAATGCTTCTGTGTAGTTTATATTTGAACATATTCTTTTTTCCACTATTACCCACTTAGCGCTACGAATGTCCAGTTGCATTTTCTACAGACAGAGTGTTTCAAAACTGCTCAATCAAAAGTATGGTTTAACTCTGTTAGCTGAATGCTCAGATCAGAAAGAAGTTTCACAGAATGCTTCTGTGTAGTTTATATTTGGATATATTCCTTTTTCCACTACTACTCTCTTAGCGCTCCATATGTCCAGTTGCATTTTCTACAGAAAGAGAGTTCAGATCTGCTCAATCAAAAGTATGGTTTAACTCTGTTAGCTGAATGCACAGATCAGAAAGAAGTTTCACAGAATGATTCTGTGTAGTTTATATTTGGAGACATTCCTTTTTCCACTATTACCCTCTTAGCGCTCCGAATCTCCACTTGCATTTTCTACAGAAAGAGTGTTTCAGAACGGCTCAATCAAAACTAAGGTTCAACTCTTTTATTTGAACAAACTGAACAGAAAGAAGTTGCACACAATTCTTCTGTGTAGTTTTTATTTGTAGACATTCTTTTTCCCAATATAGGCCTCTTAGCGCTCAGAATGTCCAATTGCAGTTTCTACAGAAAGAGTGTTTCAGAACGGCTCAATCAAAAGTAAGGTTCAACTCTGTTAGTTGAATGCACAGAACAGAAAGAAGTTTCATACAATGCTTCTGTGTAGTTTATATTTGAGCATATTCTTTTTTCCACTATTACCCACTTAGCGCTACGAATGTCCAGTTGCATTTTCTACAGACAGAGTGTTTCAAAACTGCTCAATCAAAAGTATCGTTTAACTCTGTTAGCTGAATGCTCAGATCAGAAAGAAGTTTCACAGAATGCTTCTGTGTAGTTTATATTTGAATATATTCCTTTTTCCACTACTACGCTCTTAGCGCTCCAAATGTCCAGTTGCATTTTCTACAGGAAGAGTGTTCAGATCTCCTCAATCAAAAGTATGGTTTAACTCTGTTAGCTGAATGCACAGATCAGAAAGAAGTTTCACCGAATGATTCCGTGTAGTTTATATTTGAAGACATTCCTTTTTCCACTATTACCCTCTTAGCGCTCCGTATCTCCACTTGCATTTTCTACAAAAAGAGTGTTTCATAACTGCTCAATCAAAAATATGTTTTATCTCTGTTAACTGAATTTACAGATCAGAAATAAGTTTCACAGAATGCATCTGTGTAGTTTTTATTTGAAGATATTCTTTTTCCCAATGTAGGCCTCTTAGCGCTTAGCATGTCCAATTGCAGTTTCTACAGAAAGAGTGTTTCAGAACGGCTCAATCAAAAGTAAGGTTCAACTCTGTTAGTTGAATGCACAGAACAGAAAGAATTTTCACAGAATGCTACTGTGTAGTTTATATTTGAATATATTCCTTTTTCCACTGTTACCCTCTTAGCGCTCCGAATGTCCACTTGCATTTTCTACAGAAAGAGTGTTCAGAACTGCGCAATCAAAAGTATGGTTTAACTCTGTTAGCTTAATGAACATATCAGAAATAAGTTTCACACAATGCTTCTGTGTAGTTTTTATTTGAAGATATTATTTTTCCCAATATAGGCCTCTTAGCGCTCAGAATGTCCAATTGCAGTTTCTACAGAAAGAGTGTTTCAGAAAGGCTCAATCAAAAGTGAGGTTCAACTCTGTTAGTTGAATGCACAGAACAGAAAGAAGTTTCATACAATGCTTCTGTGTAGTTTATATTTGAACATATTTTTTTTCCACTATTACCCACTTAGCGCTACGAATGTCCAGTTGCATTTACTACAGACAGAGTGTTTCAAAACTGCTCAATCAAAAGTATGGTTTAACTCTGTTAGCTGAATGCTCAGATCAGAAAGAAGTTTCACAGAATGCTTCTGTGTAGTTTATATTTGAATATATTCCTTTTTCCACTACTACTCTCTTAGCGCTCAAAATGTCCAGTTGCATATTCTACAGAAAGAGTGTTCAGATCTGCTCAATCAAAATTATGGTTTAACTCTGTTAGCTGAATGCACAGATCAGAAAGAAGTTTCACAGAATGATTCAGTGTAGTTTATATTTGGAGACATTCCTTTTTCCACTATTACCCTCTTAGCGCTCCGAATCTCCACTTGCATTTTCTACAGAAAGAGTGTTTCAGAACGGCTCAATCAAAACTAAGGTTCAACTCTTTTAGTTGAACAAACAGAACAGAAAGAAGTTTCACACAATTCTTCTGTGTAGTTTTTATTTGTAGACATTCTTTTTCCCAATATAGGCCTCTTAGCGCTCAGAATGTCCAATTGTAGTTTCTACAGAAAGAGTGTTTCAGAACGGCTCAATCAAAAGTAAGGTTCAACTCTGTTAGTTGAATGCACAGAACAGAAAGAAGTTTCATACAATGCTTCTGTGTAGTTTATATTTGAACATATTCTTTTTTCCACTATTACCCACTTAGCGCTACGAATGTCCAGTTGCATTTTCTACAGACAGAGTGTTTCAAAACTGCTCAATCAAAAGTATGGTTTAACTCTGTTAGCTGAATGCTCAGATCAGAAAGAAGTTTCACAGAATGCTTCTGTGTAGTTTATATTTGAATATATTCCTTTTTCCACTACTACGCTCTTAGCGCTCCAAATGTCCAGTTGCATTTTCTACAGAAAGAGTGTTCAGATCTGCTCAATCAAAAGTATGGTTTAACTCTGTTAGCTGAATGCACAGATCAGAAAGAAGTTTCACCGAATGATTCTGTGTAGTTTATATTTGGAGACATTCCTTTTTCCACTATTACCCTCTTAGCGCTCCGAATCTCCACTTGCATTTTCTACAAAAAGAGTGTTTCATAACTGCTCAATCAAAAATATGTTTTATCTCTGTTAACTGAATTTACAGATCAGAAATACGTTTCACAGAATGCATCTGTGTAGTTTTTATTTGAAGATATTCTTTTTCCCAATGTAGGCCTCTCAGCGCTTAGCATGTCCAATTGCAGTTTCTACAGAAAGAGTGTTTCAGAATGGCTCAATCAAAAGTATGGTTCAACTCTGTTAGTTGAATGCACAGAACAGAAAGAATTTTCACAGAATGCTACTGTGTAGTTTATATTTGAATATATTCCTTTTTCCAGTATTACCCTCTTAGCGCTCCGAATATCCACTTGCATTTTCTACAGAAAGAGTGTTCAGAACTGCGCAATCAAAAGTATGGTTTAATTCTGTTAGCTTAATGAACATATCAGAAATAAGTTTCACACAATGCTTCTGTGTAGTTTTTATTTGAAGATATTATTTTTCCCAATATAGGCCTCTTAGCGCTCAGAATGTCCAATTGCAGTTTCTACAGAAAGAGTGTTTCAGAAAGGCTCAATCAAAATTAAGGTTCAACTCTGTTAGTTGAATGCACAGAACAGAAAGAAGTTTCATACAATGCTTCTGTGTAGTTTATATTTGAACATATTCTTATTTCCACTATTACCCACTTAGCGCTATGAATGTCCAGTTGCATTTTCTACAGACAGAGTGTTTCAAAACTGCTCAATCAAAAGTATGGTTTAACTCTGTTAGCTGAATGCTCAGATCAGAAAGAAGTTTCACAGAATGCTTCTGTGTAGTTTATATTTGAATATATTCCTTTTTCCACTACTACTCTCTTAGCGCTCAAAATGTCCAGTTGCATATTCTACAGAAAGAGTGTTCAGATCTGCTCAATCAAAATTATGGTTTAACTCTGTTAGCTGAATGCACAGATCAGAAAGAAGTTTCACAGAATGATTCAGTGTAGTTTATATTTGGAGACATTCCTTTTTCCACTATTACCCTCTTAGCGCTCCGAATCTCCACTTGCATTTTCTACAGAAAGAGTGTTTCAGAACGGCTCAATCAAAACTAAGGTTCAACTCTTTTAGTTGAACAAACAGAACAGAAAGAAGTTTCACACAATTCTTCTGTGTAGTTTTTATTTGTAGACATTCTTTTTCCCAATATAGGCCTCTTAGCGCTCAGAATGTCCAATTGTAGTTTCTACAGAAAGAGTGTTTCAGAACGGCTCAATCAAAAGTAAGGTTCAACTCTGTTAGTTGAATGCACAGAACAGAAAGAAGTTTCATACAATGCTTCTGTGTAGTTTATATTTGAACATATTCTTTTTTCCACTATTACCCACTTAGCGCTACGAATGTCCAGTTGCATTTTCTACAGACAGAGTGTTTCAAAACTGCTCAATCAAAAGTATGGTTTAACTCTGTTAGCTGAATGCTCAGATCAGAAAGAAGTTTCACAGAATGCTTCTGTGTAGTTTATATTTGAATATATTCCTTTTTCCACTACTACGCTCTTAGCGCTCCAAATGTCCAGTTGCATTTTCTACAGAAAGAGTGTTCAGATCTGCTCAATCAAAAGTATGGTTTAACTCTGTTAGCTGAATGCACAGATCAGAAAGAAGTTTCACCGAATGATTCTGTGTAGTTTATATTTGGAGACATTCCTTTTTCCACTATTACCCTCTTAGCGCTCCGAATCTCCACTTGCATTTTCTACAAAAAGAGTGTTTCATAACTGCTCAATCAAAAATATGTTTTATCTCTGTTAACTGAATTTACAGATCAGAAATACGTTTCACAGAATGCATCTGTGTAGTTTTTATTTGAAGATATTCTTTTTCCCAATGTAGGCCTCTCAGCGCTTAGCATGTCCAATTGCAGTTTCTACAGAAAGAGTGTTTCAGAATGGCTCAATCAAAAGTATGGTTCAACTCTGTTAGTTGAATGCACAGAACAGAAAGAATTTTCACAGAATGCTACTGTGTAGTTTATATTTGAATATATTCCTTTTTCCACTATTACCCTCTTAGCGCTCCGAATGTCCACTTGCATTTTCTACAGAAAGAGTGTTCAGACCTGCGCAATCAAAAGTATGGTTTAACTCTGTTAGCTTAATGAACATATCAGAAATAAGTTTCACACAATGCTTCTGTGTAGTTTTTATTTGAAGATATTATTTTTCCCAATATAGGCCTCTTAGCGCTCAGAATGTCCAATTGCAGTTTCTACAGAAAGAGTGTTTCAGAACGGCTCAATCAAAAGTAAGGTTCAACTCTGTTAGTTGAATGCACAGAACAGAAAGAAGTTTCATACAATGCTTCTGTGTAGTTTATATTTGAACATATTCTTTTTTCCACTATTACCCACTTAGCGCTACGAATGTCCAGTTGCATTTTCTACAGACAGAGTGTTTCAAAACTGCTCAATCAAAAGTATGGTTTAACTCTGTTAGCTGAATGCTCAGATCAGAAAGAAGTTTCACAGAATGCTTCTGTGTAGTTTATATTTGGATATATTCCTTTTTCCACTACTACTCTCTTAGCGCTCCATATGTCCAGTTGCATTTTCTACAGAAAGAGAGTTCAGATCTGCTCAATCAAAAGTATGGTTTAACTCTGTTAGCTGAATGCACAGATCAGAAAGAAGTTTCACAGAATGATTCTGTGTAGTTTATATTTGGAGACATTCCTTTTTCCACTATTACCCTCTTAGCGCTCCGAATCTCCACTTGCATTTTCTACAGAAAGAGTGTTTCAGAACGGCTCAATCAAAACTAAGGTTCAACTCTTTTATTTGAACAAACTGAACAGAAAGAAGTTGCACACAATTCTTCTGTGTAGTTTTTATTTGTAGACATTCTTTTTCCCAATATAGGCCTCTTAGCGCTCAGAATGTCCAATTGCAGTTTCTACAGAAAGAGTGTTTCAGAACGGCTCAATCAAAAGTAAGGTTCAACTCTGTTAGTTGAATGCACAGAACAGAAAGAAGTTTCATACAATGCTTCTGTGTAGTTTATATTTGAGCATATTCTTTTTTCCACTATTACCCACTTAGCGCTACGAATGTCCAGTTGCATTTTCTACAGACAGAGTGTTTCAAAACTGCTCAATCAAAAGTATCGTTTAACTCTGTTAGCTGAATGCTCAGATCAGAAAGAAGTTTCACAGAATGCTTCTGTGTAGTTTATATTTGAATATATTCCTTTTTCCACTACTACGCTCTTAGCGCTCCAAATGTCCAGTTGCATTTTCTACAGGAAGAGTGTTCAGATCTCCTCAATCAAAAGTATGGTTTAACTCTGTTAGCTGAATGCACAGATCAGAAAGAAGTTTCACCGAATGATTCCGTGTAGTTTATATTTGAAGACATTCCTTTTTCCACTATTACCCTCTTAGCGCTCCGTATCTCCACTTGCATTTTCTACAAAAAGAGTGTTTCATAACTGCTCAATCAAAAATATGTTTTATCTCTGTTAACTGAATTTACAGATCAGAAATAAGTTTCACAGAATGCATCTGTGTAGTTTTTATTTGAAGATATTCTTTTTCCCAATGTAGGCCTCTTAGCGCTTAGCATGTCCAATTGCAGTTTCTACAGAAAGAGTGTTTCAGAACGGCTCAATCAAAAGTAAGGTTCAAGTCTGTTAGTTGAATGCACAGAACAGAAAGAATTTTCACAGAATGCTACTGTGTAGTTTATATTTGAATATATTCCTTTTTCCACTGTTACCCTCTTAGCGCTCCGAATGTCCACTTGCATTTTCTACAGAAAGAGTGTTCAGAACTGCGCAATCAAAAGTATGGTTTAACTCTGTTAGCTTAATGAACATATCAGAAATAAGTTTCACACAATGCTTCTGTGTAGTTTTTATTTGAAGATATTATTTTTCCCAATATAGGCCTCTTAGCGCTCAGAATGTCCAATTGCAGTTTCTACAGAAAGAGTGTTTCAGAAAGGCTCAATCAAAAGTGAGGTTCAACTCTGTTAGTTGAATGCACAGAACAGAAAGAAGTTTCATACAATGCTTCTGTGTAGTTTATATTTGAACATATTTTTTTTCCACTATTACCCACTTAGCGCTACGAATGTCCAGTTGCATTTACTACAGACAGAGTGTTTCAAAACTGCTCAATCAAAAGTATGGTTTAACTCTGTTAGCTGAATGCTCAGATCAGAAAGAAGTTTCACAGAATGCTTCTGTGTAGTTTATATTTGAATATATTCCTTTTTCCACTACTACTCTCTTAGCGCTCAAAATGTCCAGTTGCATATTCTACAGAAAGAGTGTTCAGATCTGCTCAATCAAAATTATGGTTTAACTCTGTTAGCTGAATGCACAGATCAGAAAGAAGTTTCACAGAATGATTCAGTGTAGTTTATATTTGGAGACATTCCTTTTTCCACTATTACCCTCTTAGCGCTCCGAATCTCCACTTGCATTTTCTACAGAAAGAGTGTTTCAGAACGGCTCAATCAAAACTAAGGTTCAACTCTTTTAGTTGAACAAACAGAACAGAAAGAAGTTTCACACAATTCTTCTGTGTAGTTTTTATTTGTAGACATTCTTTTTCCCAATATAGGCCTCTTAGCGCTCAGAATGTCCAATTGTAGTTTCTACAGAAAGAGTGTTTCAGAACGGCTCAATCAAAAGTAAGGTTCAACTCTGTTAGTTGAATGCACAGAACAGAAAGAAGTTTCATACAATGCTTCTGTGTAGTTTATATTTGAACATATTCTTTTTTCCACTATTACCCACTTAGCGCTACGAATGTCCAGTTGCATTTTCTACAGACAGAGTGTTTCAAAACTGCTCAATCAAAAGTATGGTTTAACTCTGTTAGCTGAATGCTCAGATCAGAAAGAAGTTTCACAGAATGCTTCTGTGTAGTTTATATTTGAATATATTCCTTTTTCCACTACTACGCTCTTAGCGCTCCAAATGTCCAGTTGCATTTTCTACAGAAAGAGTGTTCAGATCTGCTCAATCAAAAGTATGGTTTAACTCTGTTAGCTGAATGCACAGATCAGAAAGAAGTTTCACCGAATGATTCTGTGTAGTTTATATTTGGAGACATTCCTTTTTCCACTATTACCCTCTTAGCGCTCCGAATCTCCACTTGCATTTTCTACAAAAAGAGTGTTTCATAACTGCTCAATCAAAAATATGTTTTATCTCTGTTAACTGAATTTACAGATCAGAAATACGTTTCACAGAATGCATCTGTGTAGTTTTTATTTGAAGATATTCTTTTTCCCAATGTAGGCCTCTCAGCGCTTAGCATGTCCAATTGCAGTTTCTACAGAAAGAGTGTTTCAGAATGGCTCAATCAAAAGTATGGTTCAACTCTGTTAGTTGAATGCACAGAACAGAAAGAATTTTCACAGAATGCTACTGTGTAGTTTATATTTGAATATATTCCTTTTTCCAGTATTACCCTCTTAGCGCTCCGAATATCCACTTGCATTTTCTACAGAAAGAGTGTTCAGAACTGCGCAATCAAAAGTATGGTTTAATTCTGTTAGCTTAATGAACATATCAGAAATAAGTTTCACACAATGCTTCTGTGTAGTTTTTATTTGAAGATATTATTTTTCCCAATATAGGCCTCTTAGCGCTCAGAATGTCCAATTGCAGTTTCTACAGAAAGAGTGTTTCAGAAAGGCTCAATCAAAATTAAGGTTCAACTCTGTTAGTTGAATGCACAGAACAGAAAGAAGTTTCATACAATGCTTCTGTGTAGTTTATATTTGAACATATTCTTATTTCCACTATTACCCACTTAGCGCTATGAATGTCCAGTTGCATTTTCTACAGACAGAGTGTTTCAAAACTGCTCAATCAAAAGTATGGTTTAACTCTGTTAGCTGAATGCTCAGATCAGAAAGAAGTTTCACAGAATGCTTCTGTGTAGTTTATATTTGAATATATTCCTTTTTCCACTACTACTCTCTTAGCGCTCAAAATGTCCAGTTGCATATTCTACAGAAAGAGTGTTCAGATCTGCTCAATCAAAATTATGGTTTAACTCTGTTAGCTGAATGCACAGATCAGAAAGAAGTTTCACAGAATGATTCAGTGTAGTTTATATTTGGAGACATTCCTTTTTCCACTATTACCCTCTTAGCGCTCCGAATCTCCACTTGCATTTTCTACAGAAAGAGTGTTTCAGAACGGCTCAATCAAAACTAAGGTTCAACTCTTTTAGTTGAACAAACAGAACAGAAAGAAGTTTCACACAATTCTTCTGTGTAGTTTTTATTTGTAGACATTCTTTTTCCCAATATAGGCCTCTTAGCGCTCAGAATGTCCAATTGTAGTTTCTACAGAAAGAGTGTTTCAGAACGGCTCAATCAAAAGTAAGGTTCAACTCTGTTAGTTGAATGCACAGAACAGAAAGAAGTTTCATACAATGCTTCTGTGTAGTTTATATTTGAACATATTCTTTTTTCCACTATTACCCACTTAGCGCTACGAATGTCCAGTTGCATTTTCTACAGACAGAGTGTTTCAAAACTGCTCAATCAAAAGTATGGTTTAACTCTGTTAGCTGAATGCTCAGATCAGAAAGAAGTTTCACAGAATGCTTCTGTGTAGTTTATATTTGAATATATTCCTTTTTCCACTACTACGCTCTTAGCGCTCCAAATGTCCAGTTGCATTTTCTACAGAAAGAGTGTTCAGATCTGCTCAATCAAAAGTATGGTTTAACTCTGTTAGCTGAATGCACAGATCAGAAAGAAGTTTCACCGAATGATTCTGTGTAGTTTATATTTGGAGACATTCCTTTTTCCACTATTACCCTCTTAGCGCTCCGAATCTCCACTTGCATTTTCTACAAAAAGAGTGTTTCATAACTGCTCAATCAAAAATATGTTTTATCTCTGTTAACTGAATTTACAGATCAGAAATACGTTTCACAGAATGCATCTGTGTAGTTTTTATTTGAAGATATTCTTTTTCCCAATGTAGGCCTCTCAGCGCTTAGCATGTCCAATTGCAGTTTCTACAGAAAGAGTGTTTCAGAATGGCTCAATCAAAAGTATGGTTCAACTCTGTTAGTTGAATGCACAGAACAGAAAGAATTTTCACAGAATGCTACTGTGTAGTTTATATTTGAATATATTCCTTTTTCCAGTATTACCCTCTTAGCGCTCCGAATATCCACTTGCATTTTCTACAGAAAGAGTGTTCAGAACTGCGCAATCAAAAGTATGGTTTAATTCTGTTAGCTTAATGAACATATCAGAAATAAGTTTCACACAATGCTTCTGTGTAGTTTTTATTTGAAGATATTATTTTTCCCAATATAGGCCTCTTAGCGCTCAGAATGTCCAATTGCAGTTTCTACAGAAAGAGTGTTTCAGAAAGGCTCAATCAAAATTAAGGTTCAACTCTGTTAGTTGAATGCACAGAACAGAAAGAAGTTTCATACAATGCTTCTGTGTAGTTTATATTTGAACATATTCTTATTTCCACTATTACCCACTTAGCGCTATGAATGTCCAGTTGCATTTTCTACAGACAGAGTGTTTCAAAACTGCTCAATCAAAAGTATGGTTTAACTCTGTTAGCTGAATGCTCAGATCAGAAAGAAGTTTCACAGAATGCTTCTGTGTAGTTTATATTTGAATATATTTCTTTTTCCACTACTACTCTCTTAGCGCTCCAAATGTCCAGTTGCATTTTCTACAGAAAGAGTGTTCAGATCTGCTCAATCAAAAGTATGGTTTAACTCTGTTAGCTGAATGCACAGATCAGAAAGAAGTTTCACAGAATGATTCTGTGTAGTTTATATTTGGAGACATTGCTTTTTCCACTATTACCCTCTTAGCGCTCCGAATCTCCACTTGCATTTTCTACAGAAAGAGTGTTTCAGAACGGCTCAATCAAAACTAAGGTTCAACTCTTTTAGTTGAACAAACAGAACAGAAAGAAGTTTCAGACAATTCTTCTGTGTAGTTTTTATTTGTAGACATTCTTTTTCCCAATATAGGCCTCTTAGCGCTCAGAATGTCCAATTGCAGTTTCTACAGAAAGAGTGTTTCAGAAAGGCTCAATCAAAAGTAAGGTTCAACTCTGTTAGTTGAATGCACAGAACAGAAAGAAGTTTCATACAATGCTTCTGTGTAGTTTATATTTGAACATATTCTTTTTTCCACTATTACCCACTTAGCGCTACGAATGTCCAGTTGCATTTTCTACAGACAGAGAGTTTCAAAACTGCTCAATCAAAAGTATGGTTTAACTCTGTTAGCTGAATGCTCAGATCAGAAAGAAGTTTCACAGAATGCTTCTGTGTAGTTTATATTTGAATATATTCCTTTTTCCACTACTACGCTCTTAGCGCTCCAAATGTCCAGTTGCATTTTCTACAGAAAGAGTGTTCAGATCTGCTCAATCAAAAGTATGGTTTAACTCTGTTAGCTGAATGCACAGATCAGAAAGAAGTTTCACCGAATGATTCTGTGTAGTTTATATTTGAAGACATTCCTTTTTCCACTATTACCCTCTTAGCGCTCCGAATCTGCACTTGCATTTTCTACAAAAAGAGTGTTTCATAACTGCTCAATCAAAAATATGTTTTATCTCTGTTAACTGAATTTACAGATCAGAAATAAGTTTCACAGAATGCATCTGTGTAGTTTTTATTTGAAGATATTCTTTTTCCCAATGTAGGCCTCTCAGCGCTTAGCATGTCCAATTGCAGTTTCTACAGAAAGAGTGTTTCAGAATGGCTCAATCAAAAGTATGGTTCAACTCTGTTAGTTGAATGCACAGAACAGAAAGAATTTTCACAGAATGCTACTGTGTAGTTTATATTTGAATATATTCCTTTTTCCAGTATTACCCTCTTAGCGCTCCGAATATCCACTTGCATTTTCTACAGAAAGAGTGTTCAGAACTGCGCAATCAAAAGTATGGTTTAACTCTGTTAGCTTAATGAACATATCAGAAATAAGTTTCACACAATGCTTCTGTGTAGTTTTTATTTGAAGATATTATTTTTCCCAATATAGGCCTCTTAGCGCTCAGAATGTCCAATTGCAGTTTCTACAGAAAGAGTGTTTCAGAACGGCTCAATCAAAAGTAAGGTTCAACTCTGTTAGTTGAATGCACAGAACAGAAAGAAGTTTCATACAATGCTTCTGTGTAGTTTATATTTGAACATATTCTTTTTTCCACTATTACCCACTTAGCGCTACGAATGTCCAGTTGCATTTTCTACAGACAGAGTGTTTCAAAACTGCTCAATCAAAAGTATGGTTTAACTCTGTTAGCTGAATGCTCAGATCAGAAAGAAGTTTCACAGAATGCTTCTGTGTAGTTTATATTTGAATATATTCCTTTTTCCACTACTACTCTCTTAGCGCTCCATATGTCCAGTTGCATTTTCTACAGAAAGAGAGTTCAGATCTGCTCAATCAAAAGTATGGTTTAACTCTGTTAGCTGAATGCACAGATCAGAAAGAAGTTTCACAGAATGATTCTGTGTAGTTTATATTTGGAGACATTCCTTTTTCCACTATTACCCTCTTAGCGCTCCGAATCTCCACTTGCATTTTCTACAGAAAGAGTGTTTCAGAACGGCTCAATCAAAACTAAGGTTCAACTCTTTTATTTGAACAAACAGAACAGAAAGAAGTTGCACACAATTCTTCTGTGTAGTTTTTATTTGTAGACATTCTTTTTCCCAATATAGGCCTCTTAGCGCTCAGAATGTCCAATTGCAGTTTCTACAGAAAGAGTGTTTCAGAACGGCTCAATCAAAAGTAAGGTTCAACTCTGTTAGTTGAATGCACAGAACAGAAAGAAGTTTCATACAATGCTTCTGTGTAGTTTATATTTAAGCATATTCTTTTTTCCACTATTACCCCCTTAGCGCTACGAATGTCCAGTTGCATTTTCTACAGACAGAGTGTTTCAAAACTGCTCAATCAAAAGTATCGTTTAACTCTGTTAGCTGAATGCTCAGATCAGAAAGAAGTTTCACAGAATGCTTCTGTGTAGTTTATATTTGAATATATTCCTTTTTCCACTACTACGCTCTTAGCGCTCCAAATGTCCAGTTGCATTTTCTACAGGAAGAGTGTTCAGATCTCCTCAATCAAAAGTATGGTTTAACTCTGTTAGCTGAATGCACAGATCAGAAAGAAGTTTCACCGAATGATTCCGTGTAGTTTATATTTGAAGACATTCCTTTTTCCACTATTACCCTCTTAGCGCTCCGTATCTCCACTTGCATTTTCTACAAAAAGAGTGTTTCATAACTGCTCAATCAAAAATATGTTTTATCTCTGTTAACTGAATTTACAGATCAGAAATAAGTTTCACAGAATGCATCTGTGTAGTTTTTATTTGAAGATATTCTTTTTCCCAATGTAGGCCTCTTAGCGCTTAGCATGTCCAATTGCAGTTTCTACAGAAAGAGTGTTTCAGAACGGCTCAATCAAAAGTAAGGTTCAACTCTGTTAGTTGAATGCACAGAACAGAAAGAATTTTCACAGAATGCTACTGTGTAGTTTATATTTGAATATATTCCTTTTTCCACTGTTACCCTCTTAGCGCTCCGAATGTCCACTTGCATTTTCTACAGAAAGAGTGTTCAGAACTGCGCAATCAAAAGTATGGTTTAACTCTGTTAGCTTAATGAACATATCAGAAATAAGTTTCACACAATGCTTCTGTGTAGTTTTTATTTGAAGATATTATTTTTCCCAATATAGGCCTCTTAGAGCTCAGAATGTCCAATTGCAGTTTCTACAGAAAGAGTGTTTCAGAAAGGCTCAATCAAAAGTGAGGTTCAACTCTGTTAGTTGAATGCACAGAACAGAAAGAAGTTTCATACAATGCTTCTGTGTAGTTTATATTTGAACATATTTTTTTTCCACTATTACCCACTTAGCGCTACGAATGTCCAGTTGCATTTTCTACAGACAGAGTGTTTCAAAACTGCTCAATCAAAAGTATGGTTTAACTCTGTTAGCTGAATGCTCAGATCAGAAAGAAGTTTCACAGAATGCTTCTGTGTAGTTTATATTTGAATATATTCCTTTTTCCACTACTACTCTCTTAGCGCTCCAAATGTCCAGTTGCATATTCTACAGAAAGAGTGTTCAGATCTGCTCAATCAAAATTATGGTTTAACTCTGTTAGCTGAATGCACAGATCAGAAAGAAGTTTCACAGAATGATTCTGTGTAGTTTATATTTGGAGACATTCCTTTTTCCACTATTACCCTCTTAGCGCTCCGAATCTCCACTTGCATTTTCTACAGAAAGAGTGTTTCAGAACGGCTCAATCAAAACTAAGGTTCAACTCTTTTAGTTGAACAAACAGAACAGAAAGAAGTTGCACACAATTCTTCTGTGTAGTTTTTATTTGTAGACATTCTTTTTCCCAATATAGGCCTCTTAGCGCTCAGAATGTCCAATTGTAGTTTCTACAGAAAGAGTGTTTCAGAACGGCTCAATCAAAAGTAAGGTTCAACTCTGTTAGTTGAATGCACAGAACAGAAAGAAGTTTCATACAATGCTTCTGTGTAGTTTATATTTGAACATATTCTTTTTTCCACTATTACCCACTTAGCGCTACGAATGTCCAGTTGCATTTTCTACAGACAGAGTGTTTCAAAACTGCTCAATCAAAAGTATCGTTTAACTCTGTTAGCTGAATGCTCAGATCAGAAAGAAGTTTCACAGAATGCTTCTGTGTAGTTTATATTTGAATATATTCCTTTTTCCACTACTACGCTCTTAGCGCTCCAAATGTCCAGTTGCATTTTCTACAGAAAGAGTGTTCAGATCTGCTCAATCAAAAGTATGGTTTAACTCTGTTAGCTGAATGCACAGATCAGAAAGAAGTTTCACCGAATGATTCCGTGTAGTTTATATTTGAAGACATTCCTTTTTCCACTATTACCCTCTTAGCGCTCCGTATCTCCACTTGCATTTTCTACAAAAAGAGTGTTTCATAACTGCTCAATCAAAAATATGTTTTATCTCTGTTAACTGAATTTACAGATCAGAAATAAGTTTCACAGAATGCATCTGTGTAGTTTTTATTTGAAGATATTCTTTTTCCCAATGTAGGCCTCTTAGCGCTTAGCATGTCCAATTGCAGTTTCTACAGAAAGAGTGTTTCAGAACGGCTCAATCAAAAGTAAGGTTCAACTCTGTTAGTTGAATGCACAGAACAGAAAGAATTTTCACAGAATGCTACTGTGTAGTTTATATTTGAATATATTCCTTTTTCCACTGTTACCCTCTTAGCGCTCCGAATGTCCACTTGCATTTTCTACAGAAAGAGTGTTCAGAACTGCGCAATCAAAAGTATGGTTTAACTCTGTTAGCTTAATGAACATATCAGAAATAAGTTTCACACAATGCTTCTGTGTAGTTTTTATTTGAAGATATTATTTTTCCCAATATAGGCCTCTTAGAGCTCAGAATGTCCAATTGCAGTTTCTACAGAAAGAGTGTTTCAGAAAGGCTCAATCAAAAGTGAGGTTCAACTCTGTTAGTTGAATGCACAGAACAGAAAGAAGTTTCATACAATGCTTCTGTGTAGTTTATATTTGAACATATTTTTTTTCCACTATTACCCACTTAGCGCTACGAATGTCCAGTTGCATTTTCTACAGACAGAGTGTTTCAAAACTGCTCAATCAAAAGTATGGTTTAACTCTGTTAGCTGAATGCTCAGATCAGAAAGAAGTTTCACAGAATGCTTCTGTGTAGTTTATATTTGAATATATTCCTTTTTCCACTACTACTCTCTTAGCGCTCCAAATGTCCAGTTGCATATTCTACAGAAAGAGTGTTCAGATCTGCTCAATCAAAATTATGGTTTAACTCTGTTAGCTGAATGCACAGATCAGAAAGAAGTTTCACAGAATGATTCAGTGTAGTTTATATTTGGAGACATTCCTTTTTCCACTATTACCCTCTTAGCGCTCCGAATCTCCACTTGCATTTTCTACAGAAAGAGTGTTTCAGAACGGCTCAATCAAAACTAAGGTTCAACTCTTTTAGTTGAACAAACAGAACAGAAAGAAGTTTCACACAATTCTTCTGTGTAGTTTTTATTTGTAGACATTCTTTTTCCCAATATAGGCCTCTTAGCGCTCAGAATGTCCAATTGTAGTTTCTACAGAAAGAGTGTTTCAGAACGGCTCAATCAAAAGTAAGGTTCAACTCTGTTAGTTGAATGCACAGAACAGAAAGAAGTTTCATACAATGCTTCTGTGTAGTTTATATTTGAACATATTCTTTTTTCCACTATTACCCACTTAGCGCTACGAATGTCCAGTTGCATTTTCTACAGACAGAGTGTTTCAAAACTGCTCAATCAAAAGTATGGTTTAACTCTGTTAGCTGAATGCTCAGATCAGAAAGAAGTTTCACAGAATGCTTCTGTGTAGTTTATATTTGAATATATTCCTTTTTCCACTACTACGCTCTTAGCGCTCCAAATGTCCAGTTGCATTTTCTACAGAAAGAGTGTTCAGATCTGCTCAATCAAAAGTATGGTTTAACTCTGTTAGCTGAATGCACAGATAAGAAAGAATTTTCACCGAATGATTCTGTGTAGTTTATATTTGAAGACATTCCTTTTTCCACTATTACCCTCTTAGCGCTCCGAATCTCCACTTGCATTTTCTACAAAAAGAGTGTTTCATAACTGCTCAATCAAAAATATGTTTTATCTCTGTTAACTGAATTTACAGATCAGAAATAAGTTTCACAGAATGCATCTGTGTAGTTTTTATTTGAAGATATTCTTTTTCCCAATGTAGGCCTCTCAGCACTTAGCATGTCCAATTGCAGTTTCTACAGAAAGAGTGTTTCAGAATGGCTCAATCAAAAGTATGGTTCAACTCTGTTAGTTGAATGCACAGAACAGAAAGAATTTTCACAGAATGCTACTGTGTAGTTTATATTTGAATATATTCCTTTTTCCAGTATTACCCTCTTAGCGCTCCGAATATCCACTTGCATTTTCTACAGAAAGAGTGTTCAGAACTGCGCAATCAAAAGTATGGTTTAACTCTGTTAGCTTAATGAACATATCAGAAATAAGTTTCACACAATGCTTCTGTGTAGTTTTTATTTGAAGATATTATTTTTCCCAATATAGGCCTCTTAGCGCTCAGAATGTCCAATTGCAGTTTCTACAGAAAGAGTGTTTCAGAAAGGCTCAATCAAAATTAAGGTTCAACTCTGTTAGTTGAATGCACAGAACAGAAAGAAGTTTCATACAATGCTTCTGTGTAGTTTATATTTGAACATATTCTTATTTCCACTATTACCCACTTAGCGCTATGAATGTCCAGTTGCATTTTCTACAGACAGAGTGTTTCAAAACTGCTCAATCAAAAGTATGGTTTAACTCTGTTAGCTGAATGCTCAGATCAGAAAGAAGTTTCACAGAATGCTTCTGTGTAGTTTATATTTGAATATATTCCTTTTTCCACTACTACTCTCTTAGCGCTCCAAATGTCCAGTTGCATTTTCTACAGAAAGAGTGTTCAGATCTGCTCAATCAAAAGTATGGTTTAACTCTGTTAGCTGAATGCACAGATCAGAAAGAAGTTTCACAGAATGATTCTGTGTAGTTTATATTTGGAGACATTGCTTTTTCCACTATTACCCTCTTAGCGCTCCGAATCTCCACTTGCATTTTCTACAGAAAGAGTGTTTCAGAACGGCTCAATCAAAACTAAGGTTCAACTCTTTTAGTTGAACAAACAGAACAGAAAGAAGTTTCAGACAATTCTTCTGTGTAGTTTTTATTTGTAGACATTCTTTTTCCCAATATAGGCCTCTTAGCGCTCAGAATGTCCAATTGCAGTTTCTACAGAAAGAGTGTTTCAGAAAGGCTCAATCAAAAGTAAGGTTCAACTCTGTTAGTTGAATGCACAGAACAGAAAGAAGTTTCATACAATGCTTCTGTGTAGTTTATATTTGAACATATTCTTTTTTCCACTATTACCCACTTAGCGCTACGAATGTCCAGTTGCATTTTCTACAGACAGAGAGTTTCAAAACTGCTCAATCAAAAGTATGGTTTAACTCTGTTAGCTGAATGCTCAGATCAGAAAGAAGTTTCACAGAATGCTTCTGTGTAGTTTATATTTGAATATATTCCTTTTTCCACTACTACGCTCTTAGCGCTCCAAATGTCCAGTTGCATTTTCTACAGAAAGAGTGTTCAGATCTGCTCAATCAAAAGTATGGTTTAACTCTGTTAGCTGAATGCACAGATCAGAAAGAAGTTTCACCGAATGATTCTGTGTAGTTTATATTTGAAGACATTCCTTTTTCCACTATTACCCTCTTAGCGCTCCGAATCTCCACTTGCATTTTCTACAAAAAGAGTGTTTCATAACTGCTCAATCAAAAATATGTTTTATCTCTGTTAACTGAATTTACAGATCAGAAATAAGTTTCACAGAATGCATCTGTGTAGTTTTTATTTGAAGATATTCTTTTTCCCAATGTAGGCCTCTCAGCGCTTAGCATGTCCAATTGCAGTTTCTACAGAAAGAGTGTTTCAGAATGGCTCAATCAAAAGTATGGTTCAACTCTGTTAGTTGAATGCACAGAACAGAAAGAATTTTCACAGAATGCTACTGTGTAGTTTATATTTGAATATATTCCTTTTTCCAGTATTACCCTCTTAGCGCTCCGAATATCCACTTGCATTTTCTACAGAAAGAGTGTTCAGAACTGCGCAATCAAAAGTATGGTTTAACTCTGTTAGCTTAATGAACATATCAGAAATAAGTTTCACACAATGCTTCTGTGTAGTTTTTATTTGAAGATATTATTTTTCCCAATATAGGCCTCTTAGCGCTCAGAATGTCCAATTGCAGTTTCTACAGAAAGAGTGTTTCAGAAAGGCTCAATCAAAATTAAGGTTCAACTCTGTTAGTTGAATGCACAGAACAGAAAGAAGTTTCATACAATGCTTCTGTGTAGTTTATATTTGAACATATTCTTATTTCCACTATTACCCACTTAGCGCTATGAATGTCCAGTTGCATTTTCTACAGACAGAGTGTTTCAAAACTGCTCAATCAAAAGTATGGTTTAAATCTGTTAGCTGAATGCTCAGATCAGAAAGAAGTTTCACAGAATGCTTCTGTGTAGTTTATATTTGAATATATTCCTTTTTCCACTACTACTCTCTTAGCGCTCCAAATGTCCAGTTGCATTTTCTACAGAAAGAGTGTTCAGATCTGCTCAATCAAAAGTATGGTTTAACTCTGTTAGCTGAATGCACAGATCAGAAAGAAGTTTCACAGAATGATTCTGTGTAGTTTATATTTGGAGACATTGCTTTTTCCACTATTACCCTCTTAGCGCTCCGAATCTCCACTTGCATTTTCTACAGAAAGAGTGTTTCAGAACGGCTCAATCAAAACTAAGGTTCAACTCTTTTAGTTGAACAAACAGAACAGAAAGAAGTTTCAGACAATTCTTCTGTGTAGTTTTTATTTGTAGACATTCTTTTTCCCAATATAGGCCTCTTAGCGCTCAGAATGTCCAATTGCAGTTTCTACAGAAAGAGTGTTTCAGAAAGGCTCAATCAAAAGTAAGGTTCAACTCTGTTAGTTGAATGCACAGAACAGAAAGAAGTTTCATACAATGCTTCTGTGTAGTTTATATTTGAACATATTCTTTTTTCCACTATTACCCACTTAGCGCTACAAATGTCCAGTTGCATTTTCTACAGACAGAGAGTTTCAAAACTGCTCAATCAAAAGTATGGTTTAACTCTGTTAGCTGAATGCTCAGATCAGAAAGAAGTTTCACAGAATGCTTCTGTGTAGTTTATATTTGAATATATTCCTTTTTCCACTACTACGCTCTTAGCCCTCCAAATGTCCAGTTGCATTTTCTACAGAAAGAGTGTTCAGATCTGCTCAATCAAAAGTATGGTTTAACTCTGTTAGCTGAATGCACAGATCAGAAAGAAGTTTCACCGAATGATTCTGTGTAGTTTATATTTGAAGACATTCCTTTTTCCACTATTACCCTCTTAGCGCTCCGAATCTCCACTTGCATTTTCTACAAAAAGAGTGTTTCATAACTGCTCAATCAAAAATATGTTTTATCTGGGCCGGGCGCGGTGGCTCACGCTTGTAATCCCAGCACTTTGGGAGGCCGAGGCGGGCGGATCACGAGGTCAGGAGATCGAGACCCCGGTGAAACCCCGTCTCTACTAAAAATACAAAAAATTAGCCGGGCGTGGTGGCGGGCGCCTGTAGTCCCAGCTACTCAGAGAGGCTGAGGCAGGAGAATGGCGTGAACCCGGGAGGCGGAGCTTGCAGTGAGCCGAGACTGCGCCACTGCACTCCAGCCTGGGCGACAGAGCGAGACTCCGTCTCAAAAAAAAAAAAAAAAAAAAAAAAAAATATGTTTTATCTCTGTTAACTGAATTTACAGATCAGAAATAAGTTTCACAGAATGCATCTGTGTAGTTTTTATTTGAAGATATTCTTTTTCCCAATGTAGGCCTCTCAGCGCTTAGCATGTCCAATTGCAGTTTCTACAGAAAGAGTGTTTCAGAATGGCTCAATCAAAAGTATGGTTCAACTCTGTTAGTTGAATGCACAGAACAGAAAGAATTTTCACAGAATGCTACTGTGTAGTTTATATTTGAATATATTCCTTTTTACAGTATTACCCTCTTAGCGCTCCGAATATCCACTTGCATTTTCTACAGAAAGAGTGTTCAGAACTGCGCAATCAAAAGTATGGTTTAACTCTGTTAGCTTAATGAACATATCAGAAATAAGTTTCACACAATGCTTCTGTGTAGTTTTTATTTGAAGATATTATTTTTCCCAATATAGGCCTCTTAGCGCTCAGAATGTCCAATTGCAGTTTCTACAGAAAGAGTGTTTCAGAAAGGCTCAATCAAAATTAAGGTTCAACTCTGTTAGTTGAATGCACAGAACAGAAAGCAGTTTCATACAATGCTTCTGTGTAGTTTATATTTGAACATATTCTTATTTCCACTATTACCCACTTAGCGCTATGAATGTCCAGTTGCATTTTCTACAGACAGAGTGTTTCAAAACTGCTCAATCAAAAGTATGGTTTAAATCTGTTAGCTGAATGCTCAGATCAGAAAGAAGTTTCACAGAATGCTTCTGTGTAGTTTATATTTGAATATATTCCTTTTTCCACTACTACTCTCTTAGCGCTCCAAATGTCCAGTTGCATTTTCTACAGAAAGAGTGTTCAGATCTGCTCAATCAAAAGTATGGTTTAACTCTGTTAGCTGAATGCACAGATCAGAAAGAAGTTTCACAGAATGATTCTGTGTAGTTTATATTTGGAGACATTGCTTTTTCCACTATTACCCTCTTAGCGCTCCGAATCTCCACTTGCATTTTCTACAGAAAGAGTGTTTCAGAACGGCTCAATCAAAACTAAGGTTCAACTCTTTTAGTTGAACAAACAGAACAGAAAGAAGTTTCACACAATTCTTCTGTGTAGTTTTTATTTGTAGACATTCTTTTTCCCAATATAGGCCTCTTAGCGCTCAGAATGTCCAATTGCAGTTTCTACAGAAAGAGTGTTTCAGAAAGGCTCAATCAAAAGTAAGGTTCAACTCTGTTAGTTGAATGCACAGAACAGAAAGAAGTTTCATACAATGCTTCTGTGTAGTTTATATTTGAACATATTCTTTTTTCCACTATTACCCACTTAGCGCTACGAATGTCCAGTTGCATTTTCTACAGACAGAGAGTTTCAAAACTGCTCAATCAAAAGTATGGTTTAACTCTGTTAGCTGAATGCTCAGATCAGAAAGAAGTTTCACAGAATGCTTCTGTGTAGTTTACATTTGAATATATTCCTTTTTCTACTACTACGCTCTTAGCGCTCAAAATGTCCAGTTGCATTTTCTACAGAAAGAGTGTTCAGATCTGCTCAATCAAAAGTATGGTTTAAATCTGTTAGCTGAATGCACAGATCAGAAAGAAGTTTCACCGAATGATTCTGTGTAGTTTATATTTGAAGACATTCCTTTTTCCACTATTACCCTCTTAGCGCTCCGAATCTCCACTTGCATTTTCTACAAAAAGAGTGTTTCATAACTGCTAAATCAAAAATATGTTTTATCACTGTTAACTGAATTTACAGATCAGAAATATGTTTCACAGAATGCATCTGTGTAGTTTTTATTTGAAGATATTCTTTTTCCCAATGTAGGCCTCTCAGCGCTTAGCATGTCCAATTGCAGTTTCTACAGAAAGAGTGTTTCAGAATGGCTCAATCAAAAGTATGGTTCAACTCTGTTAGTTGAATGCACAGAACAGAAAGAATTTTCACAGAATGCTACTGTGTAGTTTATATTTGAATATATTCCTTTTTCCACTATTACCCTCTTAGCGCTCCGAATGTCCACTTGCATTTTCTACAGAAAGAGTGTTCAGAACTGCGCAATCAAAAGTATGGTTTAACTCTGTTAGCTTAATGAACATATCAGAAATAAGTTTCACACAATGCTTCTGTGTAGTTTTTATTTGAAGATATTATTTTTCCCAATATAGGCCTCTTAGCGCTCAGAATGTCCAATTGCAGTTTCTACAGAAAGAGTGTTTCAGAAAGGCTCAATCAAAATTAAGGTTCAACTCTGTTAGTTGAATGCACAGAACAGAAAGAAGTTTCATACAATGCTTCTGTGTAGTTTATATTTGAACATATTCTTATTTCCACTATTACCCACTTAGCGCTATGAATGTCCAGTTGCATTTTCTACAGACAGAGTGTTTCAAAACTGCTCAATCAAAAGTATGGTTTAACTCTGTTAGCTGAATGCTCAGATCAGAAAGAAGTTTCACAGAATGCTTCTGTGTAGTTTATATTTGAATATATTCCTTTTTCCACTACTACTCTCTTAGCGCTCCAAATGTCCATTTGCATATTCTACAGAAAGAGTGTTCAGATCTGCTCAATCAAAATTATGGTTTAACTCTGTTAGCTGAATGCACAGATCAGAAAGAAGTTTCACAGAATGATTCAGTGTAGTTTATATTTGGAGACATTCCTTTTTCCACTATTACCCTCTTAGCGCTCCGAATCTCCACTTGCATTTTCTACAGAAAGAGTGTTTCAGAAAGGCTCAATCAAAACTAAGGTTCAACTCTTTTAGTTGAACAAACAGAACAGAAAGAAGTTTCACACAATTCTTCTGTGTAGTTTTTATTTGTAGACATTCTTTTTCCCAATATAGGCCTCATAGCGCTCAGAATGTCCAATTGTAGTTTCTACAGAAAGAGTGTTTCAGAACGGCTCAATCAAAAGTAAGGTTCAACTCTGTTAGTTGAATGCACAGAACAGAAAGAAGTTTCATACAATGCTTCTGTGTAGTTTATATTTGAACATATTCTTTTTTCCACTATTACCCACTTAGCGCTACGAATGTCCAGTTGCATTTTCTACAGACAGAGTGTTTCAAAACTGCTCAATCAAAAGTATGGTTTAACTCTGTTAGCTGAATGCTCAGATCAGAAAGAAGTTTCACAGAATGCTTCTGTGTAGTTTATATTTGAATATATTCCTTTTTCCACTACTACGCTCTTAGCGCTCCAAATGTCCAGTTGCATTTTCTACAGAAAGAGTGTTCAGATCTGCTCAATCAAAAGTATGGTTTAACTCTGTTAGCTGAATGCACAGATCAGAAAGAAGTTTCACCGAATGATTCTGTGTAGTTTATATTTGAAGACATTCCTTTTTCCACTATTACCCTCTTAGCGCTCCGAATCTCCACTTGCATTTTCTACAAAAAGAGTGTTTCATAACTGCTCAACCAAAAATATGTTTTATCTCTGTTAACTGAATTTACAGATCAGAAATAAGTTTCACAGAATGCATCTGTGTAGTTTTTATTTGAAGATATTCTTTTTCCCAATGTAGGCCTCTCAGCGCTTAGCATGTCAAATTGCAGTTTCTACAGAAAGAGTGTTTCAGAATGGCTCAATCAAAAGTATGGTTCAACTCTGTTAGTTGAATGCACAGAACAGAAAGAATTTTCACAGAATGCTACTGTGTAGTTTATATTTGAATATATTCCTTTTTCCAGTATTACCCTCTTAGCGCTCCGAATGTCCACTTGCATTTTCTACAGAAAGAGTGTTCAGAACTGCGCAATCAAAAGTATGGTTTAACTCTGTTAGCTTAATGAACATATCAGAAATAAGATTCACAAAATGCTTCTGTGTAGTTTTTATTTGAAGATATTATTTTTCCCAATATAGGCCTCTTAGCGCTCAGAATGTCCAATTGCAGTTTCTACAGAAAGAGTGTTTCAGAAAGGCTCAATCAAAATTAAGGTTCAACTCTGTTAGTTGAATGCACAGAACAGAAAGAAGTTTCATACAATGGTTCTGTGTAGTTTATATTTGAACATATTCTTATTTCCACTATTACCCACTTAGCGCTATGAATGTCCAGTTGCATTTTCTACAGACAGAGTGTTTCAAAACTGCTCAATCAAAAGTATGGTTTAACTCTGTTAGCTGAATGCTCAGATCAGAAAGAAGTTTCACAGAATGCTTCTGTGTAGTTTATATTTGAATATATTCCTTTTTCCACTACTACTCTCTTAGCGCTCCAAATGTCCAGTTGCATTTTCTACAGAAAGAGAGTTCAGATCTGCTCAATCAAAAGTATGGTTTAACTCTGTTAGCTGAATGCACAGATCAGAAAGAAGTTTCACAGAATGATTCTGTGTAGTTTATATTTGGAGACATTCCTTTTTCCACTATTACCCTCTTAGCGCTCCGAATCTCCACTTGATTTTCTACAGAAAGAGTGTTTCAGAACGGCTCAATCAAAACTAAGGTTCAACTCTTTTAGTTGAACAAACAGAACAGAAAGAAGTTTCACACAATTCTTCTGTGTAGTTTTTATTTGTAGACATTCTTTTTCCCAATAAAGGCCTCTTAGCGCTCAGAATGTCCAATTGCAGTTTCTACAGAAAGAGTGTTTCAGAACGGCTCAATCAAAAGTAAGGTTCAACTCTGTTAGTTGAATGCACAGAACAGAAAGAATTTTCATACAATGCTTCTGTGTAGTTTATATTTGAACATATTCTTTTTTCCACTATTACCCACTTAGCGCTACGAATGTCCAGTAGCATTTTCTACAGACAGAGAGTTTCAAAACTGCTCAATCAAAAGTATGGTTTAACTCTGTTAGCTGAATGCTCAGATCAGAAAGAAGTTTCACAGAATGCTTCTGTGTCGTTTACATTTGAATATATTCCTTTTTCCACTACTACGCTCTTAGCGCTCCAAATGTCCAGTTGCATTTTCTACACAAAGAGTGTTCAGATCTGCTCAATCAAAAGTATGGTTTAACTCTGTTAGCTGAATGCACAGATCAGAAAGAAGTTTCACCGAATGATTCTGTGTAGTTTATATTTGAAGACATTCCTTTTTCCACTATTACCCTCTTAGCGCTCCGAATCTCCACTTGCATTTTCTACAAAAAGAGTGTTTCATAACTGCTCAATCAAAAATATGTTTTATCTCTGTTAACTGAATTTACAGGTCAGAAATATGTTTCACAGAATGCATCTGTGTAGTTTTTATTTGAAGATATTCTTTTTCCCAATGTAGGCCTCTTAGCGCTTAGCATGTCCAATTGCAGTTTCTACAGAAAGAGTGTTTCAGAACGGCTCAATCAAAAGTAAGGTTCAACTCTGTTAGTTGAATGCACAGAACAGAAAGAATTTTCACAGAATTCTACTGTGTAGTTTATATTTGAATATATTCCTTTTTCCACTATTACCCTCTTAGCGCTCCGAATGTCCACTTGCATTTTCTACAGAAAGAGTGTTCAGAACTGCGCAATAAAAAGTATCGTTTAACTCTGTTAGCTCAATGAACATATCAGAAATAAGTTTCACACAATGCTTCTGTGTAGTTTTTATTTGAAGATATTATTTTTCCCAATATAGGCCTCTTAGCGCTCAGAATGTCCAATTGCAGTTTCTACAGAAAGAGTGTTTCAGAAAGGCTCAATCAAAAGTAAGGTTCAACTCTGTTAGTTGAATGCACAGAACAGAAAGTAGTTTCATACAATGCTTCTGTGTAGTTTATATTTGAACATATTCTTTTTTCCACTATTACCCACTTAGCGCTACGAATGTCCAGTTGCATTTTCTACAGACAGAGTGTTTCAAAACTGCTCAATCAAAAGTATGCTTTAACTCTGTTAGCTGAATGCTCAGATCAGAAAGAAGTTTCACAGAATGCTTCTGTGTAGTTTATATTTGAATATATTCCTTTTTCCACTAATACTCTCTTAGCGCTCCAAATGTCCAGTTGCATTTTCTACAGAAAGAGAGTTCAGATCTGCTCAATCAAAAGTATGGTTTAACTCTGTTAGCTGAATGCACAGATCAGAAAGAAGTTTCACAGAATGATTCTGTGTAGTTTATATTTGGAGACATTCCTTTTTCCACTATTACCTTCTTAGCGCTCCGAATCTCCACTTGCATTTTCTACAGAAAGAGTGTTTCAGAACGGCTCAATCAAAACTAAGTTTCAACTCTTTTAGTTGAACAAACAGAACAGAAAGAAGTTTCACACAATTCTTCTGTGTAGTTTTTATTTGTAGACATTCTTTTTCCCAATATAGGCCTCTTAGCGCTCAGAATGTCCAATTGCAGTTTCTACAGAAAGAGTGTTTCAGAACGGCTCAATCAAAAGTAAGGTTCAACTCTGTTAGTTGAATGCACAGAACAGAAAGAAGTTTCATACAATGCTTCTGTGTAGTTTATATTTGAGCATATTCTTTTTTCCACTATTACCCCCTTAGCGCTACGAATGTCCAGTTGCATTTTCTACAGACAGAGTGTTTCAAAACTGCTCAATCAAAAGTATCGTTTAACTCTGTTAGCTGAATGCTCAGATCAGAAAGAAGTTTCACAGAATGCTTCTGTGTAGTTTATATTTGAATATATTCCTTTTTCCACTACTACGCTCTTAGCGCTCCAAATGTCCAGTTGCATTTTCTACAGGAAGAGTGTTCAGATCTCCTCAATCAAAAGTATGGTTTAACTCTGTTAGCTGAATGCACAGATCAGAAAGAAGTTTCACCGAATGATTCCGTGTAGTTTATATTTGAAGACATTCCTTTTTCCACTATTACCCTCTTAGCGCTCCGTATCTCCACTTGCATTTTCTACAAAAAGAGTGTTTCATAACTGCTCAATCAAAAATATGTTTTATCTCTGTTAACTGAATTTACAGATCAGAAATAAGTTTCACAGAATGCATCTGTGTAGTTTTTATTTGAAGATATTCTTTTTCCCAATGTAGGCCTCTTAGCGCTTAGCATGTCCAATTGCAGTTTCTACAGAAAGAGTGTTTCAGAACGGCTCAATCAAAAGTAAGGTTCAACTCTGTTAGTTGAATGCACAGAACAGAAAGAATTTTCACAGAATGCTACTGTGTAGTTTATATTTGAATATATTCCTTTTTCCACTGTTACCCTCTTAGCGCTCCGAATGTCCACTTGCATTTTCTACAGAAAGAGTGTTCAGAACTGCGCAATCAAAAGTATGGTTTAACTCTGTTAGCTTAATGAACATATCAGAAATAAGTTTCACACAATGCTTCTGTGTAGTTTTTATTTGAAGATATTATTTTTCCCAATATAGGCCTCTTAGCGCTCAGAATGTCCAATTGCAGTTTCTACAGAAAGAGTGTTTCAGAAAGGCTCAATCAAAAGTGAGGTTCAACTCTGTTAGTTGAATGCACAGAACAGAAAGAAGTTTCATACAATGCTTCTGTGTAGTTTATATTTGAACATATTTTTTTTCCACTATTACCCACTTAGCGCTACGAATGTCCAGTTGCATTTTCTACAGACAGAGTGTTTCAAAACTGCTCAATCAAAAGTATGGTTTAACTCTGTTAGCTGAATGCTCAGATCAGAAAGAAGTTTAACAGAATGCTTCTGTGTAGTTTATATTTGAATATATTCCTTTTTCCACTACTACTCTCTTAGCGCTCCAAATGTCCAGTTGCATATTCTACAGAAAGAGTGTTCAGATCTGCTCAATCAAAATTATGGTTTAACTCTGTTAGCTGAATGCACAGATCAGAAAGAAGTTTCACAGAATGATTCAGTGTAGTTTATATTTGGAGACATTCCTTTTTCCACTATTACCCTCTTAGCGCTCCGAATCTCCACTTGCATTTTCTACAGAAAGAGTGTTTCAGAACGGCTCAATCAAAACTAAAGTTCAACTCTTTTAGTTGAACAAACAGAACAGAAAGAAGTTTCACACAATTCTTCTGTGTAGTTTTTATTTGTAGACATTCTTTTTCCCAATATAGGCCTCTTAGCGCTCAGAATGTCCAATTGTAGTTTCTACAGAAAGAGTGTTTCAGAACGGCTCAATCAAATGTAAGGTTCAACTCTGTTTGTTGAATGCAAAGAACAGAAAGAAGTTTCATACAATGCTTCTGTGTAGTTTATATTTGAACATATTCTTTTTTCCACTATTACCCACTTAGCGCTACGAATGTCCAGTTGCATTTTCTACAGACAGAGTGTTTCAAAACTGCTCAATCAAAAGTATGGTTTAACTCTGTTAGCTGAATGCTCAGATCAGAAAGAAGTTTCACAGAATGCTTCTGTGTAGTTTATATTTGAATATATTCCTTTTTCCACTACTACGCTCTTAGCGCTCCAAATGTCCAGTTGCATTTTCTACAGAAAGAGTGTTCAGATCTGCTCAATCAAAAGTATGGTTTAACTCTGTTAGCTGAATGCACAGATCAGAAAGAAGTTTCACCGAATGATTCTGTGTAGTTTATATTTGAAGACATTCCTTTTTCCACTATTACCCTCTTAGCGCTCCGAATCTCCACTTGCATTTTCTACAAAAAGAGTGTTTCATAACTGCTCAATCAAAAATATGTTTTATCTCTGTTAACTGAATTTACAGATCAGAAATAAGTTTCACAGAATGCATCTGTGTAGTTTTTATTTGAAGATATTCTTTTTCCCAATGTAGGCCTCTCAGCGCTTAGCATGTCCAATTGCAGTTTCTACAGAAAGAGTGTTTCAGAATGGCTCAATCAAAAGTATGGTTCAACTCTGTTAGTTGAATGCACAGAACAGAAAGAATTTTCACAGAATGCTACTGTGTAGTTTATATTTGAATATATTCCTTTTTCCAGTATTACCCTCTTAGCGCTCCGAATGTCCACTTGCATTTTATACAGAAAGAGTGTTCAGAACTGCGCAATCAAAAGTATGGTTTAACTCTGTTAGCTTAATGAACATATCAGAAATAAGTTTCACACAATGCTTCTGTGTAGTTTTTATTTGAAGATATTATTTTTCCCAATATAGGCCTCTTAGCGCTCAGAATGTCCAATTGCAGTTTCTACAGAAAGAGTGTTTCAGAAAGGCTCAATCAAAATTAAGGTTCAACTCTGTTAGTTGAATGCACAGAACAGAAAGAAGTTTCATACAATGCTTCTGTGTAGTTTATATTTGAACATATTCTTATTTCCACTATTACCCACTTAGCGCTATGAATGTCCAGTTGCATTTTCTACAGACAGAGTGTTTCAAAACTGCTCAATCAAAAGTATGGTTTAACTCTGTTAGCTGAATGCTCAGATCAGAAAGAAGTTTCACAGAATGCTTCTGTGTAGTTTATATTTGAATATATTCCTTTTTCCACTACTACTCTCTTAGCGCTCCAAATGTCCAGTTGCATTTTCTACAGAAAGAGTGTTCAGATCTGCTCAATCAAAAGTATGGTTTAACTCTGTTAGCTGAATGCACAGATCAGAAAGAAGTTTCACAGAAAGATTCTGTGTAGTTTATATTTGGAGACATTGCTTTTTCCACTATTACCCTCTTAGCGCTCCGAATCTCCACTTGCATTTTCTACAGAAAGAGTGTTTCAGAACGGCTCAATCAAAAGTAAGGTTCAACTCTTTTAGTTGAACAAACAGAACAGAAAGAAGTTTCACACAATTCTTCTGTGTAGTTTTTATTTGTAGACATTCTTTTTCCCAATATACGCCTCTTAGCGCTCAGAATGTCCAATTGCAGTTTCTACAGAAAGAGTGTTTCAGAAAGGCTCAATCAAAAGTAAGGTTCAACTCTGTTAGTTGAATGCACAGAACAGAAAGAAGTTTCATACAATGCTTCTGTGTAGTTTATATTTGAACATATTCTTTTTTCCACTATTACCCACTTAGCGCTACGAATGTCCAGTTGCATTTTCTACAGACAGAGAGTTTCAAAACTGCTCAATCAAAAGTATGGTTTAACTCTGTTAGCTGAATGCTCAGATCAGAAAGAAGTTTCACAGAATGCTTCTGTGTAGTTTACATTTGAATATATTCCTTTTTCTACTACTACGCTCTTAGCGCTCAAAATGTCCAGTTGCATTTTTTACAGAAAGAGTGTTCAGATCTGCTCAATCAAAAGTATGGTTTAAATCTGTTAGCTGAATGCACAGATCAGAAAGAAGTTTCACCGAATGATTCTGTGTAGTTTATATTTGAAGACATTCCTTTTTCCACTATTACCCTCTTAGCGCTCCGAATCTCCACTTGCATTTTCTACAAAAAGAGTGTTTCATAACTGCTAAATCAAAAATATGTTTTATCACTGTTAACTGAATTTACAGATCAGAAATATGTTTCACAGAATGCATCTGTGTAGTTTTTATTTGAAGATATTCTTTTTCCCAATGTAGGCCTCTCAGCGCTTAGCATGTCCAATTGCAGTTTCTACAGAAAGAGTGTTTCACAATGGCTCAATCAAAAGTATGGTTCAACTCTGTTAGTTGAATGCACAGAACAGAAAGAATTTTCACAGAATGCTACTGTGTAGTTTATATTTGAATATATTCCTTTTTCCACTATTACCCTCTTAGCGCTCCGAATGTCCACTTGCATTTTCTACAGAAAGAGTGTTCAGAACTGCGCAATCAAAAGTATGGTTTAACTCTGTTAGCTTAATGAACATATCAGAAATAAGTTTCACACAATGCTTCTGTGTAGTTTTTATTTGAAGATATTATTTTTCCCAATATAGGCCTCTTAGCGCTCAGAATGTCCAATTGCAGTTTCTACAGAAAGAGTGTTTCAGAAAGGCTCAATCAAAATTAAGGTTCAACTCTGTTAGTTGAATGCACAGAACAGAAAGAAGTTTCATACAATGCTTCTGTGTAGTTTATATTTGAACATATTCTTATTTCCACTATTACCCACTTAGCGCTATGAATGTCCAGTTGCATTTTCTACAGACAGAGTGTTTCAAAACTGCTCAATCAAAAGTATGGTTTAACTCTGTTAGCTGAATGCTCAGATCAGAAAGAAGTTTCACAGAATGCTTCTGTGTAGTTTATATTTGAATATATTCCTTTTTCCACTACTACCCTCTTAGCGCTCCAAATGTCCAGTTGCATATTCTACAGAAAGAGTGTTCAGATCTGCTCAATCAAAATTATGGTTTAACTCTGTTAGCTGAATGCACAGATCAGAAAGAAGTTTCACAGAATGATTCAGTGTAGTTTATATTTGGAGACATTCCTTTTTCCACTATTACCCTCTTAGCGCTCCGAATCTCCACTTGCATTTTCTACAGAAAGAGTGTTTCAGAACGGCTCAATCAAAACTAAGGTTCAACTCTTTTAGTTGAACAAACAGAACAGAAAGAAGTTTCCCACAATTCTTCTGTGTAGTTTTTATTTGTAGACATTCTTTTTCCCAATATAGGCCTCTTAGCGCTCAGAATGTCCAATTGTAGTTTCTACAGAAAGAGTGTTTCAGAACGGCTCAATCAAAAGTAAGGTTCAACTCTGTTAGTTGAATGCACAGAACAGAAAGAAGTTTCATACAATGCTTCTGTGTAGTTTATATTTGAACATATTCTTTTTTCCACTATTACCCACTTAGCGCTACGAATGTCCAGTTGCATTTTCTACAGACAGAGTGTTTCAAAACTGCTCAATCAAAAGTATGGTTTAACTCTGTTAGCTGAATGCTCAGATCAGAAAGAAGTTTCACAGAATGCTTCTGTGTAGTTTATATTTGAATATATACCTTTTTCCACTACTACGCTCTTAGCGCTCCAAATGTCCAGTTGCATTTTCTACAGAAAGAGTGTTCAGATCTGCTCAATCAAAAGTATGGTTTAACTCTGTTAGCTGAATGCACAGATCAGAAAGAAGTTTCACCGAATGATTCCGTGTAGTTTATATTTGAAGACATTCCTTTTTCCACTATTACCCTCTTAGCGCTCCGAATCTCCACTTGCATTTTCTACAAAAAGAGTGTTTCATAACTGCTCAATCAAAAATATGTTTTATCTCTGTTAACTGAATTTACAGGTCAGAAATATGTTTCACAGAATGCATCTGTGTAGTTTTTATTTGAAGATATTCTTTTTCCCAATGTAGGCCTCTTAGCGCTTAGCATGTCCAATTGCAGTTTCTACAGAAAGAGTGTTTCAGAACGGCTCAATCAAAAGTAAGGTTCAACTCTGTTAGTTGAATGCACAGAACAGAAAGAATTTTCACAGAATTCTACTGTGTAGTTTATATTTGAATATATTCCTTTTTCCACTATTACCCTCTTAGCGCTCCGAATGTCCACTTGCATTTTCTACAGAAAGAGTGTTCAGAACTGCGCAATAAAAAGTATCGTTTAACTCTGTTAGCTCAATGAACATATCAGAAATAAGTTTCACACAATGCTTCTGTGTAGTTTTTATTTGAAGATATTATTTTTCCCAATATAGGCCTCTTAGCGCTCAGAATGTCCAATTGCAGTTTCTACAGAAAGAGTGTTTCAGAAAGGCTCAATCAAAAGTAAGGTTCAACTCTGTTAGTTTAATGCACAGAACAGAAAGTAGTTTCATACAATGCTTCTGTGTAGTTTATATTTGAACATATTCTTTTTTCCACTATTACCCACTTAGCGCTACGAATGTCCAGTTGCATTTTCTACAGACAGAGTGTTTCAAAACTGCTCAATCAAAAGTATGCTTTAACTCTGTTAGCTGAATGCTCAGATCAGAAAGAAGTTTCACAGAATGCTTCTGTGTAGTTTATATTTGAATATATTCCTTTTTCCACTAATACTCTCTTAGCGCTCCAAATGTCCAGTTGCATTTTCTACAGAAAGAGAGTTCAGATCTGCTCAATCAAAAGTATGGTTTAACTCTGTTAGCTGAATGCACAGATCAGAAAGAAGTTTCACAGAATGATTCTGTGTAGTTTATATTTGGAGACATTCCTTTTTCCACTATTACCTTCTTAGCGCTCCGAATCTCCACTTGCATTTTCTACAGAAAGAGTGTTTCAGAACGGCTCAATCAAAACTAAGTTTCAAATCTTTTAGTTGAACAAACAGAACAGAAAGAAGTTTCACACAATTCTTCTGTGTAGTTTTTATTTGTAGACATTCTTTTTCCCAATATAGGCCTCTTAGCGCTCAGAATGTCCAATTGCAGTTTCTACAGAAAGAGTGTTTCAGAACGGCTCAATCAAAAGTAAGGTTCAACTCTGTTAGTTGAATGCACAGAACAGAAAGAAGTTTCATACAATGCTTCTGTGTAGTTTATATTTGAGCATATTCTTTTTTCCACTATTACCCCCTTAGCGCTACGAATGTCCAGTTGCATTTTCTACAGACAGAGTGTTTCAAAACTGCTCAATCAAAAGTATCGTTTAACTCTGTTAGCTGAATGCTCAGATCAGAAAGAAGTTTCACAGAATGCTTCTGTGTAGTTTATATTTGAATATATTCCTTTTTCCACTACTACGCTCTTAGCGCTCCAAATGTCCAGTTGCATTTTCTACAGGAAGAGTGTTCAGATCTCCTCAATCAAAAGTATGGTTTAACTCTGTTAGCTGAATGCACAGATCAGAAAGAAGTTTCACCGAATGATTCCGTGTAGTTTATATTTGAAGACATTCCTTTTTCCACTATTACCCTCTTAGCGCTCCGTATCTCCACTTGCATTTTCTACAAAAAGAGTGTTTCATAACTGCTCAATCAAAAATATGTTTTATCTCTGTTAACTGAATTTACAGATCAGAAATAAGTTTCACAGAATGCATCTGTGTAGTTTTTATTTGAAGATATTCTTTTTCCCAATGTAGGCCTCTTAGCGCTTAGCATGTCCAATTGCAGTTTCTACAGAAAGAGTGTTTCAGAACGGCTCAATCAAAAGTAAGGTTCAACTCTGTTAGTTGAATGCACAGAACAGAAAGAATTTTCACAGAATGCTACTGTGTAGTTTATATTTGAATATATTCCTTTTTCCACTGTTACCCTCTTAGCGCTCCGAATGTCCACTTGCATTTTCTACAGAAAGAGTGTTCAGAACTGCGCAATCAAAAGTATGGTTTAACTCTGTTAGCTTAATGAACATATCAGAAATAAGTTTCACACAATGCTTCAGTGTAGTTTTTATTTGAAGATATTATTTTTCCCAATATAGGCCTCTTAGCGCTCAGAATGTCCAATTGCAGTTTCTACAGAAAGAGTGTTTCAGAAAGGCTCAATCAAAAGTGAGGTTCAACTCTGTTAGTTGAATGCACAGAACAGAAAGAAGTTTCATACAATGCTTCTGTGTAGTTTATATTTGAACATATTTTTTTTCCACTATTACCCACTTAGCGCTACGAATGTCCAGTTGCATTTTCTACAGACAGAGTGTTTCAAAACTGCTCAATCAAAAGTATGGTTTAACTCTGTTAGCTGAATGCTCAGATCAGAAAGAAGTTTCACAGAATGCTTCTGTGTAGTTTATATTTGAATATATTCCTTTTTCCACTACTACTCTCTTAGCGCTCCAAATGTCCAGTTGCATATTCTACAGAAAGAGTGTTCAGATCTGCTCAATCAAAATTATGGTTTAACTCTGTTAGCTGAATGCACAGATCAGAAAGAAGTTTCACAGAATGATTCAGTGTAGTTTATATTTGGAGACATTCCTTTTTCCACTATTACCCTCTTAGCGCTCCGAATCTCCACTTGCATTTTCTACAGAAAGAGTGTTTCAGAACGGCTCAATCAAAACTAAAGTTCAACTCTTTTAGTTGAACAAACAGAACAGAAAGAAGTTTCACACAATTCTTCTGTGTAGTTTTTATTTGTAGACATTCTTTTTCCCAATATAGGCCTCTTAGCGCTCAGAATGTCCAATTGTAGTTTCTACAGAAAGAGTGTTTCAGAACGGCTCAATCAAAAGTAAGGTTCAACTCTGTTAGTTGAATGCAAAGAACAGAAAGAAGTTTCATACAATGCTTCTGTGTAGTTTATATTTGAACATATTCTTTTTTCCACTATTACCCACTTAGCGCTACGAATATCCAGTTGCATTTTCTACAGACAGAGTGTTTCAAAACTGCTCAATCAAAAGTATGGTTTAACTCTGTTAGCTGAATGCTCAGATCAGAAAGAAGTTTCACAGAATGCTTCTGTGTAGTTTATATTTGAATATATTCCTTTTTCCACTACTACGCTCTTAGCGCTCCAAATGTCCAGTTGCATTTTCTACAGAAAGAGTGTTCAGATCTGCTCAATCAAAAGTATGGTTTAACTCTGTTAGCTGAATGCACAGATCAGAAAGAAGTTTCACCGAATGATTCTGTGTAGTTTATATTTGAAGACATTCCTTTTTCCACTATTACCCTCTTAGCGCTCCGAATCTCCACTTGCATTTTCTACAAAAAGAGTGTTTCATAACTGCTCAATCAAAAATATGTTTTATCTCTGTTAACTGAATTTACAGATCAGAAATAAGTTTCACAGAATGCATCTGTGTAGTTTTTATTTGAAGATATTCTTTTTCCCAATGTAGGCCTCTCAGCGCTTAGCATGTCCAATTGCAGTTTCTACAGAAAGAGTGTTTCAGAATGGCTCAATCAAAAGTATGGTTCAACTCTGTTAGTTGAATGCACAGAACAGAAAGAATTTTCACAGAATGCTACTGTGTAGTTTATATTTGAATATATTCCTTTTTCCAGTATTACCCTCTTAGCGCTCCGAATGTCCACTTGCATTTTCTACAGAAAGAGTGTTCAGAACTGCGCAATCAAAAGTATGGTTTAACTCTGTTAGCTTAATGAACATATCAGAAATAAGTTTCACACAATGCTTCTGTGTAGTTTTTATTTGAAGATATTATTTTTCCCAATATAGGCCTCTTAGCGCTCAGAATGTCCAATTGCAGTTTCTACAGAAAGAGTGTTTCAGAAAGGCTCAATCAAAATTAAGGTTCAACTCTGTTAGTTGAATGCACAGAACAGAAAGAAGTTTCATACAATGCTTCTGTGTAGTTTATATTTGAACATATTCTTATTTCCACTATTACCCACTTAGCGCTATGAATGTCCAGTTGCATTTTCTACAGACAGAGTGTTTCAAAACTGCTCAATCAAAAGTATGGTTTAACTCTGTTAGCTGAATGCTCAGATCAGAAAGAAGTTTCACAGAATGCTTCTGTGTAGTTTATATTTGAATATATTCCTTTTTCCACTACTACTCTCTTAGCGCTCCAAATGTCCAGTTGCATTTTCTACAGAAAGAGTGTTCAGATCTGCTCAATCAAAAGTATGGTTTAACTCTGTTAGCTGAATGCACAGATCAGAAAGAAGTTTCACAGAAAGATTCTGTGTAGTTTATATTTGGAGACATTGCTTTTTCCACTATTACCCTCTTAGCGCTCCGAATCTCCACTTGCATTTTCTACAGAAAGAGTGTTTCAGAACGGCTCAATCAAAAGTAAGGTTCAACTCTTTTAGTTGAACAAACAGAACAGAAAGAAGTTTCACACAATTCTTCTGTGTAGTTTTTATTTGTAGACATTCTTTTTCCCAATATACGCCTCTTAGCGCTCAGAATGTCCAATTGCAGTTTCTACAGAAAGAGTGTTTCAGAAAGGCTCAATCAAAAGTAAGGTTCAACTCTGTTAGTTGAATGCACAGAACAGAAAGAAGTTTCATACAATGCTTCTGTGTAGTTTATATTTGAACATATTCTTTTTTCCACTATTACCCACTTAGCGCTACGAATGTCCAGTTGCATTTTCTACAGACAGAGAGTTTCAAAACTGCTCAATCAAAAGTATGGTTTAACTCTGTTAGCTGAATGCTCAGATCAGAAAGAAGTTTCACAGAATGCTTCTGTGTAGTTTACATTTGAATATATTCCTTTTTCTACTACTACGCTCTTAGCGCTCAAAATGTCCAGTTGCATTTTCTACAGAAAGAGTGTTCAGATCTGCTCAATCAAAAGTATGGTTTAAATCTGTTAGCTGAATGCACAGATCAGAAAGAAGTTTCACCGAATGATTCTGTGTAGTTTATATTTGAAGACATTCCTTTTTCCACTATTACCCTCTTAGCGCTCCGAATCTCCACTTGCATTTTCTACAAAAAGAGTGTTTCATAACTGCTAAATCAAAAATATGTTTTATCACTGTTAACTGAATTTACAGATCAGAAATATGTTTCACAGAATGCATCTGTGTAGTTTTTATTTGAAGATATTCTTTTTCCCAATGTAGGCCTCTCAGCGCTTAGCATGTCCAATTGCAGTTTCTACAGAAAGAGTGTTTCACAATGGCTCAATCAAAAGTATGGTTCAACTCTGTTAGTTGAATGCACAGAACAGAAAGAATTTTCACAGAATGCTACTGTGTAGTTTATATTTGAATATATTCCTTTTTCCACTATTACCCTCTTAGCGCTCCGAATGTCCACTTGCATTTTCTACAGAAAGAGTGTTCAGAACTGCGCAATCAAAAGTATGGTTTAACTCTGTTAGCTTAATGAACATATCAGAAATAAGTTTCACACAATGCTTCTGTGTAGTTTTTATTTGAAGATATTATTTTTCCCAATATAGGCCTCTTAGCGCTCAGAATGTCCAATTGCAGTTTCTACAGAAAGAGTGTTTCAGAAAGGCTCAATCAAAATTAAGGTTCAACTCTGTTAGTTGAATGCACAGAACAGAAAGAAGTTTCATACAATGCTTCTGTGTAGTTTATATTTGAACATATTCTTATTTCCACTATTACCCACTTAGCGCTATGAATGTCCAGTTGCATTTTCTACAGACAGAGTGTTTCAAAACTGCTCAATCAAAAGTATGGTTTAACTCTGTTAGCTGAATGCTCAGATCAGAAAGAAGTTTCACAGAATGCTTCTGTGTAGTTTATATTTGAATATATTCCTTTTTCCACTACTACTCTCTTAGCGCTCCAAATGTCCAGTTGCATATTCTACAGAAAGAGTGTTCAGATCTGCTCAATCAAAATTATGGTTTAACTCTGTTAGCTGAATGCACAGATCAGAAAGAAGTTTCACAGAATGATTCAGTGTAGTTTATATTTGGAGACATTCCTTTTTCCACTATTACCCTCTTAGCGCTCCGAATCTCCACTTGCATTTTCTACAGAAAGAGTGTTTCAGAACGGCTCAATCAAAACTAAGGTTCAACTCTTTTAGTTGAACAAACAGAACAGAAAGAAGTTTCACACAATTCTTCTGTGTAGTTTTTATTTGTAGACATTCTTTTTCCCAATATAGGCCTCTTAGCGCTCAGAATGTCCAATTGTAGTTTCTACAGAAAGAGTGTTTCAGAACGGCTCAATCAAAAGTAAGGTTCAACTCTGTTAGTTGAATGCACAGAACAGAAAGAAGTTTCATACAATGCTTCTGTGTAGTTTATATTTGAACATATTCTTTTTTCCACTATTACCCACTTAGCGCTACGAATGTCCAGTTGCATTTTCTACAGACAGAGTGTTTCAAAACTGCTCAATCAAAAGTATGGTTTAACTCTGTTAGCTGAATGCTCAGATCAGAAAGAAGTTTCACAGAATGCTTCTGTGTAGTTTATATTTGAATATATACCTTTTTCCACTACTACGCTCTTAGCGCTCCAAATGTCCAGTTGCATTTTCTACAGAAAGAGTGTTCAGATCTGCTCAATCAAAAGTATGGTTTAACTCTGTTAGCTGAATGCACAGATCAGAAAGAAGTTTCACCGAATGATTCCGTGTAGTTTATATTTGAAGACATTCCTTTTTCCACTATTACCCTCTTAGCGCTCCGAATCTCCACTTGCATTTTCTACAAAAAGAGTGTTTCATAACTGCTCAATCAAAAATATGTTTTATCTCTGTTAACTGAATTTACAGATCAGAAATAAGTTTCACAGAATGCATCTGTGTAGTTTTTATTTGAAGATATTCTTTTTCCCAATGTAGGCCTCTCAGCGCTTAGCATGTCCAATTGCAGTTTCTAGAGAAAGAGTGTTTCAGAATGGCTCAATGAAAAGTATAGTTCAACTCTGTTAGTTGAATGCACAGAACAGAAAGAATTTTCACAGAATGCTACTGTGTAGTTTATATTTGAATATATTCCTTTTTCCAGTATTACCCTCTTAGCGCTCCGAATGTCCACTTGCATTTTCTACAGAAAGAGTGTTCAGAACTGCGCAATCAAAAGTATGGTTTAACTCTGTTAGCTTAATGAACATATCAGAAATAAGTTTCACACAATGCTTCTGTGTAGTTTTTATTTGAAGATATTATTTTTCCCAATATAGGCCTCTTAGCGCTCAGAATGTCCAATTGCAGTTTCTACAGAAAGAGTGTTTCAGAAAGGCTCAATCAAAAGTAAGGTTCAACTCTGTTAGTTGAATGCACAGAACAGAAAGAAGTTTCATACAATGCTTCTGCGTAGTTTATATTTGAACATATTCTTATTTCCACTATTACCCACTTAGCGCTATGAATGTCCAGTTGCATTTTCTACAGACAGAGTGTTTCAAAACTGCTCAATCAAAAGTATGGTTTAACTCTGTTAGCTGAATGCTCAGATCAGAAAGAAGTTTCACAGAATGCTTCTGTGTAGTTTATATTTGAATATATTCCTTTTTCCACTACTACTCTCTTAGCGCTCCAAATGTCCAGTTGCATTTTCTACAGAAAGAGTGTTCAGATCTGCTCAATCAAAAGTATGGTTTAACTCTGTTAGCTGAATGCACAGATCAGAAAGAAGTTTCACAGAAAGATTCTGTGTAGTTTATATTTGGAGACATTGCTTTTTCCACTATTACCCTCTTAGCGCTCCGAATCTCCACTTGCATTTTCTACAGAAAGAGTGTTTCAGAACGGCTCAATCAAAAGTAAGGTTCAACTCTTTTAGTTGAACAAACAGAACAGAAAGAAGTTTCCCACAATTCTTCTGTGTAGTTTTTATTTGTAGACATTCTTTTTCCCAATATAGGCCTCTTAGCGCTCAGAATGTCCAATTGCAGTTTCTACAGAAAGAGTGTTTCAGAAAGGCTCAATCAAAAGTAAGGTTCAACTCTGTTAGTTGAATGCACAGAACAGAAAGAAGTTTCATACAATGCTTCTGTGTAGTTTATATTTGAACATACTCTTTTTTCCACTATTACCCACTTAGCGCTACGAATGTCCAGTAGCATTTTCTACAGACAGAGAGTTTCAAAACTGCTCAATCAAAAGTATGGTTTAACTCTGTTAGCTGAATGCTCAGATCAGAAAGAAGTTTCACAGAATGCTTCTGTGTCGTTTACATTTGAATATATTCCTTTTTCCACTACTACGCTCTTAGCGCTCCAAATGTCCAGTTGCATTTTCTACACAAAGAGTGTTCAGATCTGCTCAATCAAAAGTATGGTTTAACTCTGTTAGCTGAATGCACAGATCAGAAAGAAGTTTCACCGAATGATTCTGTGTAGTTTATATTTGAAGACATTCCTTTTTCCACTATTACCCTCTTAGCGCTCCGAATCTCCACTTGCATTTTCTACAAAAAGAGTGTTTCATAACTGCTCAATCAAAAATATGTTTTATCTCTGTTAACTGAATTTACAGGTCAGAAATATGTTTCACAGAATGCATCTGTGTAGTTTTTATTTGAAGATATTCTTTTTCCCAATGTAGGCCTCTTAGCGCTTAGCATGTCCAATTGCAGTTTCTACAGAAAGAGTGTTTCAGAACGGCTCAATCAAAAGTAAGGTTCAACTCTGTTAGTTGAATGCACAGAACAGAAAGAATTTTCACAGAATTCTACTGTGTAGTTTATATTTGAATATATTCCTTTTTCCACTATTACCCTCTTAGCGCTCCGAATGTCCACTTGCATTTTCTACAGAAAGAGTGTTCAGAACTGCGCAATAAAAAGTATCGTTTAACTCTGTTAGCTCAATGAACATATCAGAAATAAGTTTCACACAATGCTTCTGTGTAGTTTTTATTTGAAGATATTATTTTTCCCAATATAGGCCTCTTAGCGCTCAGAATGTCCAATTGCAGTTTCTACAGAAAGAGTGTTTCAGAAAGGCTCAATCAAAAGTAAGGTTCAACTCTGTTAGTTGAATGCACAGAACAGAAAGTAGTTTCATACAATGCTTCTGTGTAGTTTATATTTGAACATATTCTTTTTTCCACTATTACCCACTTAGCGCTACGAATGTCCAGTTGCATTTTCTACAGACAGAGTGTTTCAAAACTGCTCAATCAAAAGTATGCTTTAACTCTGTTAGCTGAATGCTCAGATCAGAAAGAAGTTTCACAGAATGCTTCTGTGTAGTTTATATTTGAATATATTCCTTTTTCCACTAATACTCTCTTAGCGCTCCAAATGTCCAGTTGCATTTTCTACAGAAAGAGAGTTCAGATCTGCTCAATCAAAAGTATGGTTTAACTCTGTTAGCTGAATGCACAGATCAGAAAGAAGTTTCACAGAATGATTCTGTGTAGTTTATATTTGGAGACATTCCTTTTTCCACTATTACCTTCTTAGCGCTCCGAATCTCCACTTGCATTTTCTACAGAAAGAGTGTTTCAGAACGGCTCAATCAAAACTAAGTTTCAAATCTTTTAGTTGAACAAACAGAACAGAAAGAAGTTTCACACAATTCTTCTGTGTAGTTTTTATTTGTAGACATTCTTTTTCCCAATATAGGCCTCTTAGCGCTCAGAATGTCCAATTGCAGTTTCTACAGAAAGAGTGTTTCAGAACGGCTCAATCAAAAGTAAGGTTCAACTCTGTTAGTTGAATGCACAGAACAGAAAGAAGTTTCATACAATGCTTCTGTGTAGTTTATATTTGAGCATATTCTTTTTTCCACTATTACCCCCTTAGCGCTACGAATGTCCAGTTGCATTTTCTACAGACAGAGTGTTTCAAAACTGCTCAATCAAAAGTATCGTTTAACTCTGTTAGCTGAATGCTCAGATCAGAAAGAAGTTTCACAGAATGCTTCTGTGTAGTTTATATTTGAATATATTCCTTTTTCCACTACTACGCTCTTAGCGCTCCAAATGTCCAGTTGCATTTTCTACAGGAAGAGTGTTCAGATCTCCTCAATCAAAAGTATGGTTTAACTCTGTTAGCTGAATGCACAGATCAGAAAGAAGTTTCACCGAATGATTCCGTGTAGTTTATATTTGAAGACATTCCTTTTTCCACTATTACCCTCTTAGCGCTCCGTATCTCCACTTGCATTTTCTACAAAAAGAGTGTTTCATAACTGCTCAATCAAAAATATGTTTTATCTCTGTTAACTGAATTTACAGATCAGAAATAAGTTTCACAGAATGCATCTGTGTAGTTTTTATTTGAAGATATTCTTTTTCCCAATGTAGGCCTCTTAGCGCTTAGCATGTCCAATTGCAGTTTCTACAGAAAGAGTGTTTCAGAACGGCTCAATCAAAAGTAAGGTTCAACTCTGTTAGTTGAATGCACAGAACAGAAAGAATTTTCACAGAATGCTACTGTGTAGTTTATATTTGAATATATTCCTTTTTCCACTGTTACCCTCTTAGCGCTCCGAATGTCCACTTGCATTTTCTACAGAAAGAGTGTTCAGAACTGCGCAATCAAAAGTATGGTTTAACTCTGTTAGCTTAATGAACATATCAGAAATAAGTTTCACACAATGCTTCAGTGTAGTTTTTATTTGAAGATATTATTTTTCCCAATATAGGCCTCTTAGCGCTCAGAATGTCCAATTGCAGTTTCTACAGAAAGAGTGTTTCAGAAAGGCTCAATCAAAAGTGAGGTTCAACTCTGTTAGTTGAATGCACAGAACAGAAAGAAGTTTCATACAATGCTTCTGTGTAGTTTATATTTGAACATATTTTTTTTCCACTATTACCCACTTAGCGCTACGAATGTCCAGTTGCATTTTCTACAGACAGAGTGTTTCAAAACTGCTCAATCAAAAGTATGGTTTAACTCTGTTAGCTGAATGCTCAGATCAGAAAGAAGTTTCACAGAATGCTTCTGTGTAGTTTATATTTGAATATATTCCTTTTTCCACTACTACTCTCTTAGCGCTCCAAATGTCCAGTTGCATATTCTACAGAAAGAGTGTTCAGATCTGCTCAATCAAAATTATGGTTTAACTCTGTTAGCTGAATGCACAGATCAGAAAGAAGTTTCACAGAATGATTCAGTGTAGTTTATATTTGGAGACATTCCTTTTTCCACTATTACCCTCTTAGCGCTCCGAATCTCCACTTGCATTTTCTACAGAAAGAGTGTTTCAGAACGGCTCAATCAAAACTAAAGTTCAACTCTTTTAGTTGAACAAACAGAACAGAAAGAAGTTTCACACAATTCTTCTGTGTAGTTTTTATTTGTAGACATTCTTTTTCCCAATATAGGCCTCTTAGCGCTCAGAATGTCCAATTGTAGTTTCTACAGAAAGAGTGTTTCAGAACGGCTCAATCAAAAGTAAGGTTCAACTCTGTTAGTTGAATGCAAAGAACAGAAAGAAGTTTCATACAATGCTTCTGTGTAGTTTATATTTGAACATATTCTTTTTTCCACTATTACCCACTTAGCGCTACGAATATCCAGTTGCATTTTCTACAGACAGAGTGTTTCAAAACTGCTCAATCAAAAGTATGGTTTAACTCTGTTAGCTGAATGCTCAGATCAGAAAGAAGTTTCACAGAATGCTTCTGTGTAGTTTATATTTGAATATATTCCTTTTTCCACTACTACGCTCTTAGCGCTCCAAATGTCCAGTTGCATTTTCTACAGAAAGAGTGTTCAGATCTGCTCAATCAAAAGTATGGTTTAACTCTGTTAGCTGAATGCACAGATCAGAAAGAAGTTTCACCGAATGATTCTGTGTAGTTTATATTTGAAGACATTCCTTTTTCCACTATTACCCTCTTAGCGCTCCGAATCTCCACTTGCATTTTCTACAAAAAGAGTGTTTCATAACTGCTCAATCAAAAATATGTTTTATCTCTGTTAACTGAATTTACAGATCAGAAATAAGTTTCACAGAATGCATCTGTGTAGTTTTTATTTGAAGATATTCTTTTTCCCAATGTAGGCCTCTCAGCGCTTAGCATGTCCAATTGCAGTTTCTACAGAAAGAGTGTTTCAGAATGGCTCAATCAAAAGTATGGTTCAACTCTGTTAGTTGAATGCACAGAACAGAAAGAATTTTCACAGAATGCTACTGTGTAGTTTATATTTGAATATATTCCTTTTTCCAGTATTACCCTCTTAGCGCTCCGAATGTCCACTTGCATTTTCTACAGAAAGAGTGTTCAGAACTGCGCAATCAAAAGTATGGTTTAACTCTGTTAGCTTAATGAACATATCAGAAATAAGTTTCACACAATGCTTCTGTGTAGTTTTTATTTGAAGATATTATTTTTCCCAATATAGGCCTCTTAGCGCTCAGAATGTCCAATTGCAGTTTCTACAGAAAGAGTGTTTCAGAAAGGCTCAATCAAAATTAAGGTTCAACTCTGTTAGTTGAATGCACAGAACAGAAAGAAGTTTCATACAATGCTTCTGTGTAGTTTATATTTGAACATATTCTTATTTCCACTATTACCCACTTAGCGCTATGAATGTCCAGTTGCATTTTCTACAGACAGAGTGTTTCAAAACTGCTCAATCAAAAGTATGGTTTAACTCTGTTAGCTGAATGCTCAGATCAGAAAGAAGTTTCACAGAATGCTTCTGTGTAGTTTATATTTGAATATATTCCTTTTTCCACTACTACTCTCTTAGCGCTCCAAATGTCCAGTTGCATTTTCTACAGAAAGAGTGTTCAGATCTGCTCAATCAAAAGTATGGTTTAACTCTGTTAGCTGAATGCACAGATCAGAAAGAAGTTTCACAGAAAGATTCTGTGTAGTTTATATTTGGAGACATTGCTTTTTCCACTATTACCCTCTTAGCGCTCCGAATCTCCACTTGCATTTTCTACAGAAAGAGTGTTTCAGAACGGCTCAATCAAAAGTAAGGTTCAACTCTTTTAGTTGAACAAACAGAACAGAAAGAAGTTTCACACAATTCTTCTGTGTAGTTTTTATTTGTAGACATTCTTTTTCCCAATATACGCCTCTTAGCGCTCAGAATGTCCAATTGCAGTTTCTACAGAAAGAGTGTTTCAGAAAGGCTCAATCAAAAGTAAGGTTCAACTCTGTTAGTTGAATGCACAGAACAGAAAGAAGTTTCATACAATGCTTCTGTGTAGTTTATATTTGAACATATTCTTTTTTCCACTATTACCCACTTAGCGCTACGAATGTCCAGTTGCATTTTCTACAGACAGAGAGTTTCAAAACTGCTCAATCAAAAGTATGGTTTAACTCTGTTAGCTGAATGCTCAGATCAGAAAGAAGTTTCACAGAATGCTTCTGTGTAGTTTACATTTGAATATATTCCTTTTTCTACTACTACGCTCTTAGCGCTCAAAATGTCCAGTTGCATTTTCTACAGAAAGAGTGTTCAGATCTGCTCAATCAAAAGTATGGTTTAAATCTGTTAGCTGAATGCACAGATCAGAAAGAAGTTTCACCGAATGATTCTGTGTAGTTTATATTTGAAGACATTCCTTTTTCCACTATTACCCTCTTAGCGCTCCGAATCTCCACTTGCATTTTCTACAAAAAGAGTGTTTCATAACTGCTAAATCAAAAATATGTTTTATCACTGTTAACTGAATTTACAGATCAGAAATATGTTTCACAGAATGCATCTGTGTAGTTTTTATTTGAAGATATTCTTTTTCCCAATGTAGGCCTCTCAGCGCTTAGCATGTCCAATTGCAGTTTCTACAGAAAGAGTGTTTCACAATGGCTCAATCAAAAGTATGGTTCAACTCTGTTAGTTGAATGCACAGAACAGAAAGAATTTTCACAGAATGCTACTGTGTAGTTTATATTTGAATATATTCCTTTTTCCACTATTACCCTCTTAGCGCTCCGAATGTCCACTTGCATTTTCTACAGAAAGAGTGTTCAGAACTGCGCAATCAAAAGTATGGTTTAACTCTGTTAGCTTAATGAACATATCAGAAATAAGTTTCACACAATGCTTCTGTGTAGTTTTTATTTGAAGATATTATTTTTCCCAATATAGGCCTCTTAGCGCTCAGAATGTCCAATTGCAGTTTCTACAGAAAGAGTGTTTCAGAAAGGCTCAATCAAAATTAAGGTTCAACTCTGTTAGTTGAATGCACAGAACAGAAAGAAGTTTCATACAATGCTTCTGTGTAGTTTATATTTGAACATATTCTTATTTCCACTATTACCCACTTAGCGCTATGAATGTCCAGTTGCATTTTCTACAGACAGAGTGTTTCAAAACTGCTCAATCAAAAGTATGGTTTAACTCTGTTAGCTGAATGCTCAGATCAGAAAGAAGTTTCACAGAATGCTTCTGTGTAGTTTATATTTGAATATATTCCTTTTTCCACTACTACTCTCTTAGCGCTCCAAATGTCCAGTTGCATATTCTACAGAAAGAGTGTTCAGATCTGCTCAATCAAAATTATGGTTTAACTCTGTTAGCTGAATGCACAGATCAGAAAGAAGTTTCACAGAATGATTCAGTGTAGTTTATATTTGGAGACATTCCTTTTTCCACTATTACCCTCTTAGCGCTCCGAATCTCCACTTGCATTTTCTACAGAAAGAGTGTTTCAGAACGGCTCAATCAAAACTAAGGTTCAACTCTTTTAGTTGAACAAACAGAACAGAAAGAAGTTTCACACAATTCTTCTGTGTAGTTTTTATTTGTAGACATTCTTTTTCCCAATATAGGCCTCTTAGCGCTCAGAATGTCCAATTGTAGTTTCTACAGAAAGAGTGTTTCAGAACGGCTCAATCAAAAGTAAGGTTCAACTCTGTTAGTTGAATGCACAGAACAGAAAGAAGTTTCATACAATGCTTCTGTGTAGTTTATATTTGAACATATTCTTTTTTCCACTATTACCCACTTAGCGCTACGAATGTCCAGTTGCATTTTCTACAGACAGAGTGTTTCAAAACTGCTCAATCAAAAGTATGGTTTAACTCTGTTAGCTGAATGCTCAGATCAGAAAGAAGTTTCACAGAATGCTTCTGTGTAGTTTATATTTGAATATATACCTTTTTCCACTACTACGCTCTTAGCGCTCCAAATGTCCAGTTGCATTTTCTACAGAAAGAGTGTTCAGATCTGCTCAATCAAAAGTATGGTTTAACTCTGTTAGCTGAATGCACAGATCAGAAAGAAGTTTCACCGAATGATTCCGTGTAGTTTATATTTGAAGACATTCCTTTTTCCACTATTACCCTCTTAGCGCTCCGAATCTCCACTTGCATTTTCTACAAAAAGAGTGTTTCATAACTGCTCAATCAAAAATATGTTTTATCTCTGTTAACTGAATTTACAGATCAGAAATAAGTTTCACAGAATGCATCTGTGTAGTTTTTATTTGAAGATATTCTTTTTCCCAATGTAGGCCTCTCAGCGCTTAGCATGTCCAATTGCAGTTTCTAGAGAAAGAGTGTTTCAGAATGGCTCAATGAAAAGTATAGTTCAACTCTGTTAGTTGAATGCACAGAACAGAAAGAATTTTCACAGAATGCTACTGTGTAGTTTATATTTGAATATATTCCTTTTTCCAGTATTACCCTCTTAGCGCTCCGAATGTCCACTTGCATTTTCTACAGAAAGAGTGTTCAGAACTGCGCAATCAAAAGTATGGTTTAACTCTGTTAGCTTAATGAACATATCAGAAATAAGTTTCACACAATGCTTCTGTGTAGTTTTTATTTGAAGATATTATTTTTCCCAATATAGGCCTCTTAGCGCTCAGAATGTCCAATTGCAGTTTCTACAGAAAGAGTGTTTCAGAAAGGCTCAATCAAAAGTAAGGTTCAACTCTGTTAGTTGAATGCACAGAACAGAAAGAAGTTTCATACAATGCTTCTGCGTAGTTTATATTTGAACATATTCTTATTTCCACTATTACCCACTTAGCGCTATGAATGTCCAGTTGCATTTTCTACAGACAGAGTGTTTCAAAACTGCTCAATCAAAAGTATGGTTTAACTCTGTTAGCTGAATGCTCAGATCAGAAAGAAGTTTCACAGAATGCTTCTGTGTAGTTTATATTTGAATATATTCCTTTTTCCACTACTACTCTCTTAGCGCTCCAAATGTCCAGTTGCATTTTCTACAGAAAGAGTGTTCAGATCTGCTCAATCAAAAGTATGGTTTAACTCTGTTAGCTGAATGCACAGATCAGAAAGAAGTTTCACAGAAAGATTCTGTGTAGTTTATATTTGGAGACATTGCTTTTTCCACTATTACCCTCTTAGCGCTCCGAATCTCCACTTGCATTTTCTACAGAAAGAGTGTTTCAGAACGGCTCAATCAAAAGTAAGGTTCAACTCTTTTAGTTGAACAAACAGAACAGAAAGAAGTTTCCCACAATTCTTCTGTGTAGTTTTTATTTGTAGACATTCTTTTTCCCAATATAGGCCTCTTAGCGCTCAGAATGTCCAATTGCAGTTTCTACAGAAAGAGTGTTTCAGAAAGGCTCAATCAAAAGTAAGGTTCAACTCTGTTAGTTGAATGCACAGAACAGAAAGAAGTTTCATACAATGCTTCTGTGTAGTTTATATTTGAACATACTCTTTTTTCCACTATTACCCACTTAGCGCTACGAATGTCCAGTAGCATTTTCTACAGACAGAGAGTTTCAAAACTGCTCAATCAAAAGTATGGTTTAACTCTGTTAGCTGAATGCTCAGATCAGAAAGAAGTTTCACAGAATGCTTCTGTGTCGTTTACATTTGAATATATTCCTTTTTCCACTACTACGCTCTTAGCGCTCCAAATGTCCAGTTGCATTTTCTACACAAAGAGTGTTCAGATCTGCTCAATCAAAAGTATGGTTTAACTCTGTTAGCTGAATGCACAGATCAGAAAGAAGTTTCACCGAATGATTCTGTGTAGTTTATATTTGAAGACATTCCTTTTTCCACTATTACCCTCTTAGCGCTCCGAATCTCCACTTGCATTTTCTACAAAAAGAGTGTTTCATAACTGCTCAATCAAAAATATGTTTTATCTCTGTTAACTGAATTTACAGGTCAGAAATATGTTTCACAGAATGCATCTGTGTAGTTTTTATTTGAAGATATTCTTTTTCCCAATGTAGGCCTCTTAGCGCTTAGCATGTCCAATTGCAGTTTCTACAGAAAGAGTGTTTCAGAACGGCTCAATCAAAAGTAAGGTTCAACTCTGTTAGTTGAATGCACAGAACAGAAAGAATTTTCACAGAATTCTACTGTGTAGTTTATATTTGAATATATTCCTTTTTCCACTATTACCCTCTTAGCGCTCCGAATGTCCACTTGCATTTTCTACAGAAAGAGTGTTCAGAACTGCGCAATAAAAAGTATCGTTTAACTCTGTTAGCTCAATGAACATATCAGAAATAAGTTTCACACAATGCTTCTGTGTAGTTTTTATTTGAAGATATTATTTTTCCCAATATAGGCCTCTTAGCGCTCAGAATGTCCAATTGCAGTTTCTACAGAAAGAGTGTTTCAGAAAGGCTCAATCAAAAGTAAGGTTCAACTCTGTTAGTTGAATGCACAGAACAGAAAGTAGTTTCATACAATGCTTCTGTGTAGTTTATATTTGAACATATTCTTTTTTCCACTATTACCCACTTAGCGCTACGAATGTCCAGTTGCATTTTCTACAGACAGAGTGTTTCAAAACTGCTCAATCAAAAGTATGCTTTAACTCTGTTAGCTGAATGCTCAGATCAGAAAGAAGTTTCACAGAATGCTTCTGTGTAGTTTATATTTGAATATATTCCTTTTTCCACTAATACTCTCTTAGCGCTCCAAATGTCCAGTTGCATTTTCTACAGAAAGAGAGTTCAGATCTGCTCAATCAAAAGTATGGTTTAACTCTGTTAGCTGAATGCACAGATCAGAAAGAAGTTTCACAGAATGATTCTGTGTAGTTTATATTTGGAGACATTCCTTTTTCCACTATTACCTTCTTAGCGCTCCGAATCTCCACTTGCATTTTCTACAGAAAGAGTGTTTCAGAACGGCTCAATCAAAACTAAGTTTCAAATCTTTTAGTTGAACAAACAGAACAGAAAGAAGTTTCACACAATTCTTCTGTGTAGTTTTTATTTGTAGACATTCTTTTTCCCAATATAGGCCTCTTAGCGCTCAGAATGTCCAATTGCAGTTTCTACAGAAAGAGTGTTTCAGAACGGCTCAATCAAAAGTAAGGTTCAACTCTGTTAGTTGAATGCACAGAACAGAAAGAAGTTTCATACAATGCTTCTGTGTAGTTTATATTTGAGCATATTCTTTTTTCCACTATTACCCCCTTAGCGCTACGAATGTCCAGTTGCATTTTCTACAGACAGAGTGTTTCAAAACTGCTCAATCAAAAGTATCGTTTAACTCTGTTAGCTGAATGCTCAGATCAGAAAGAAGTTTCACAGAATGCTTCTGTGTAGTTTATATTTGAATATATTCCTTTTTCCACTACTACGCTCTTAGCGCTCCAAATGTCCAGTTGCATTTTCTACAGGAAGAGTGTTCAGATCTCCTCAATCAAAAGTATGGTTTAACTCTGTTAGCTGAATGCACAGATCAGAAAGAAGTTTCACCGAATGATTCCGTGTAGTTTATATTTGAAGACATTCCTTTTTCCACTATTACCCTCTTAGCGCTCCGTATCTCCACTTGCATTTTCTACAAAAAGAGTGTTTCATAACTGCTCAATCAAAAATATGTTTTATCTCTGTTAACTGAATTTACAGATCAGAAATAAGTTTCACAGAATGCATCTGTGTAGTTTTTATTTGAAGATATTCTTTTTCCCAATGTAGGCCTCTTAGCGCTTAGCATGTCCAATTGCAGTTTCTACAGAAAGAGTGTTTCAGAACGGCTCAATCAAAAGTAAGGTTCAACTCTGTTAGTTGAATGCACAGAACAGAAAGAATTTTCACAGAATGCTACTGTGTAGTTTATATTTGAATATATTCCTTTTTCCACTGTTACCCTCTTAGCGCTCCGAATGTCCACTTGCATTTTCTACAGAAAGAGTGTTCAGAACTGCGCAATCAAAAGTATGGTTTAACTCTGTTAGCTTAATGAACATATCAGAAATAAGTTTCACACAATGCTTCTGTGTAGTTTTTATTTGAAGATATTATTTTTCCCAATATAGGCCTCTTAGCGCTCAGAATGTCCAATTGCAGTTTCTACAGAAAGAGTGTTTCAGAAAGGCTCAATCAAAAGTGAGGTTCAACTCTGTTAGTTGAATGCACAGAACAGAAAGAAGTTTCATACAATGCTTCTGTGTAGTTTATATTTGAACATATTTTTTTTCCACTATTACCCACTTAGCGCTACGAATGTCCAGTTGCATTTTCTACAGACAGAGTGTTTCAAAACTGCTCAATCAAAAGTATGGTTTAACTCTGTTAGCTGAATGCTCAGATCAGAAAGAAGTTTCACAGAATGCTTCTGTGTAGTTTATATTTGAATATATTCCTTTTTCCACTACTACTCTCTTAGCGCTCCAAATGTCCAGTTGCATATTCTACAGAAAGAGTGTTCAGATCTGCTCAATCAAAATTATGGTTTAACTCTGTTAGCTGAATGCACAGATCAGAAATAAGTTTCACAGAATGATTCAGTGTAGTTTATATTTGGAGACATTACTTTTTCCACTATTACCCTCTTAGCGCTCCGAATCTCCACTTGCATTTTCTACAGAAAGAGTGTTTCAGAACGGCTCAATCAAAACTAAAGTTCAACTCTTTTAGTTGAACAAACAGAACAGAAAGAAGTTTCACACAATTCTTCTGTGTAGTTTTTATTTGTAGACATTCTTTTTCCCAATATAGGCCTCTTAGCGCTCAGAATGTCCAATTGTAGTTTCTACAGAAAGAGTGTTTCAGAACGGCTCAATCAAAAGTAAGGTTCAACTCTGTTAGTTGAATGCAAAGAACAGAAAGAAGTTTCATACAATGCTTCTGTGTAGTTTATATTTGAACATATTCTTTTTTCCACTATTACCCACTTAGCGCTACGAATATCCAGTTGCATTTTCTACAGACAGAGTGTTTCAAAACTGCTCAATCAAAAGTATGGTTTAACTCTGTTAGCTGAATGCTCAGATCAGAAAGAAGTTTCACAGAATGCTTCTGTGTAGTTTATATTTGAATATATTCCTTTTTCCACTACTACGCTCTTAGCGCTCCAAATGTCCAGTTGCATTTTCTACAGAAAGAGTGTTCAGATCTGCTCAATCAAAAGTATGGTTTAACTCTGTTAGCTGAATGCACAGATCAGAAAGAAGTTTCACCGAATGATTCTGTGTAGTTTATATTTGAAGACATTCCTTTTTCCACTATTACCCTCTTAGCGCTCCGAATCTCCACTTGCATTTTCTACAAAAAGAGTGTTTCATAACTGCTCAATCAAAAATATGTTTTATCTCTGTTAACTGAATTTACAGATCAGAAATAAGTTTCACAGAATGCATCTGTGTAGTTTTTATTTGAAGATATTCTTTTTCCCAATGTAGGCCTCTCAGCGCTTAGCATGTCCAATTGCAGTTTCTACAGAAAGAGTGTTTCAGAATGGCTCAATCAAAAGTATGGTTCAACTCTGTTAGTTGAATGCACAGAACAGAAAGAATTTTCACAGAATGCTACTGTGTAGTTTATATTTGAATATATTCCTTTTTCCAGTATTACCCTCTTAGCGCTCCGAATGTCCACTTGCATTTTCTACAGAAAGAGTGTTCAGAACTGCGCAATCAAAAGTATGGTTTAACTCTGTTAGCTTAATGCACATATCAGAAATAAGTTTCACACAATGCTTCTGTGTAGTTTTTATTTGAAGATATTATTTTTCCCAATATAGGCCTCTTAGCGCTCAGAATGTCCAATTGCAGTTTCTACAGAAAGAGTGTTTCAGAAAGGCTCAATCAAAATTAAGGTTCAACTCTGTTAGTTGAATGCACAGAACAGAAAGAAGTTTCATACAATGCTTCTGTGTAGTTTATATTTGAACATATTCTTATTTCCACTATTACCCACTTAGCGCTATGAATGTCCAGTTGCATTTTCTACAGACAGAGTGTTTCAAAACTGCTCAATCAAAAGTATGGTTTAACTCTGTTAGCTGAATGCTCAGATCAGAAAGAAGTTTCACAGAATGCTTCTGTGTAGTTTATATTTGAATATATTCCTTTTTCCACTACTACTCTCTTAGCGCTCCAAATGTCCAGTTGCATTTTCTACAGAAAGAGTGTTCAGATCTGCTCAATCAAAAGTATGGTTTAACTCTGTTAGCTGAATGCACAGATCAGAAAGAAGTTTCACAGAAAGATTCTGTGTAGTTTATATTTGGAGACATTGCTTTTTCCACTATTACCCTCTTAGCGCTCCGAATCTCCACTTGCATTTTCTACAGAAAGAGTGTTTCAGAACGGCTCAATCAAAAGTAAGGTTCAACTCTTTTAGTTGAACAAACAGAACAGAAAGAAGTTTCACACAATTCTTCTGTGTAGTTTTTATTTGTAGACATTCTTTTTCCCAATATACGCCTCTTAGCGCTCAGAATGTCCAATTGCAGTTTCTACAGAAAGAGTGTTTCAGAAAGGCTCAATCAAAAGTAAGGTTCAACTCTGTTAGTTGAATGCACAGAACAGAAAGAAGTTTCATACAATGCTTCTGTGTAGTTTATATTTGAACATATTCTTTTTTCCACTATTACCCACTTAGCGCTACGAATGTCCAGTTGCATTTTCTACAGACAGAGAGTTTCAAAACTGCTCAATCAAAAGTATGGTTTAACTCTGTTAGCTGAATGCTCAGATCAGAAAGAAGTTTCACAGAATGCTTCTGTGTAGTTTACATTTGAATATATTCCTTTTTCTACTACTACGCTCTTAGCGCTCAAAATGTCCAGTTGCATTTTCTACAGAAAGAGTGTTCAGATCTGCTCAATCAAAAGTATGGTTTAAATCTGTTAGCTGAATGCACAGATCAGAAAGAAGTTTCACCGAATGATTCTGTGTAGTTTATATTTGAAGACATTCCTTTTTCCACTATTACCCTCTTAGCGCTCCGAATCTCCACTTGCATTTTCTACAAAAAGAGTGTTTCATAACTGCTAAATCAAAAATATGTTTTATCACTGTTAACTGAATTTACAGATCAGAAATATGTTTCACAGAATGCATCTGTGTAGTTTTTATTTGAAGATATTCTTTTTCCCAATGTAGGCCTCTCAGCGCTTAGCATGTCCAATTGCAGTTTCTACAGAAAGAGTGTTTCACAATGGCTCAATCAAAAGTATGGTTCAACTCTGTTAGTTGAATGCACAGAACAGAAAGAATTTTCACAGAATGCTACTGTGTAGTTTATATTTGAATATATTCCTTTTTCCACTATTACCCTCTTAGCGCTCCGAATGTCCACTTGCATTTTCTACAGAAAGAGTGTTCAGAACTGCGCAATCAAAAGTATGGTTTAACTCTGTTAGCTTAATGAACATATCAGAAATAAGTTTCACACAATGCTTCTGTGTAGTTTTTATTTGAAGATATTATTTTTCCCAATATAGGCCTCTTAGCGCTCAGAATGTCCAATTGCAGTTTCTACAGAAAGAGTGTTTCAGAAAGGCTCAATCAAAATTAAGGTTCAACTCTGTTAGTTGAATGCACAGAACAGAAAGAAGGTTCATACAATGCTTCTGTGTAGTTTATATTTGAACATATTCTTATTTCCACTATTACCCACTTAGCGCTATGAATGTCCAGTTGCATTTTCTACAGACAGAGTGTTTCAAAACTGCTCAATCAAAAGTATGGTTTAACTCTGTTAGCTGAATGCTCAGATCAGAAAGAAGTTTCACAGAATGCTTCTGTGTAGTTTATATTTGAATATATTCCTTTTTCCACTACTACTCTCTTAGCGCTCCAAATGTCCAGTTGCATATTCTACAGAAAGAGTGTTCAGATCTGCTCAATCAAAATTATGGTTTAACTCTGTTAGCTGAATGCACAGATCAGAAAGAAGTTTCACAGAATGATTCAGTGTAGTTTATATTTGGAGACATTCCTTTTTCCACTATTACCCTCTTAGCGCTCCGAATCTCCACTTGCATTTTCTACAGAAAGAGTGTTTCAGAACGGCTCAATCAAAACTAAGGTTCAACTCTTTTAGTTGAACAAACAGAACAGAAAGAAGTTTCACACAATTCTTCTGTGTAGTTTTTATTTGTAGACATTCTTTTTCCCAATATAGGCCTCTTAGCGCTCAGAATGTCCAATTGTAGTTTCTACAGAAAGAGTGTTTCAGAACGGCTCAATCAAAAGTAAGGTTCAACTCTGTTAGTTGAATGCACAGAACAGAAAGAAGTTTCATACAATGCTTCTGTGTAGTTTATATTTGAACATATTCTTTTTTCCACTATTACCCACTTAGCGCGACGAATGTCCAGTTGCATTTTCTACAGACAGAGTGTTTCAAAACTGCTCAATCAAAAGTATGGTTTAACTCTGTTAGCTGAATGCTCAGATCAGAAAGAAGTTTCACAGAATGCTTCTGTGTAGTTTATATTTGAATATATTCCTTTTTCCACTACTACGCTCTTAGCGCTCCAAATGTCCAGTTGCATTTTCTACAGAAAGAGTGTTCAGATCTGCTCAATCAAAAGTATGGTTTAACTCTGTTAGCTGAATGCACAGATCAGAAAGAAGTTTCACCGAATGATTCCGTGTAGTTTATATTTGAAGACATTCCTTTTTCCACTATTACCCTCTTAGCGCTCCGAATCTCCACTTGCATTTTCTACAAAAAGAGTGTTTCATAACTGCTCAATCAAAAATATGTTTTATCTCTGTTAACTGAATTTACAGATCAGAAATAAGTTTCACAGAATGCATCTGTGTAGTTTTTATTTGAAGATATTCTTTTTCCCAATGTAGGCCTCTCAGCGCTTAGCATGTCCAATTGCAGTTTCTAGAGAAAGAGTGTTTCAGAATGGCTCAATGAAAAGTATAGTTCAACTCTGTTAGTTGAATGCACAGAACAGAAAGAATTTTCACAGAATGCTACTGTGTAGTTTATATTTGAATATATTCCTTTTTCCAGTATTACCCTCTTAGCGCTCCGAATGTCCACTTGCATTTTCTACAGAAAGAGTGTTCAGAACTGCGCAATCAAAAGTATGGTTTAACTCTGTTAGCTTAATGAACATATCAGAAATAAGTTTCACACAATGCTTCTGTGTAGTTTTTATTTGAAGATATTATTTTTCCCAATATAGGCCTCTTAGCGCTCAGAATGTCCAATTGCAGTTTCTACAGAAAGAGTGTTTCAGAAAGGCTCAATCAAAATTAAGGTTCAACTCTGTTAGTTGAATGCACAGAACAGAAAGAAGTTTCATACAATGCTTCTGTGTAGTTTATATTTGAACATATTCTTATTTCCACTATTACCCACTTAGCGCTATGAATGTCCAGTTGCATTTTCTACAGACAGAGTGTTTCAAAACTGCTCAATCAAAAGTATGGTTTAACTCTGTTAGCTGAATGCTCAGATCAGAAAGAAGTTTCACAGAATGCTTCTGTGTAGTTTATATTTGAATATATTCCTTTTTCCACTACTACTCTCTTAGCGCTCCAAATGTCCAGTTGCATTTTCTACAGAAAGAGTGTTCAGATCTGCTCAATCAAAAGTATGGTTTAACTCTGTTAGCTGAATGCACAGATCAGAAAGAAGTTTCACAGAAAAATTCTGTGTAGTTTATATTTGGAGACATTGCTTTTTCCACTATTACCCTCTTAGCGCTCCGAATCTCCACTTGCATTTTCTACAGAAAGAGTGCTTCAGAACGGCTCAATCAAAAGTAAGGTTCAACTCTTTTAGTTGAACAAACAGAACAGAAAGAAGTTTCCCACAATTCTTCTGTGTAGTTTTTATTTGTAGACATTCTTTTTCCCAATATAGGCCTCTTAGCGCTCAGAATGTCCAATTGCAGTTTCTACAGAAAGAGTGTTTCAGAAAGGCTCAATCAAAAGTAAGGTTCAACTCTGTTAGTTGAATGCACAGAACAGAAAGAAGTTTCATACAATGCTTCTGTGTAGTTTATATTTGAACATACTTTTTTCCACTATTACCCACTTAGCGCTACGAATGTACAGTTGCATTTTCTACAGACAGAGAGTTTCAAAACTGCTCAATCAAAAGTATGGTTTAACTCTGTTAGCTGAATGCTCAGATCAGAAAGAAGTTTCACAGAATGCTTCTGTGTAGTTTACATTTGAATATATTCCTTTTTCCACTACTACGCTCTTAGCGCTCAAAATGTCCAGTTGCATTTTCTACAGAAAGAGTGTTCAGATCTGCTCAATCAAAAGTATGGTTTAACTCTGTTAGCTGAATGCACAGATCAGAAAGAAGTTTCACCGAATGATTCTGTGTAGTTTATATTTGAAGACATTCCTTTTTCCACTATTACCCTCTTAGCGCTCCGAATCTCCACTTGCATTTTCTACAAAAAGAGTGTTTCATAACTGCTAAATCAAAAATATGTTTTATCTCTGTTAACTGAATTTACAGATCAGAAATATGTTTCACAGAATGCATCTGTGTAGTTTTTATTTGAAGATATTCTTTTTCCCAATGTAGGCCTCTCAGCGCTTAGCATGTCCAATTGCAGTTTCTACAGAAAGAGTGTTTCAGAATGGCTCAATCAAAAGTATGGTTCAACTCTGTTAGTTGAATGCACAGAACAGAAAGAATTTTCACAGAATGCTACTGTGTAGTTTATATTTGAATATATTCCTTTTTCCACTATTACCCTCTTAGCGCTCCGAATGTCCACTTGCATTTTCTACAGAAAGAGTGTTCAGAACTGCGCAATCAAAAGTATGGTTTAACTCTGTTAGCTTAATGAACATATCAGAAATAAGTTTCACACAATGCTTCTGTGTAGTTTTTATTTGAAGATATTATTTTTCCCAATATAGGCCTCTTAGCGCTCAGAATATCCAATTGCAATTTCTACAGAAAGAGTGTTTCAGAAAGGCTCAATCAAAATTAAGGTTCAACTCTGTTAGTTGAATGCACAGAACAGAAAGAAGTTTCATACAATGATTCTGTGTAGTTTATATTTGAACATATTCTTATTTCCACTATTACCCACTTAGCGCTATGAATGTCCAGTTGCATTTTCTACAGACAGAGTGTTTCAAAACTGCTCAATCAAAAGTATGGTTTAACTCTGTTAGCTGAATGCTCAGATCAGAAAGAAGTTTCACAGAATGCTTCTGTGTAGTTTATATTTGAATATATTCCTTTTTCCACTACTACGCTCTTAGCGCTCCAAATGTCCAGTTGCATTTTCTACAGAAAGAGAGTTCAGATCTGCTCAATCAAAAGTATGGTTTAACTCTGTTAGCTGAATGCACAGATCAGAAAGAAGTTTCACAGAATGATTCTGTGTAGTTTATATTTGGAGACATTCCTTTTTCCACTATTACCCTTTTAGCGCTCCGAATCTCCACTTGATTTTCTACAGAAAGAGTGTTTCAGAACGGCTCAATCAAAACTAAGGTTCAACTCTTTTAGTTGAACAAACAGAACAGAAAGAAGTTTCACACAATTCTTCTGTGTAGTTTTTATTTGTAGACATTCTATTTCCCAATAAAGGCCTCTTAGCGCTCAGAATGTCCAATTGCAGTTTCTACAGAAAGAGTGTTTCAGAACGGCTCAATCAAAAGTAAGGTTCAACTCTGTTAGTTGAATGCACAGAACAGAAAGAATTTTCATACAATGCTTCTGTGTAGTTTATATGTGAACATATTCTTTTTTCCACTATTACCCACTTAGCGCTACGAATGTCCAGTAGCATTTTCTACAGACAGAGAGTTTCAAAACTGCTCAATCAAAAGTATGGTTTAACTCTGTTAGCTGAATGCTCAGATCAGAAAGAAGTTTCACAGAATGCTTCTGTGTCGTTTACATTTGAATATATTCCTTTTTCCACTACTACGCTCTTAGCGCTCCAAATGTCCAGTTGCATTTTCTACACAAAGAGTGTTCAGATCTGCTCAATCAAAAGTATGTTTTAACTCTGTTAGCTGAATGCACAGATCAGAAAGAAGTTTCACCGAATGATTCTGTGTAGTTTATATTTGAAGACATTCCTTTTTCCACTATTACCCTCTTAGCGCTCCGAATCTCCACTTGCATTTTCTACAAAAAGAGTGTTTCATAACTGCTCAATCAAAAATATGTTTTATCTCGGTTAACTGAATTTACAGGTCAGAAATATGTTTCACAGAATGCATCTGTGTAGTTTTTATTTGAAGATATTCTTTTTCCCAATGTAGGCCTCTTAGCGCTTAGCATGTCCAATTGCAGTTTCTACAGAAAGAGTGTTTCAGAACGGCTCAATCAAAAGTAAGGTTCAACTCTGTTAGTTGAATGCACAGAACAGAAAGAATTTTCACAGAATTCTACTGTGTAGTTTATATTTGAATATATTCCTTTTTCCACTATTACCCTCTTAGCGCTCCGAATGTCCACTTGCATTTTCTACAGAAAGAGTGTTCAGAACTGCGCAATCAAAAGTATCGTTTAACTCTGTTAGCTCAATGAACATATCAGAAATAAGTTTCACACAATGCTTCTGTGTAGTTTTTATTTGAAGATATTATTTTTCCCAATATAGGCCTCTTAGCGCTCAGAATGTCCAATTGCAGTTTCTACAGAAAGAGTGTTTCAGAAAGGCTCAATCAAAAGTAAGGTTCAACTCTGTTAGTTGAATGCACAGAACAGAAAGTAGTTTCATACAATGCTTCTGTGTAGTTTATATTTGAACATATTCTTTTTTCCACTATTACCCACTTAGCGCTACGAATGTCCAGTTGCATTTTCTACAGACAGAGTGTTTCAAAACTGCTCAATCAAAAGTATGGTTTAACTCTGTTAGCTGAATGCTCAGATCAGAAAGAAGTTTCACAGAATGCTTCTGTGTAGTTTATATTTGAATATATTACTTTTTCCACTACTACTCTCTTAGCGCTCAAAATGTCCAGTTGCATTTTCTACAGAAAGAGAGTTCAGATCTGCTCAATCAAAAGTATGGTTTAACTCTGTTAGCTGAATGCACAGATCAGAAAGAAGTTTCACAGAATGATTCTGTGTAGTTTATATTTGGAGACATTCCTTTTTCCACTATTACCTTCTTAGCGCTCCGAATCTCCACTTGCATTTTCTACAGAAAGAGTGTTTCAGAACGGCTCAATCAAAACTAAGTTTCAACTCTTTTAGTTGAACAAACAGAACAGAAAGAAGTTTCACACAATTCTTCTGTGTAGTTTTTATTTGTAGACATTCTTTTTCCCAATATAGGCCTCTTAGCGCTCAGAATGTCCAATTGCAGTTTCTACAGAAAGAGTGTTTCAGAACGGCTCAATCAAAAGTAAGGTTCAACTCTGTTAGTTGAATGCACAGAACAGAAAGAAGTTTCATACAATGCTTCTGTGTAGTTTATATTTGAACATATTCTTTTTTCCACTATTACCCACTTAGCGCTACGAATGTCCAGTTGCATTTTCTACAGACAGAGTGTTTCAAAACTGCTCAATCAAAAGTATGGTTTAACTCTGTTAGCTGAATGCTCAGATCAGAAAGAAGTTTCACAGAATGCTTCTGTGTAGTTTATATTTGAATATATTCCTTTTTCCACTACTACGCTCTTAGCGCTCCAAATGTCCAGTTGCATTTTCTACAGAAAGAGTGTTCAGATCTGCTCAATCAAAAGTATGGTTTAACTCTGTTAGCTGAATGCACAGATCAGAAAGAAGTTTCACCGAATGATTCTGTGTAGTTTATATTTGAAGACATTCCTTTTTCCACTATTACCCTCTTAGCGCTCCGAATCTCCACTTGCATTATCTACAAAAAGAGTGTTTCATAACTGCTCAATCAAAAATATGTTTTATCTCTGTTAACTGAATTTACAGGTCAGAAATAAGTTTCACAGAATGCATCTGTGTAGTTTTTATTTGAAGATATTCTTTTTCCCAATGTAGGCCTCTTAGCGCTTAGCATGTCCAATTGCAGTTTCTACAGAAAGAGTGTTTCAGAACGGCTCAATCAAAAGTAAGGTTCAACTCTGTTAGTTGAATGCACAGAACAGAAAGAATTTTCACAGAATGCTACTGTGTAGTTTATATTTGAATATATTCCTTTTTCCACTATTACCCTCTTAGCGCTCCGAATGTCCACTTGCATTTTCTACAGAAAGAGTGTTCAGAACTGCGCAATCAAAAGTATGGTTTAACTCTGTTAGCTTAATGAACATATCAGAAATAAGTTTCACACAATGCTTCTGTGTAGTTTTTATTTGAAGATATTATTTTTCCCAATATAGGCCTCTTAGCGCTCAGAATGTCCAATTGCAGTTTCTACAGAAAGAGTGTTTCAGAAAGGCTCAATCAAAAGTAAGGTTCAACTCTGTTAGTTGAATGCACAGAACAGAAAGTAGTTTCATACAATGCTTCTGTGTAGTTTATATTTGAACATATTCTTTTTTCCACTATTACCCACTTAGCGCTACGAATGCCCAGTTGCATTTTCTACAGACAGAGTGTTTCAAAACTGCTCAATCAAAAGTATGGTTTAACTCTGTTAGCTGAATGCTCAGATCAGAAAGAAGTTTCACAGAATGCTTCTGTGTAGTTTATATTTGAATATATTACTTTTTCCACTACTACTCTCTTAGCGCTCCATATGTCCAGTTGCATTTTCTACAGAAAGAGAGTTCAGATCTGCTCAATCAAAAGTATGGTTTAACTCTGTTAGCTGAATGCACAGATCAGAAAGAAGTTTCACAGAATGATTCTGTGTAGTTTATATTTGGAGACATTCCTTTTTCCACTATTACCCTCTTAGCGCTCCGAATCTCCACTTGCATTTTCTACAGAAAGAGTGTTTCAGAACGGCTCAATCAAAACTAAGGTTCAACTCTTTTATTTGAACAAACAGAACAGAAAGAAGTTGCACACAATTCTTCTGTGTAGTTTTTATTTGTAGACATTCTTTTTCCCAATATAGGCCTCTTAGCGCTCAGAATGTCCAATTGCAGTTTCTACAGAAAGAGTGTTTCAGAACGGCTCAATCAAAAGTAAGGTTCAACTCTGTTAGTTGAATGCACAGAACAGAAAGAAGTTTCATACAATGCTTCTGTGTAGTTTATATTTGAGCATATTCTTTTTTCCACTATTACCCCCTTAGCGCTACGAATGTCCAGTTGCATTTTCTACAGACAGAGTGTTTCAAAACTGCTCAATCAAAAGTATGGTTTAACTCTGTTAGCTGAATGCTCAGATCAGAAAGAAGTTTCACAGAATGCTTCTGTGTAGTTTATATTTGAATATATTCCTTTTTCCACTACTACGCTCTTAGCGCTCCAAATGTCCAGTTGCATTTTCTACAGGAAGAGTGTTCAGATCTCCTCAATCAAAAGTATGGTTTAACTCTGTTAGCTGAATGCACAGATCAGAAAGAAGTTTCACCGAATGATTCCGTGTAGTTTATATTTGAAGACATTCCTTTTTCCACTATTACCCTCTTAGCGCTCCGAATCTCCACTTGCATTTTCTACAAAAAGAGTGTTTCATAACTGCTAAATCAAAAATATGTTTTATCTCTGTTAACTGAATTTACAGATCAGAAATATGTTTCACAGAATGCATCTGTGTAGTTTTTATTTGAAGATATTCTTTTTCCCAATGTAGGCCTCTTAGCGCTTAGCATGTCCAATTGCAGTTTCTACAGAAAGAGTGTTTCAGAACGGCTCAATCAAAAGTAAGGTTCAACTCTGTTAGTTGAATGCACAGAACAGAAAGAATTTTCACAGAATTCTACTGTGTAGTTTATATTTGAATATATTCCTTTTTCCACTATTACCCTCTTAGCGCTCCGAATGTCCACTTGCATTTTCTACAGAAAGAGTGTTCAGAACTGCGCAATCAAAAGTATCGTTTAACTCTGTTAGCTCAATGAACATATCAGAAATAAGTTTCACACAATGCTTCTGTGTAGTTTTTATTTGAAGATATTATTTTTCCCAATATAGGCCTCTTAGCGCTCAGAATGTCCAATTGCAGTTTCTACAGAAAGAGTGTTTCAGAAAGGCTCAATCAAAAGTAAGGTTCAACTCTGTTAGTTGAATGCACAGAACAGAAAGTAGTTTCATACAATGCTTCTGTGTAGTTTATATTTGAACATATTCTTTTTTCCACTATTACCCACTTAGCGCTACGAATGTCCAGTTGCATTTTCTACAGACAGAGTGTTTCAAAACTGCTCAATCAAAAGTATGGTTTAACTCTGTTAGCTGAATGCTCAGATCAGAAAGAAGTTTCACAGAATGCTTCTGTGTAGTTTATATTTGAATATATTACTTTTTCCACTACTACTCTCTTAGCGCTCCAAATGTCCAGTTGCATTTTCTACAGAAAGAGAGTTCAGATCTGCTCAATCAAAAGTATGGTTTAACTCTGTTAGCTGAATGCACAGATCAGAAAGAAGTTTCACAGAATGATTCTGTGTAGTTTATATTTGGAGACATTCCTTTTTCCACTATTACCTTCTTAGCGCTCCGAATCTCCACTTGCATTTTCTACAGAAAGAGTGTTTCAGAACGGCTCAATCAAAACTAAGTTTCAACTCTTTTAGTTGAACAAACAGAACAGAAAGAAGTTTCACACAATTCTTCTGTGTAGTTTTTATTTGTAGACATTCTTTTTCCCAATATAGGCCTCTTAGCGCTCAGAATGTCCAATTGCAGTTTCTACAGAAAGAGTGTTTCAGAACGGCTCAATCAAAAGTAAGGTTCAACTCTGTTAGTTGAATGCACAGAACAGAAAGAAGTTTCATACAATGCTTCTGTGTAGTTTATATTTGAACATATTCTTTTTTCCACTATTACCCACTTAGCGCTACGAATGTCCAGTTGCATTTTCTACAGACAGAGTGTTTCAAAACTGCTCAATCAAAAGTATGGTTTAACTCTGTTAGCTGAATGCTCAGATCAGAAAGAAGTTTCACAGAATGCTTCTGTGTAGTTTATATTTGAATATATTCCTTTTTCCACTACTACGCTCTTAGCGCTCCAAATGTCCAGTTGCATTTTCTACAGAAAGAGTGTTCAGATCTGCTCAATCAAAAGTATGGTTTAACTCTGTTAGCTGAATGCACAGATCAGAAAGAAGTTTCACAGAATGATTCTGTGTAGTTTATATTTGGAGACATTCCTTTTTCCACTATTACCCTCTTAGCGCTCCGAATCTCCACTTGCATTTTCTACAGAAAGAGTGTTTCAGAACGGCTCAATCAAAACTAAGGTTCAACTCTTTTATTTGAACAAACAGAACAGAAAGAAGTTGCACACAATTCTTCTGTGTAGTTTTTATTTGTAGACATTCTTTTTCCCAATATAGGCCTCTTAGCGCTCAGAATGTCCAATTGCAGTTTCTACAGAAAGAGTGTTTCAGAACGGCTCAATCAAAAGTAAGGTTCAACTCTGTTAGTTGAATGCACAGAACAGAAAGAAGTTTCATACAATGCTTCTGTGTAGTTTATATTTGAGCATATTCTTTTTTCCACTATTACCCCCTTAGCGCTACGAATGTCCAGTTGCATTTTCTACAGACAGAGTGTTTCAAAACTGCTCAATCAAAAGTATCGTTTAACTCTGTTAGCTGAATGCTCAGATCAGAAAGAAGTTTCACAGAATGCTTCTGTGTAGTTTATATTTGAATATATTCCTTTTTCCACTACTACGCTCTTAGCGCTCCAAATGTCCAGTTGCATTTTCTACAGGAAGAGTGTTCAGATCTCCTCAATCAAAAGTATGGTTTAACTCTGTTAGCTGAATGCACAGATCAGAAAGAAGTTTCACCGAATGATTCCGTGTAGTTTATATTTGAAGACATTCCTTTTTCCACTATTACCCTCTTAGCGCTCCGTATCTCCACTTGCATTTTCTACACAAAGAGTGTTTCATAACTGCTCAATCAAAAATATGTTTTATCTCTGTTAACTGAATTTACAGATCAGAAATAAGTTTCACAGAATGCATCTGTGTAGTTTTTATTTGAAGATATTCTTTTTCCCAATGTAGGCCTCTTAGCGCTTAGCATGTCCAATTGCAGTTTCTACAGAAAGAGTGTTTCAGAACGGGTCAATCAAAAGTAAGGTTCAACTCTGTTAGTTGAATGCACAGAACAGAAAGAATTTTCACAGAATGCTACTGTGTAGTTTATATTTGAATATATTCCTTTTTCCACTGTTACCCTCTTAGCGCTCCGAATGTCCACTTGCATTTTCTACAGAAAGAGTGTTCAGAACTGCGCAATCAAAAGTATGGTTTAACTCTGTTAGCTTAATGAACATATCAGAAATAAGTTTCACACAATGCTTCTGTGTAGTTTTTATTTGAAGATATTATTTTTCCCAATATAGGCCTCTTAGCGCTCAGAATGTCCAATTGCAGTTTCTACAGAAAGAGTGTTTCAGAAAGGCTCAATCAAAAGTGAGGTTCAACTCTGTTAGTTGAATGCACAGAACAGAAAGAAGTTTCATACAATGCTTCTGTGTAGTTTATATTTGAACATATTCTTATTTCCACTATTACCCACTTAGCGCTATGAATGTCCAGTTGCATTTTCTACAGACAGAGTGTTTCAAAACTGCTCAATCAAAAGTATGGTTTAACTCTGTTAGCTGAATGCTCAGATCAGAAAGAAGTTTCAAAGAATGCTTCTGTGTAGTTTATATTTGAATATATTCCTTTTTCCACTACTACTCTCTTAGCGCTCCAAATGTCCAGTTGCATTTTCTACAGAAAGAGTGTTCAGATCTGCTCAATCAAAAGTATGGTTTAACTCTGTTAGCTGAATGCACAGATCAGAAAGAAGTTTCACAGAAAGATTCTGTGTAGTTTATATTTGGAGACATTGCTTTTTCCACTATTACCATCTTAGCGCTCCGAATCTCCACTTGCATTTTCTACAGAAAGAGTGTTTCAGAACGGCTCAATCAAAAGTAAGGTTCAACTCTTTTAGTTGAACAAACAGAACAGAAAGAAGTTTCACACAATTCTTCTGTGTAGTTTTTATTTGTAGACATTCTTTTTCCCAATATAGGCCTCTTAGCGCTCAGAATGTCCAATTGCAGTTTCTACAGAAAGAGTGTTTCAGAAAGGCTCAATCAAAAGTAAGGTTCAACTCTGTTAGTTGAATGCACAGAACAGAAAGAAGTTTCATACAATGCTTCTGTGTAGTTTATATTTGAACATAGTCTTTTTTCCACTATTACCCACTTAGCGCTACGAATGTCCAGTTGCATTTTCTACAGACAGAGAGTTTCAAAACTGCTCAATCAAAAGTATGGTTTAACTCTGTTAGCTGAATGCTCAGATCAGAAAGAAGTTTCACAGAATGCTTCTGTGTAGTTTACATTTGAATATATTCCTTTTTCCACTACTACGCTCTTAGCGCTCAAAATGTCCAGTTGCATTTTCTACAGAAAGAGTGTTCAGATCTGCTCAATCAAAAGTATGGTTTAACTCTGTTAGCTGAATGCACAGATCAGAAAGAAGTTTCACCGAATGATTCTGTGTAGTTTATATTTGAAGACATTCCTTTTTCCACTATTACCCTCTTAGCGCTCCGAATCTCCACTTGCATTTTCTACAAAAAGAGTGTTTCATAACTGCTAAATCAAAAATATGTTTTATCTCTGTTAACTGAATTTACAGATCAGAAATATGTTTCACAGAATGCATCTGTGTAGTTTTTATTTGAAGATATTCTTTTTCCCAATGTAGGCCTCTCAGCGCTTAGCATGTCCAATTGCAGTTTCTACAGAAAGAGTGTTTCAGAATGGCTCAATCAAAAGTATGGTTCAACTCTGTTAGTTGAATGCACAGAACAGAAAGAATTTTCACAGAATGCTACTGTGTAGTTTATATTTGAATATATTCCTTTTTCCACTGTTACCCTCTTAGCGCTCCGAATGTCCACTTGCATTTTCTACAGAAAGAGTGTTCAGAACTGCGCAATCAAAAGTATGGTTTAACTCTGTTAGCTTAATGAACATATCAGAAATAAGTTTCACACAATGCTTCTGTGTAGTTTTTATTTGAAGATATTATTTTTCCCAATATAGGCCTCTTAGCGCTCAGAATGTCCAATTGCAGTTTCTACAGAAAGAGTGTTTCAGAAAGGCTCAATCAAAAGTGAGGTTCAACTCTGTTAGTTGAATGCACAGAACAGAAAGAAGTTTCATACAATGCTTCTGTGTAGTTTATATTTGAACATATTCTTATTTCCACTATTACCCACTTAGCGCTATGAATGTCCAGTTGCATTTTCTACAGACAGAGTGTTTCAAAACTGCTCAATCAAAAGTATGGTTTAACTCTGTTAGCTGAATGCTCAGATCAGAAAGAAGTTTCACAGAATGCTTCTGTGTAGTTTATATTTGAATATATTCCTTTTTCCACTACTACTCTCTTAGCGCTCCAAATGTCCAGTTGCATTTTCTACAGAAAGAGTGTTCAGATCTGCTCAATCAAAAGTATGGTTTAACTCTGTTAGCTGAATGCACAGATCAGAAAGAAGTTTCACAGAAAGATTCTGTGTAGTTTATATTTGGAGACATTGCTTTTTCCACTATTACCATCTTAGCGCTCCGAATCTCCACTTGCATTTTCTACAGAAAGAGTGTTTCAGAACGGCTCAATCAAAAGTAAGGTTCAACTCTTTTAGTTGAACAAACAGAACAGAAAGAAGTTTCACACAATTCTTCTGTGTAGTTTTTATTTGTAGACATTCTTTTTCCCAATATAGGCCTCTTAGCGCTCAGAATGTCCAATTGCAGTTTCTACAGAAAGAGTGTTTCAGAAAGGCTCAATCAAAAGTAAGGTTCAACTCTGTTAGTTGAATGCACAGAATAGAAAGAAGTTTCATACAATGCTTCTGTGTAGTTTATATTTGAACATACTCTTTTTTCCACTATTACCCACTTAGCGCTACGAATGTCCAGTTGCATTTTCTACAGACAGATAGTTTCAAAACTGCTCAATCAAAAGTATGGTTTAACTCTGTTAGCTGAATGCTCAGATCAGAAAGAAGTTTCACAGAATGCTTCTGTGTAGTTTACATTTGAATATATTCCTTTTTCCACTACTACGCTCTTAGCGCTCAAAATGTCCAGTTGCATTTTCTACAGAAAGAGTGTTCAGATCTGCTCAATCAAAAGTATGGTTTAACTCTGTTAGCTGAATGCACAGATCAGAAAGAAGTTTCACCGAATGATTCTGTGTAGTTTATATTTGAAGACATTCCTTTTTCCACTATTACCCTCTTAGCGCTCCGAATCTCCACTTGCATTTTCTACAAAAAGAGTGTTTCATAACTGCTAAATCAAAAATATGTTTTATCTCTGTTAACTGAATTTACAGATCAGAAATATGTTTCACAGAATGCATCTGTGTAGTTTTTATTTGAAGATATTCTTTTTCCCAATGTAGGCCTCTCAGCGCTTAGCATGTCCAATTGCAGTTTCTACAGAAAGAGTGTTTCAGAATGGCTCAATCAAAAGTATGGTTCAACTCTGTTAGTTGAATGCACAGAACAGAAAGAATTTTCACAGAATGCTACTGTGTAGTTTATATTTGAATATATTCCTTTTTCCACTATTACCCTCTTAGCGCTCCGAATGTCCACTTGCATTTTCTACAGAAAGAGTGTTCAGAACTGCGCAATCAAAAGTATGGTTTAACTCTGTTAGCTTAATGAACATATCAGAAATAAGTTTCACACAATGCTTCTGTGTAGTTTTTATTTGAAGATATTATTTTTCCCAATATAGGCCTCTTAGCGCTCAGAATATCCAATTGCAATTTCTACAGAAAGAGTGTTTCAGAAAGGCTCAATCAAAATTAAGGTTCAACTCTGTTAGTTGAATGCACAGAACAGAAAGAAGTTTCATACAATGATTCTGTGTAGTTTATATTTGAACATATTCTTATTTCCACTATTACCCACTTAGCGCTATGAATGTCCAGTTGCATTTTCTACAGACAGAGTGTTTCAAAACTGCTCAATCAAAAGTATGGTTTAACTCTGTTAGCTGAATGCTCAGATCAGAAAGAAGTTTCACAGAATGCTTCTGTGTAGTTTATATTTGAATATATTCCTTTTTCCACTACTACTCTCTTAGCGCTCCAAATGTCCAGTTGCATTTTCTACAGAAAGAGAGTTCAGAGCTGCTCAATCAAAAGTATGGTTTAACTCTGTTAGCTGAATGCACAGATCAGAAAGAAGTTTCACAGAATGATTCTGTGTAGTTTATATTTGGAGACATTCCTTTTTCCACTATTACCCTCTTAGCGCTCCGAATCTCCACTTGATTTTCTACAGAAAGAGTGTTTCAGAACGGCTCAATCAAAACTAAGGTTCAACTCTTTTAGTTGAACAAACAGAACAGAAAGAAGTTTCACACAATTCTTCTGTGTAGTTTTTATTTGTAGACATTCTTTTTCCCAATAAAGGCCTCTTAGCACTCAGAATGTCCAATTGCAGTTTCTACAGAAAGAGTGTTTCAGAACGGCTCAATCAAAAGTAAGGTTCAACTCTGTTAGTTGAATGCACAGAACAGAAAGAATTTTCATACAATGCTTCTGTGTAGTTTATATTTGAACATATTCTTTTTTCCACTATTACCCACTTAGCGCTACGAATGTCCAGTAGCATTTTCTACAGACAGAGAGTTTCAAAACTGCTCAATCAAAAGTATGGTTTAACTCTGTTAGCTGAATGCTCAGATCAGAAAGAAGTTTCACAGAATGCTTCTGTGTCGTTTACATTTGAATATATTCCTTTTTCCACTACTACGCTCTTAGCGCTCCAAATGTCCAGTTGCATTTTCTACACAAAGAGTGTTCAGATCTGCTCAATCAAAAGTATGTTTTAACTCTGTTAGCTGAATGCACAGATCAGAAAGAAGTTTCACCGAATGATTCTGTGTAGTTTATATTTGAAGACATTCCTTTTTCCACTATTACCCTCTTAGCGCTCCGAATCTCCACTTGCATTTTCTACAAAAAGAGTGTTTCATAACTGCTCAATCAAAAATATGTTTTATCTCGGTTAACTGAATTTACAGGTCAGAAATATGTTTCACAGAATGCATCTGTGTAGTTTTTATTTGAAGATATTCTTTTTCCCAATGTAGGCCTCTTAGCGCTTAGCATGTCCAATTGCAGTTTCTACAGAAAGAGTGTTTCAGAACGGCTCAATCAAAAGTAAGGTTCAACTCTGTTAGTTGAATGCACAGAACAGAAAGAATTTTCACAGAATTCTACTGTGTAGTTTATATTTGAATATATTCCTTTTTCCACTATTACCCTCTTAGCGCTCCGAATGTCCACTTGCATTTTCTACAGAAAGAGTGTTCAGAACTGCGCAATCAAAAGTATCGTTTAACTCTGTTAGCTCAATGAACATATCAGAAATAAGTTTCACACAATGCTTCTGTGTAGTTTTTATTTGAAGATATTATTTTTCCCAATATAGGCCTCTTAGCGCTCAGAATGTCCAATTGCAGTTTCTACAGAAAGAGTGTTTCAGAAAGGCTCAATCAAAAGTAAGGTTCAACTCTGTTAGTTGAATGCACAGAACAGAAAGTAGTTTCATACAATGCTTCTGTGTAGTTTATATTTGAACATATTCTTTTTTCCACTATTACCCACTTAGCGCTACGAATGTCCAGTTGCATTTTCTACAGACAGAGTGTTTCAAAACTGCTCAATCAAAAGTATGGTTTAACTCTGTTAGCTGAATGCTCAGATCAGAAAGAAGTTTCACAGAATGCTTCTGTGTAGTTTATATTTGAATATATTACTTTTTCCACTACTACTCTCTTAGCGCTCCAAATGTCCAGTTGCATTTTCTACAGAAAGAGAGTTCAGATCTGCTCAATCAAAAGTATGGTTTAACTCTGTTAGCTGAATGCACAGATCAGAAAGAAGTTTCACAGAATGATTCTGTGTAGTTTATATTTGGAGACATTCCTTTTTCCACTATTACCTTCTTAGCGCTCCGAATCTCCACTTGCATTTTCTACAGAAAGAGTGTTTCAGAACGGCTCAATCAAAACTAAGTTTCAACTCTTTTAGTTGAACAAACAGAACAGAAAGAAGTTTCACACAATTCTTCTGTGTAGTTTTTATTTGTAGACATTCTTTTTCCCAATATAGGCCTCTTAGCGCTCAGAATGTCCAATTGCAGTTTCTACAGAAAGAGTGTTTCATAACGGCTCAATCAAAAGTAAGGTTCAACTCTGTTAGTTGAATGCACAGAACAGAAAGAAGTTTCATACAATGCTTCTGTGTAGTTTATATTTGAACATATTCTTTTTTCCACTATTACCCACTTAGCGCTACGAATGTCCAGTTGCATTTTCTACAGACAGAGTGTTTCAAAACTGCTCAATCAAAAGTATGGTTTAACTCTGTTAGCTGAATGCTCAGATCAGAAAGAAGTTTCACAGAATGCTTCTGTGTAGTTTATATTTGAATATATTCCTTTTTCCACTACTACGCTCTTAGCGCTCCAAATGTCCAGTTGCATTTTCTACAGAAAGAGTGTTCAGATCTGCTCAATCAAAAGTATGGTTTAACTCTGTTAGCTGAATGCACAGATCAGAAAGAAGTTTCACCGAATGATTCTGTGTAGTTTATATTTGAAGACATTCCTTTTTCCACTATTACCCTCTTAGCGCTCCGAATCTCCACTTGCATTTTCTACAAAAAGAGTGTTTCATAACTGCTCAATCAAAAATATATTTTATCTCTGTTAACTGAATTTACAGGTCAGAAATAAGTTTCACAGAATGCATCTGTGTAGTTTTTATTTGAAGATATTCTTTTTCCCAATGTAGGCCTCTTAGCGCTTAGCATGTCCAATTGCAGTTTCTACAGAAAGAGTGTTTCAGAACGGCTCAATCAAAAGTAAGGTTCAACTCTGTTAGTTGAATGCACAGAACAGAAAGAATTTTCACAGAATGCTACTGTGTAGTTTATATTTGAATATATTCCTTTTTCCACTATTACCCTCTTAGCGCTCCGAATGTCCACTTGCATTTTCTACAGAAAGAGTGTTCAGAACTGCGCAATCAAAAGTATGGTTTAACTCTGTTAGCTTAATGAACATATCAGAAATAAGTTTCACACAATGCTTCTGTGTAGTTTTTATTTGAAGATATTATTTTTCCCAATATAGGCCTCTTAGCGCTCAGAATGTCCAATTGCAGTTTCTACAGAAAGAGTGTTTCAGAAAGGCTCAATCAAAAGTAAGGTTCAACTCTGTTAGTTGAATGCACAGAACAGAAAGAAGTTTCATACAATGCTTCTGTGTAGTTTATATTTGAACATATTCTTTTTTCCACTATTACCCACTTAGCGCTACGAATGCCCAGTTGCATTTTCTACAGACAGAGTGTTTCAAAACTGCTCAATCAAAAGTATGGTTTAACTCTGTTAGCTGAATGCTCAGATCAGAAAGAAGTTTCACAGAATGCTTCTGTGTAGTTTATATTTGAATATATTACTTTTTCCACTACTACTCTCTTAGCGCTCCATATGTCCAGTTGCATTTTCTACAGAAAGAGAGTTCAGATCTGCTCAATCAAAAGTATGGTTTAACTCTGTTAGCTGAATGCACAGATCAGAAAGAAGTTTCACAGAATGATTCTGTGTAGTTTATATTTGGAGACATTCCTTTTTCCACTATTACCCTCTTAGCGCTCCGAATCTCCACTTGCATTTTCTACAGAAAGAGTGTTTCAGAACGGCTCAATCAAAACTAAGGTTCAACTCTTTTATTTGAACAAACAGAACAGAAAGAAGTTGCACACAATTCTTCTGTGTAGTTTTTATTTGTAGACATTCTTTTTCCCAATATAGGCCTCTTAGCGCTCAGAATGTCCAATTGCAGTTTCTACAGAAAGAGTGTTTCAGAACGGCTCAATAAAAAGTAAGGTTCAACTCTGTTAGTTGAATGCACAGAACAGAAAGAAGTTTCATACAATGCTTCTGTGTAGTTTATATTTGAGCATATTCTTTTTTCCACTATTACCCCCTTAGCGCTACGAATGTCCAGTTGCATTTTCTACAGACAGAGTGTTTCAAAACTGCTCAATCAAAAGTATCGTTTAACTCTGTTAGCTGAATGCTCAGATCAGAAAGAAGTTTCACAGAATGCTTCTGTGTAGTTTATATTTGAATATATTCCTTTTTCCACTACTACGCTCTTAGCGCTCCAAATGTCCAGTTGCATTTTCTACAGGAAGAGTGTTCAGATCTCCTCAATCAAAAGTATGGTTTAACTCTGTTAGCTGAATGCACAGATCAGAAAGAAGTTTCACCGAATGATTCCGTGTAGTTTATATTTGAAGACATTCCTTTTTCCACTATTACCCTCTTAGCGCTCCGTATCTCCACTTGCATTTTCTACAAAAAGAGTGTTTCATAACTGCTCAATCAAAAATATGTTTTATCTCTGTTAACTGAATTTACAGATCAGAAATAAGTTTCACAGAATGCATCTGTGTAGTTTTTATTTGAAGATATTCTTTTTCCCAATGTAGGCCTCTTAGCGCTTAGCATGTCCAATTGCAGTTTCTACAGAAAGAGTGTTTCAGAACGGCTCAATCAAAAGTAAGGTTCAACTCTGTTAGTTGAATGCACAGAACAGAAAGAATTTTCACAGAATGCTACTGTGTAGTTTATATTTGAATATATTCCTTTTTCCACAGTTACCCTCTTAGCGCTCCGAATGTCCACTTGCATTTTCTACAGAAAGAGTGTTCAGAACTGCGCAATCAAAAGTATGGTTTAACTCTGTTAGCTTAATGAACATATCAGAAATAAGTTTCACACAATGCTTCTGTGTAGTTTTTATTTGAAGATATTATTTTTCCCAATATAGGCCTCTTAGCGCTCAGAATGTCCAATTGCAGTTTCTACAGAAAGAGTGTTTCAGAAAGGCTCAATCAAAAGTGAGGTTCAACTCTGTTAGTTGAATGCACAGAACAGAAAGAAGTTTCATACAATGCTTCTGTGTAGTTTATATATGAACATATTTTTTTTCCACTATTACCCACTTAGCGCTACGAATGTCCAGTTGCATTTTCTACAGACAGAGTGTTTCAAAACTGCTCAATCAAAAGTATGGTTTAACTCTGTTAGCTGAATGCTCAGATCAGAAAGAAGTTTCACAGAATGCTTCTGTGTAGTTTATATTTGAATATATTCCTTTTTCCACTACTACTCTCTTAGCGCTCCAAATGTCCAGTTGCATATTCTACAGAAAGAGTGTTCAGATCTGCTCAATCAAAATTATGGTTTAACTCTGTTAGCTGAATGCACAGATCAGAAAGAAGTTTCACAGAATGATTCAGTGTAGTTTATATTTGGAGACATTCCTTTTTCCACTATTACCCTCTTAGCGCTCCGAATCTCCACTTGCATTTTCTACAGAAAGAGTGTTTCAGAACGGCTCAATCAAAACTAAGGTTCAACTCTTTTAGTTGAACAAACAGAACAGAAAGAAGTTTCACACAATTCTTCTGTGTAGTTTTTATTTGTAGACATTCTTTTTCCCAATATAGGCCTCTTAGCGCTCAGAATGTCCAATTGTAGTTTCTACAGAAAGAGTGTTTCAGAACGGCTCAATCAAAAGTAAGGTTCAACTCTGTTAGTTGAATGCACAGAACAGAAAGAAGTTTCATACAATGCTTCTGTGTAGTTTATATTTGAACATACTCTTTTTTCCACTATTACCCACTTAGCGCTACGAATGTCCAGTTGCATTTTCTACAGACAGAGAGTTTCAAAACTGCTCAATCAAAAGTATGGTTTAACTCTGTTAGCTGAATGCTCAGATCAGAAAGAAGTTTCACAGAATGCTTCTGTGTAGTTTACATTTGAATATATTCCTTTTTCCACTACTACGCTCTTAGCGCTCAAAATGTCCAGTTGCATTTTCTACAGAAAGAGTGTTCAGATCTGCTCAATCAAAAGTATGGTTTAACTCTGTTAGCTGAATGCACAGATCAGAAAGAAGTTTCACCGAATGATTCTGTGTAGTTTATATTTGAAGACATTCCTTTTTCCACTATTACCCTCTTAGCGCTCCGAATCTCCACTTGCATTTTCTACAAAAAGAGTGTTTCATAACTGCTAAATCAAAAATATGTTTTATCTCTGTTAACTGAATTTACAGATCAGAAATATGTTTCACAGAATGCATCTGTGTAGTTTTTATTTGAAGATATTCTTTTTCCCAATGTAGGCCTCTCAGCGCTTAGCATGTCCAATTGCAGTTTCTACAGAAAGAGTGTTTCAGAATGGCTCAATCAAAAGTATGGTTCAACTCTGTTAGTTGAATGCACAGAACAGAAAGAATTTTCACAGAATGCTACTGTGTAGTTTATATTTGAATATATTCCTTTTTCCACTATTACCCTCTTAGCGCTCCGAATGTCCACTTGCATTTTCTACAGAAAGAGTGTTCAGAACTGCGCAATCAAAAGTATGGTTTAACTCTGTTAGCTTAATGAACATATCAGAAATAAGTTTCACACAATGCTTCTGTGTAGTTTTTATTTGAAGATATTATTTTTCCCAATATAGGCCTCTTAGCGCTCAGAATATCCAATTGCAATTTCTACAGAAAGAGTGTTTCAGAAAGGCTCAATCAAAATTAAGGTTCAACTCTGTTAGTTGAATGCACAGAACAGAAAGAAGTTTCATACAATGATTCTGTGTAGTTTATATTTGAACATATTCTTATTTCCACTATTACCCACTTAGCGCTATGAATGTCCAGTTGCATTTTCTACAGACAGAGTGTTTCAAAACTGCTCAATCAAAAGTATGGTTTAACTCTGTTAGCTGAATGCTCAGATCAGAAAGAAGTTTCACAGAATGCTTCTGTGTAGTTTATATTTGAATATATTCCTTTTTCCACTACTACTCTCTTAGCGCTCCAAATGTCCAGTTGCATTTTCTACAGAAAGAGAGTTCAGATCTGCTCAATCAAAAGTATGGTTTAACTCTGTTAGCTGAATGCACAGATCAGAAAGAAGTTTCACAGAATGATTCTGTGTAGTTTATATTTGGAGACATTCCTTTTTCCACTATTACCCTCTTAGCGCTCCGAATCTCCACTTGATTTTCTACAGAAAGAGTGTTTCAGAACGGCTCAATCAAAACTAAGGTTCAACTCTTTTAGTTGAACAAACAGAACAGAAAGAAGTTTCACACAATTCTTCTGTGTAGTTTTTATTTGTAGACATTCTTTTTCCCAATAAAGGCCTCTTAGCGCTCAGAATGTCCAATTGCAGTTTCTACAGAAAGAGTGTTTCAGAACGGCTCAATCAAAAGTAAGGTTCAACTCTGTTAGTTGAATGCACAGAACAGAAAGAATTTTCATACAATGCTTCTGTGTAGTTTATATTTGAACATATTCTTTTTTCCACTATTACCCACTTAGCGCTACGAATGTCCAGTAGCATTTTCTACAGACAGAGAGTTTCAAAACTGCTCAATCAAAAGTATGGTTTAACTCTGTTAGCTGAATGCTCAGATCAGAAAGAAGTTTCACAGAATGCTTCTGTGTCGTTTACATTTGAATATATTCCTTTTTCCACTACTACGCTCTTAGCGCTCCAAATGTCCAGTTGCATTTTCTACACAAAGAGTGTTCAGATCTGCTCAATCAAAAGTATGTTTTAACTCTGTTAGCTGAATGCACAGATCAGAAAGAAGTTTCACCGAATGATTCTGTGTAGTTTATATTTGAAGACATTCCTTTTTCCACTATTACCCTCTTAGCGCTCCGAATCTCCACTTGCATTTTCTACAAAAAGAGTGTTTCATAACTGCTCAATCAAAAATATGTTTTATCTCGGTTAACTGAATTTACAGGTCAGAAATATGTTTCACAGAATGCATCTGTGTAGTTTTTATTTGAAGATATTCTTTTTCCCAATGTAGGCCTCTTAGCGCTTAGCATGTCCAATTGCAGTTTCTACAGAAAGAGTGTTTCAGAACGGCTCAATCAAAAGTAAGGTTCAACTCTGTTAGTTGAATGCACAGAACAGAAAGAATTTTCACAGAATTCTACTGTGTAGTTTATATTTGAATATATTCCTTTTTCCACTATTACCCTCTTAGCGCTCCGAATGTCCACTTGCATTTTCTACAGAAAGAGTGTTCAGAACTGCGCAATCAAAAGTATCGTTTAACTCTGTTAGCTCAATGAACATATCAGAAATAAGTTTCACACAATGCTTCTGTGTAGTTTTTATTTGAAGATATTATTTTTCCCAATATAGGCCTCTTAGCGCTCAGAATGTCCAATTGCAGTTTCTACAGAAAGAGTGTTTCAGAAAGGCTCAATCAAAAGTAAGGTTCAACTCTGTTAGTTGAATGCACAGAACAGAAAGTAGTTTGATACAATGCTTCTGTGTAGTTTATATTTGAACATATTCTTTTTTCCACTATTACCCACTTAGCGCTACGAATGTCCAGTTGCATTTTCTACAGACAGAGTGTTTCAAAACTGCTCAATCAAAAGTATGGTTTAACTCTGTTAGCTGAATGCTCAGATCAGAAAGAAGTTTCACAGAATGCTTCTGTGTAGTTTATATTTGAATATATTACTTTTTCCACTACTACTCTCTTAGCGCTCCAAATGTCCAGTTGCATTTTCTACAGAAAGAGAGTTCAGATCTGCTCAATCAAAAGTATGGTTTAACTCTGTTAGCTGAATGCACAGATCAGAAAGAAGTTTCACAGAATGATTCTGTGTAGTTTATATTTGGAGACATTCCTTTTTCCACTATTACCTTCTTAGCGCTCCGAATCTCCACTTGCATTTTCTACAGAAAGAGTGTTTCAGAACGGCTCAATCAAAACTAAGTTTCAACTCTTTTAGTTGAACAAACAGAACAGAAAGAAGTTTCACACAATTCTTCTGTGTAGTTTTTATTTGTAGACATTCTTTTTCCCAATATAGGCCTCTTAGCGCTCAGAATGTCCAATTGCAGTTTCTACAGAAAGAGTGTTTCAGAACGGCTCAATCAAAAGTAAGGTTCAACTCTGTTAGTTGAATGCACAGAACAGAAAGAAGTTTCATACAATGCTTCTGTGTAGTTTATATTTGAACATATTCTTTTTTCCACTATTACCCACTTAGCGCTACGAATGTCCAGTTGCATTTTCTACAGACAGAGTGTTTCAAAACTGCTCAATCAAAAGTATGGTTTAACTCTGTTAGCTGAATGCTCAGATCAGAAAGAAGTTTCACAGAATGCTTCTGTGTAGATTATATTTGAATATATTCCTTTTTCCACTACTACGCTCTTAGCGCTCCAAATGTCCAGTTGCATTTTCTACAGAAAGAGTGTTCAGATCTGCTCAATCAAAAGTATGGTTTAACTCTGTTAGCTGAATGCACAGATCAGAAAGAAGTTTCACCGAATGATTCTCTGTAGTTTATATTTGAAGACATTCCTTTTTCCACTATTACCCTCTTAGCGCTCCGAATCTCCACTTGCATTTTCTACAAAAAGAGTGTTTCATAACTGCTCAATCAAAAATATGTTTTATCTCTGTTAACTGAATTTACAGGTCAGAAATAAGTTTCACAGAATGCATCTGTGTAGTTTTTATTTGAAGATATTCTTTTTCCCAATGTAGGCCTCTTAGCGCTTAGCATGTCCAATTGCAGTTTCTACAGAAAGAGTGTTTCAGAACGGCTCAATCAAAAGTAAGGTTCAACTCTGTTAGTTGAATGCACAGAACAGAAAGAATTTTCACAGAATGCTACTGTGTAGTTTATATTTGAATATATTCCTTTTTCCACTATTACCCTCTTAGCGCTCCGAATGTCCACTTGCATTTTCTACAGAAAGAGTGTTCAGAACTGCGCAATCAAAAGTATGGTTTAACTCTGTTAGCTTAATGAACATATCAGAAATAAGTTTCACACAATGCTTCTGTGTAGTTTTTATTTGAAGATATTATTTTTCCCAATATAGGCCTCTTAGCGCTCAGAATGTCCAATTGCAGTTTCTACAGAAAGAGTGTTTCAGAAAGGCTCAATCAAAAGTAAGGTTCAACTCTGTTAGTTGAATGCACAGAACAGAAAGAAGTTTCATACAATGCTTCTGTGTAGTTTATATTTGAACATATTCTTTTTTCCACTATTACCCACTTAGCGCTACGAATGCCCAGTTGCATTTTCTACAGACAGAGTGTTTCAAAACTGCTCAATCAAAAGTATGGTTTAACTCTGTTAGCTGAATGCTCAGATCAGAAAGAAGTTTCACAGAATGCTTCTGTGTAGTTTATATTTGAATATATTACTTTTTCCACTACTACTCTCTTAGCGCTCCATATGTCCAGTTGCATTTTCTACAGAAAGAGAGTTCAGATCTGCTCAATCAAAAGTATGGTTTAACTCTGTTAGCTGAATGCACAGATCAGAAAGAAGTTTCACAGAATGATTCTGTGTAGTTTATATTTGGAGACATTCCTTTTTCCACTATTACCCTCTTAGCGCTCCGAATCTCCACTTGCATTTTCTACAGAAAGAGTGTTTCAGAACGGCTCAATCAAAACTAAGGTTCAACTCTTTTATTTGAACAAACAGAACAGAAAGAAGTTGCACACAATTCTTCTGTGTAGTTTTTATTTGTAGACATTCTTTTTCCCAATATAGGCCTCTTAGCGCTCAGAATGTCCAATTGCAGTTTCTACAGAAAGAGTGTTTCAGAACGGCTCAATCAAAAGTAAGGTTCAACTCTGTTAGTTGAATGCACAGAACAGAAAGAAGTTTCATACAATGCTTCTGTGTAGTTTATATTTGAGCATATTCTTTTTTCCACTATTACCCCCTTAGCGCTACGAATGTCCAGTTGCATTTTCTACAGACAGAGTGTTTCAAAACTGCTCAATCAAAAGTATCGTTTAACTCTGTTAGCTGAATGCTCAGATCAGAAAGAAATTTCACAGAATGCTTCTGTGTAGTTTATATTTGAATATATTCCTTTTTCCACTACTACGCTCTTAGCGCTCCAAATGTCCAGTTGCATTTTCTACAGGAAGAGTGTTCAGATCTCCTCAATCAAAAGTATGGTTTAACTCTGTTAGCTGAATGCACAGATCAGAAAGAAGTTTCACCGAATGATTCCGTGTAGTTTATATTTGAAGACATTCCTTTTTCCACTATTACCCTCTTAGCGCTCCGTATCTCCACTTGCATTTTCTACAAAAAGAGTGTTTCATAACTGCTCAATCAAAAATATGTTTTATCTCTGTTAACTGAATTTACAGATCAGAAATAAGTTTCACAGAATGCATCTGTGTAGTTTTTATTTGAAGATATTCTTTTTCCCAATGTAGGCCTCTTAGCGCTTAGCATGTCCAATTGCAGTTTCTACAGAAAGAGTGTTTCAGAACGGCTCAATCAAAAGTAAGGTTCAACTCTGTTAGTTGAATGCACAGAACAGAAAGAATTTTCACAGAATGCTACTGTGTACTTTATATTTGAATATATTCCTTTTTCCACTGTTACCCTCTTAGCGCTCCGAATGTCCACTTGCATTTTCTACAGAAAGAGTGTTCAGAACTGCGCAATCAAAAGTATGGTTTAACTCTGTTAGCTTAATGAACATATCAGAAATAAGTTTCACACAATGCTTCTGTGTAGTTTTTATTTGAAGATATTATTTTTCCCAATATAGGCCTCTTAGCGCTCAGAATGTCCAATTGCAGTTTCTACAGAAAGAGTGTTTCAGAAAGGCTCAATCAAAAGTGAGGTTCAACTCTGTTAGTTGAATGCACAGAACAGAAAGAAGTTTCATACAATGCTTCTGTGTAGTTTATATTTGAACATATTCTTATTTCCACTATTACCCACTTAGCGCTACGAATGTCCAGTTGCATTTTCTACAGACAGAGTGTTTCAAAACTGCTCAATCAAAAGTATGGTTTAACTCTGTTAGCTGAATGCTCAGATCAGAAAGAAGTTTCACAGAATGCTTCTGTGTAGTTTATATTTGAATATATTCCTTTTTCCACTACTACTCTCTTAGCGCTCCAAATGTCCAGTTGCATTTTCTACAGAAAGAGAGTTCAGATCTGCTCAATCAAAAGTATGGTTTAACTCTGTTAGCTGAATGCACAGATCAGAAAGAAGTGTCACAGAATGATTCTGTGTAGTTTATATTTGGAGACATTCCTTTTTCCACTATTACCTTCTTAGCGCTCCGAATCTCCACTTGCATTTTCTACAGAAAGAGTGTTTCAGAACGGCTCAATCAAAACTAAGTTTCAACTCTTTTAGTTGAACAAACAGAACAGAAAGAAGTTTCACACAATTCTTCTGTGTAGTTTTTATTTGTAGACATTCTTTTTCCCAATATAGGCCTCTTAGCGCTCAGAATGTCCAATTGCAGTTTCTACAGAAAGAGTGTTTCAGAACGGCTCAATCAAAAGTAAGGTTCAACTCTGTTAGTTGAATGCACAGAACAGAAAGAAGTTTCATACAATGCTTCTGTGTAGTTTATATTTGAACATATTCTTTTTTCCACTATTACCCACTTAGCGCTACGAATGTCCAGTTGCATTTTCTACAGACAGAGTGTTTCAAAACTGCTCAATCAAAAGTATGGTTTAACTCTGTTAGCTGAATGCTCAGATCAGAAAGAAGTTTCACAGAATGCTTCTGTGTAGTTTATATTTGAATATATTCCTTTTTCCACTACTACGCTCTTAGCGCTCCAAATGTCCAGTTGCATTTTCTACAGAAAGAGTGTTCAGATCTGCTCAATCAAAAGTATGGTTTAACTCTGTTAGCTGAATGCACAGATCAGAAAGAAGTTTCACCGAATGATTCTGTGTAGTTTATATTTGAAGACATTCCTTTTTCCACTATTACCCTCTTAGCGCTCCGAATCTCCACTTGCATTTTCTACAAAAAGAGTGTTTCATAACTGCTCAATCAAAAATATGTTTTATCTCTGTTAACTGAATTTACAGGTCAGAAATAAGTTTCACAGAATGCATCTGTGTAGTTTTTATTTGAAGATATTCTTTTTCCCAATGTAGGCCTCTTAGCGCTTAGCATGTCCAATTGCAGTTTCTACAGAAAGAGTGTTTCAGAACGGCTCAATCAAAAGTAAGGTTCAACTCTGTTAGTTGAATGCACAGAACAGAAAGAATTTTCACAGAATGCTACTGTGTAGTTTATATTTGAATATATTCCTTTTTCCACTATTACCCTCTTAGCGCTCCGAATGTCCACTTGCATTTTCTACAGAAAGAGTGTTCAGAACTGCGCAATCAAAAGTATGGTTTAACTCTGTTAGCTTAATGAACATATCAGAAATAAGTTTCACACAATGCTTCTGTGTAGTTTTTATTTGAAGATATTATTTTTCCCAATATAGGCCTCTTAGCGCTCAGAATGTCCAATTGCAGTTTCTACAGAAAGAGTGTTTCAGAAAGGCTCAATCAAAAGTAAGGTTCAACTCTGTTAGTTGAATGCACAGAACAGAAAGTAGTTTCATACAATGCTTCTGTGTAGTTTATATTTGAACATATTCTTTTTTCCACTATTACCCACTTAGCGCTACGAATGCCCAGTTGCATTTTCTACAGACAGAGTGTTTCAAAACTGCTCAATCAAAAGTATGGTTTAACTCTGTTAGCTGAATGCTCAGATCAGAAAGAAGTTTCACAGAATGCTTCTGTGTAGTTTATATTTGAATATATTACTTTTTCCACTACTACTCTCTTAGCGCTCCATATGTCCAGTTGCATTTTCTACAGAAAGAGAGTTCAGATCTGCTCAATCAAAAGTATGGTTTAACTCTGTTAGCTGAATGCACAGATCAGAAAGAAGTTTCACAGAATGATTCTGTGTAGTTTATATTTGGAGACATTCCTTTTTCCACTATTACCCTCTTAGCGCTCCGAATCTCCACTTGCATTTTCTACAGAAAGAGTGTTTCAGAACGGCTCAATCAAAACTAAGGTTCAACTCTTTTATTTGAACAAACAGAACAGAAAGAAGTTGCACACAATTCTTCTGTGTAGTTTTTATTTGTAGACATTCTTTTTCCCAATATAGGCCTCTTAGCTCTCAGAATGTCCAATTGCAGTTTCTACAGAAAGAGTGTTTCAGAACGGCTCAATCAAAAGTAAGGTTCAACTCTGTTAGTTGAATGCACAGAACAGAAAGAAGTTTCATACAATGCTTCTGTGTAGTTTATATTTGAGCATATTCTTTTTTCCACTATTACCCCCTTAGCGCTACGAATGTCCAGTTGCATTTTCTACAGACAGAGTGTTTCAAAACTGCCCAATCAAAAGTATCGTTTAACTCTGTTAGCTGAATGCTCAGATCAGAAAGAAGTTTCACAGAATGCTTCTGTGTAGTTTATATTTGAATATATTCCTTTTTCCACTACTACGCTCTTAGCGCTCCAAATGTCCAGTTGCATTTTCTACAGGAAGAGTGTTCAGATCTCCTCAATCAAAAGTATGGTTTAACTCTGTTAGCTGAATGCACAGATCAGAAAGAAGTTTCACCGAATGATTCCGTGTAGTTTATATTTGAAGACATTCCTTTTTCCACTATTACCCTCTTAGCGCTCCGTATCTCCACTTGCATTTTCTACAAAAAGAGTGTTTCATAACTGCTCAATCAAAAATATGTTTTATCTCTGTTAACTGAATTTACAGATCAGAAATAAGTTTCACAGAATGCATCTGTGTAGTTTTTATTTGAAGATATTCTTTTTCCCAATGTAGGCCTCTTAGCGCTTAGCATGTCCAATTGCAGTTTCTACAGAAAGAGTGTTTCAGAACGGCTCAATCAAAAGTAAGGTTCAACTCTGTTAGTTGAATGCACAGAACAGAAAGAATTTTCACAGAATGCTACTGTGTAGTTTATATTTGAATATATTCCTTTTTCCACTGTTACCCTCTTAGCGCTCCGAATGTCCACTTGCATTTTCTACAGAAAGAGTGTTCAGAACTGCGCAATCAAAAGTATGGTTTAACTCTGTTAGCTTAATGAACATATCAGAAATAAGTTTCACACAATGCTTCTGTGTAGTTTTTATTTGAAGATATTATTTTTCCCAATATAGGCCTCTTAGCGCTCAGAATGTCCAATTGCAGTTTCTACAGAAAGAGTGTTTCAGAAAGGCTCAATCAAAAGTGAGGTTCAACTCTGTTAGTTGAATGCACAGAACAGAAAGAAGTTTCATACAATGCTTCTGTGTAGTTTATATTTGAACATATTCTTATTTCCACTATTACCCACTTAGCGCTATGAATGTCCAGTTGCATTTTCTACAGACAGAGTGTTTCAAAACTGCTCAATCAAAAGTATGGTTTAACTCTGTTAGCTGAATGCTCAGATCAGAAAGAAGTTTCACAGAATGCTTCTGTGTAGTTTATATTTGAATATATTCCTTTTTCCACTACTACTCTCTTAGCGCTCCAAATGTCCAGTTGCATTTTCTACAGAAAGAGAGTTCAGATCTGCTCAATCAAAAGTATGGTTTAACTCTGTTAGCTGAATGCACAGATCAGAAAGAAGTTTCACAGAATGATTCTGTGTAGTTTATATTTGGAGACATTCCTTTTTCCACTATTACCTTCTTAGCGCTCCGAATCTCCACTTGCATTTTCTACAGAAAGAGTGTTTCAGAACGGCTCAATCAAAACTAAGTTTCAACTCTTTTAGTTGAACAAACAGAACAGAAAGAAGTTTCACACAATTCTTCTGTGTAGTTTTTATTTGTAGACATTCTTTTTCCCAATATAGGCCTCTTAGCGCTCAGAATGTCCAATTGCAGTTTCTACAGAAAGAGTGTTTCAGAACGGCTCAATCAAAAGTAAGGTTCAACTCTGTTAGTTGAATGCACAGAACAGAAAGAAGTTTCATACAATGCTTCTGTGTAGTTTATATTTGAACATATTCTTTTTTCCACTATTACCCACTTAGCGCTACGAATGTCCAGTTGCATTTTCTACAGACAGAGTGTTTCAAAACTGCTCAATCAAAAGTATGGTTTAACTCTGTTAGCTGAATGCTCAGATCAGAAAGAAGTTTCACAGAATGCTTCTGTGTAGTTTATATTTGAATATATTCCTTTTTCCACTACTACGCTCTTAGCGCTCCAAATGTCCATTTGCATTTTCTACAGAAAGAGTGTTCAGATCTGCTCAATCAAAAGTATGGTTTAACTCTGTTAGCTGAATGCACAGATCAGAAAGAAGTTTCACCGAATGATTCTGTGTAGTTTATATTTGAAGACATTCCTTTTTCCACTATTACCCTCTTAGCGCTCCGAATCTCCACTTGCATTTTCTACAAAAAGAGTGTTTCATAACTGCTCAATCAAAAATATGTTTTATCTCTGTTAACTGAATTTACAGGTCAGAAATAAGTTTCACAGAATGCATCTGTGTAGTTTTTATTTGAAGATATTCTTTTTCCCAATGTAGGCCTCTTAGCGCTTAGCATGTCCAATTGCAGTTTCTACAGAAAGAGTGTTTCAGAACGGCTCAATCAAAAGTAAGGTTCAACTCTGTTAGTTGAATGCACAGAACAGAAAGAATTTTCACAGAATGCTACTGTGTAGTTTATATTTGAATATATTCCTTTTTCCACTATTACCCTCTTAGCGCTCCGAATGTCCACTTGCATTTTCTACAGAAAGAGTGTTCAGAACTGCGCAATCAAAAGTATGGTTTAACTCTGTTAGCTTAATGAACATATCAGAAATAAGTTTCACACAATGCTTCTGTGTAGTTTTTATTTGAAGATATTATTTTTCCCAATATAGGCCTCTTAGCGCTCAGAATGTCCAATTGCAGTTTCTACAGAAAGAGTGTTTCAGAAAGGCTCAATCAAAAGTAAGGTTCAACTCTGTTAGTTGAATGCACGGAACAGAAAGAAGTTTCATACAATGCTTCTGTGTAGTTTATATTTGAACATATTCTTTTTTCCACTATTACCCACTTAGCGCTACGAATGCCCAGTTGCATTTTCTACAGACAGAGTGTTTCAAAACTGCTCAATCAAAAGTATGGTTTAACTCTGTTAGCTGAATGCTCAGATCAGAAAGAAGTTTCACAGAATGCTTCTGTGTAGTTTATATTTGAATATATTACTTTTTCCACTACTACTCTCTTAGCGCTCCATATGTCCAGTTGCATTTTCTACAGAAAGAGAGTTCAGATCTGCTCAATCAAAAGTATGGTTTAACTCTGTTAGCTGAATGCACAGATCAGAAAGAAGTTTCACAGAATGATTCTGTGTAGTTTATATTTGGAGACATTCCTTTTTCCACTATTACCCTCTTAGCGCTCCGAATCTCCACTTGCATTTTCTACAGAAAGAGTGTTTCAGAACGGCTCAATCAAAACTAAGGTTCAACTCTTTTATTTGAACAAACAGAACAGAAAGAAGTTGCACACAATTCTTCTGTGTAGTTTTTATTTGTAGACATTCTTTTTCCCAATATAGGCCTCTTAGCGCTCAGAATGTCCAATTGCAGTTTCTACAGAAAGAGTGTTTCAGAACGGCTCAATCAAAAGTAAGGTTCAACTCTGTTAGTTGAATGCACAGAACAGAAAGAAGTTTCATACAATGCTTCTGTGTAGTTTATATTTGAGCATATTCTTTTTTCCACTATTACCCCCTTAGCGCTACGAATGTCCAGTTGCATTTTCTACAGACAGAGTGTTTCAAAACTGCTCAATCAAAAGTATCGTTTAACTCTGTTAGCTGAATGCTCAGATCAGAAAGAAGTTTCACAGAATGCTTCTGTGTAGTTTATATTTGAATATATTCCTTTTTCCACTACTACGCTCTTAGCGCTCCAAATGTCCAGTTGCATTTTCTACAGGAAGAGTGTTCAGATCTCCTCAATCAAAAGTATGGTTTAACTCTGTTAGCTGAATGCACAGATCAGAAAGAAGTTTCACCGAATGATTCCGTGTAGTTTATATTTGAAGACATTCCTTTTTCCACTATTACCCTCTTAGCGCTCCGTATCTCCACTTGCATTTTCTACAAAAAGAGTGTTTCATAACTGCTCAATCAAAAATATGTTTTATCTCTGTTAACTGAATTTACAGATCAGAAATAAGTTTCACAGAATGCATCTGTGTAGTTTTTATTTGAAGATATTCTTTTTCCCAATGTAGGCCTCTTAGCGCTTAGCATGTCCAATTGCAGTTTCTACAGAAAGAGTGTTTCAGAACGGCTCAATCAAAAGTAAGGTTCAACTCTGTTAGTTGAATGCACAGAACAGAAAGAATTTTCACAGAATGCTACTGTGTAGTTTATATTTGAATATATTCCTTTTTCCACTGTTACCCTCTTAGCGCTCCGAATGTCCACTTGCATTTTCTACAGAAAGAGTGTTCAGAACTGCGCAATCAAAAGTATGGTTTAACTCTGTTAGCTTAATGAACATATCAGAAATAAGTTTCACACAATGCTTCTGTGTAGTTTTTATTTGAAGATATTATTTTTCCCAATATAGGCCTCTTAGCGCTCAGAATGTCCAATTGCAGTTTCTACAGAAAGAGTGTTTCAGAAAGGCTCAATCAAAAGTGAGGTTCAACTCTGTTAGTTGAATGCACAGAACAGAAAGAAGTTTCATACAATGCTTCTGTGTAGTTTATATTTGAACATATTCTTATTTCCACTATTACCCACTTAGCGCTACGAATGTCCAGTTGCATTTTCTACAGACAGAGTGTTTCAAAACTGCTCAATCAAAAGTATGGTTTAACTCTGTTAGCTGAATGCTCAGATCAGAAAGAAGTTTCACAGAATGCTTCTGTGTAGTTTATATTTGAATATATTCCTTTTTCCACTACTACTCTCTTAGCGCTCCAAATGTCCAGTTGCATTTTCTACAGAAAGAGAGTTCAGATCTGCTCAATCAAAAGTATGGTTTAACTCTGTTAGCTGAATGCACAGATCAGAAAGAAGTTTCACAGAATGATTCTGTGTAGTTTATATTTGGAGACATTCCTTTTTCCACTATTACCTTCTTAGCGCTCCGAATCTCCACTTGCATTTTCTACAGAAAGAGTGTTTCAGAACGGCTCAATCAAAACTAAGTTTCAACTCTTTTAGTTGAACAAACAGAACAGAAAGAAGTTTCACACAATTCTTCTGTGTAGTTTTTATTTGTAGACATTCTTTTTCCCAATATAGGCCTCTTAGCGCTCAGAATGTCCAATTGCAGTTTCTACAGAAAGAGTGTTTCAGAACGGCTCAATCAAAAGTAAGGTTCAACTCTGTTAGTTGAATGCACAGAACAGAAAGAAGTTTCATACAATGCTTCTGTGTAGTTTATATTTGAACATATTCTTTTTTCCACTATTACCCACTTAGCGCTACGAATGTCCAGTTGCATTTTCTACAGACAGAGTGTTTCAAAACTGCTCAATCAAAAGTATGGTTTAACTCTGTTAGCTGAATGCTCAGATCAGAAAGAAGTTTCACAGAATGCTTCTGTGTAGTTTATATTTGAATATATTCCTTTTTCCACTACTACGCTCTTAGCGCTCCAAATGTCCAGTTGCATTTTCTACAGAAAGAGTGTTCAGATCTGCTCAATCAAAAGTATGGTTTAACTCTGTTAGCTGAATGCACAGATCAGAAAGAAGTTTCACCGAATGATTCTGTGTAGTTTATATTTGAAGACATTCCTTTTTCCACTATTACCCTCTTAGCGCTCCGAATCTCCACTTGCATTTTCTACAAAAAGAGTGTTTCATAACTGCTCAATCAAAAATATGTTTTATCTCTGTTAACTGAATTTACAGGTCAGAAATAAGTTTCACAGAATGCATCTGTGTAGTTTTTATTTGAAGATATTCTTTTTCCCAATGTAGGCCTCTTAGCGCTTAGCATGTCCAATTGCAGTTTCTACAGAAAGAGTGTTTCAGAACGGCTCAATCAAAAGTAAGGTTCAACTCTGTTAGTTGAATGCACAGAACAGAAAGAATTTTCACAGAATGCTACTGTGTAGTTTATATTTGAATATATTCCTTTTTCCACTATTACCCTCTTAGCGCTCCGAATGTCCACTTGCATTTTCTACAGAAAGAGTGTTCAGAACTGCGCAATCAAAAGTATGGTTTAACTCTGTTAGCTTAATGAACATATCAGAAATAAGTTTCACACAATGCTTCTGTGTAGTTTTTATTTGAAGATATTATTTTTCCCAATATAGGCCTCTTAGCGCTCAGAATGTCCAATTGCAGTTTCTATAGAAAGAGTGTTTCAGAAAGGCTCAATCAAAAGTAAGGTTCAACTCTGTTAGTTGAATGCACAGAACAGAAAGAAGTTTCATACAATGCTTCTGTGTAGTTTATATTTGAACATATTCTTTTTTCCACTATTACCCACTTAGCGCTACGAATGCCCAGTTGCATTTTCTACAGACAGAGTGTTTCAAAACTGCTCAATCAAAAGTATGGTTTAACTCTGTTAGCTGAATGCTCAGATCAGAAAGAAGTTTCACAGAATGCTTCTGTGTAGTTTATATTTGAATATATTACTTTTTCCACTACTACTCTCTTAGCGCTCCATATGTCCAGTTGCATTTTCTACAGAAAGAGAGTTCAGATCTGCTCAATCAAAAGTATGGTTTAACTCTGTTAGCTGAATGCACAGATCAGAAAGAAGTTTCACATAATGATTCTGTGTAGTTTATATTTGGAGACATTCCTTTTTCCACTATTACCCTCTTAGCGCTCCGAATCTCCACTTGCATTTTCTACAGAAAGAGTGTTTCAGAACGGCTCAATCAAAACTAAGGTTCAACTCTTTTATTTGAACAAACAGAACAGAAAGAAGTTGCACACAATTCTTCTGTGTAGTTTTTATTTGTAGACATTCTTTTTCCCAATATAGGCCTCTTAGCGCTCAGAATGTCCAATTGCAGTTTCTACAGAAAGAGTGTTTCAGAACGGCTCAATCAAAAGTAAGGTTCAACTCTGTTAGTTGAATGCACAGAACAGAAAGCAGTTTCATACAATGCTTCTGTGTAGTTTATATTTGAGCATATTCTTTTTTCCACTATTACCCCCTTAGCGCTACGAATGTCCAGTTGCATTTTCTACAGAAAGAGTGTTTCAAAACTGCTCAATCAAAAGTATCGTTTAACTCTGTTAGCTGAATGCTCAGATCAGAAAGAAGTTTCACAGAATGCTTCTGTGTAGTTTATATTTGCATATATTCCTTTTTCCACTACTACGCTCTTAGCGCTCCAAATGTCCAGTTGCATTTTCTACAGGAAGAGTGTTCAGATCTCCTCAATCAAAAGTATGGTTTAACTCTGTTAGCTGAATGCACAGATCAGAAAGAAGTTTCACCGAATGATTCCGTGTAGTTTATATTTGAAGACATTCCTTTTTCCACTATTACCCTCTTAGCGCTCCGTATCTCCACTTGCATTTTCTACAAAAAGAGTGTTTCATAACTGCTCAATCAAAAATATGTTTTATCTCTGTTAACTGAATTTACAGATCAGAAATAAGTTTCACAGAATGCATCTGTGTAGTTTTTATTTGAAGATATTCTTTTTCCCAATGTAGGCCTCTTAGCGCTTAGCATGTCCAATTGCAGTTTCTACAGAAAGAGTGTTTCAGAACGGCTCAATCAAAAGTAAGGTTCAACTCTGTTAGTTGAATGCACAGAACAGAAAGAATTTTCACAGAATGCTACTGTGTAGTTTATATTTGAATATATTCCTTTTTCCACTGTTACCCTCTTAGCGCTCCGAATGTCCACTTGCATTTTCTACAGAAAGAGTGTTCAGAACTGCGCAATCAAAAGTATGGTTTAACTCTGTTAGCTTAATGAACATATCAGAAATAAGTTTCACACAATGCTTCTGTGTAGTTTTTATTTGAAGATATTATTTTTCCCAATATAGGCCTCTTAGCGCTCAGAATGTCCAATTGCAGTTTCTACAGAAAGAGTGTTTCAGAAAGGCTCAATCAAAAGTGAGGTTCAACTCTTAGTTGAATGCACAGAACAGAAAGAAGTTTCATACAATGCTTCTGTGTAGTTTATATTTGAACATATTATTTTTCCACTATTACCCACTTAGCGCTACGAATGTCCAGTTGCATTTTCTACAGACAGAGTGTTTCAAAACTGCTCCATCAAAAGTATGGTTTAACTCTGTTAGCTGAATGCTCAGATCAGAAAGAAGTTTCACAGAATGCTTCTGTGTAGTTTATATTTGAATATATTCCTTTTTCCACTACTACTCTCTTAGCGCTCCAAATGTCCAGTTGCATATTCTACAGAAAGAGTGTTCAGATCTGCTCAATCAAAATTATGGTTTAACTCTGTTAGCTGAATGCACAGATCAGAAAGAAGTTTCACAGAATGATTCAGTGTAGTTTATATTTGGAGACATTCCTTTTTCCACTATTACCCTCTTAGCGCTCCGAATCTCCACTTGCATTTTCTACAGAAAGAGTGTTTCAGAACGGCTCAATCAAAACTAAGGTTCAACTCTTTTAGTTGAACAAACAGAACAGAAAGAAGTTTCACACAATTCTTCTGTGTAGTTTTTATTTGTAGACATTCTTTTTCCCAATATAGGCCTCTTAGCGCTCAGAATGTCCAATTGTAGTTTCTACAGAAAGAGTGTTTCAGAACGGCTCAATCAAAAGTAAGGTTCAACTCTGTTAGTTGAATGCACAGAACAGAAAGAAGTTTCATACAATGCTTCTGTGTAGTTTATATTTGAACATATTCTTTTTTCCACTATTACCCACTTAGCGCTACGAATGTCCAGTTGCATTTTCTACAGACATAGTGTTTCAAAACTGCTCAATCAAAAGTATGGTTTAACTCTGTTAGCTGAATGCTCAGATCAGAAAGAAGTTTCACAGAATGCTTCTGTGTAGTTTATATTTGAATATATTCCTTTTTCCACTACTACGCTCTTAGCGCTCCAAATGTCCAGTTGCATTTTCTACAGAAAGAGTGTTCAGATCTGCTCAATCAAAAGTATGGTTTAACTCTGTTAGCTGAATGCACAGATCAGAAAGAAGTTTCACCGAATGATTCTGTGTAGTTTATATTTGAAGACATTCCTTTTTCCACTATTACCCTCTTAGCGCTCCGAATCTCCACTTGCATTTTCTACAAAAAGAGTGTTTCATAACTGCTCAATCAAAAATATGTTTTATCTCTGTTAACTGAATTTACAGATCAGAAATAAGTTTCACAGAATGCATCTGTGTAGTTTTTATTTGAAGATATTCTTTTTCCCAATGTAGGCCTCTTAGCGCTTAGCATGTCCAATTGCAGTTTCTACAGAAAGAGTGTTTCAGAACGGCTCAATCAAAAGTAAGGTTCAACTCTGTTAGTTGAATGCACAGAACAGAAAGAATTTTCACAGAATGCTACTGTGTAGTTTATATTTGAATATATTCCTTTTTCCACTGTTACCCTCTTAGCGCTCCGAATGTCCACTTGCATTTTCTACAGAAAGAGTGTTCAGAACTGCGCAATCAAAAGTATGGTTTAACTCTGTTAGCTTAATGAATATATCAGAAATAAGTTTCACACAATGCTTCTGTGTAGTTTTTATTTGAAGATATTATTTTTCCCAATATAGGCCTCTTAGCGCTCAGAATGTCCAATTGCAGTTTCTACAGAAAGAGTGTTTCAGAAAGGCTCAATCAAAAGTGAGGTTCAACTCTGTTAGTTGAATGCACAGAACAGAAAGAAGTTTCATACAATGCTTCTGTGTAGTTTATATTTGAACATATTTTTTTTCCACTATTACCCACTTAGCGCTACGAATGTCCAGTTGCATTTTCTACAGACAGAGTGTTTCAAAACTGCTCAATCAAAAGTATGGTTTAACTCTGTTAGCTGAATGCTCAGATCAGAAAGAAGTTTCACAGAATGCTTCTGTGTAGTTTATATTTGAATATATTCCTTTTTCCACTACTACTCTCTTAGCGCTCCAAATGTCCAGTTGCATATTCTACAGAAAGAGTGTTCAGATCTGCTCAATCAAAATTATGGTTTAACTCTGTTAGCTGGATGCACAGATCAGAAAGAAGTTTCACAGAATGATTCAGTGTAGTTTATATTTGGAGACATTCCTTTTTCCACTATTACCCTCTTAGCGCTCCGAATCTCCACTTGCATTTTCTACAGAAAGAGTGTTTCAGAACGGCTCAATCAAAAGTAAGGTTCAACTCTTTTAGTTGAACAAACAGAACAGAAAGAAGTTTCACACAATTCTTCTGTGTAGTTTTTATTTGTAGACATTCTTTTTCCCAATATAGGCCTCTTAGCGCTCAGAATGTCCAATTGTAGTTTCTACAGAAAGAGTGTTTCAGAACGGCTCAATCAAAAGTAAGGTTCAACTCTGTTAGTTGAATGCACAGAACAGAAAGAAGTTTCATACAATGCTTCTGTGTAGTTTATATTTGAACATATTCTTTTTTCCACTATTACCCACTTAGCGCTACGAATGTCCAGTTGCATTTTCTACAGACAGAGTGTTTCAAAACTGCTCAATCAAAAGTATCGTTTAACTCTGTTAGCTGAATGCTCAGATCAGAAAGAAGTTTCACAGAATGCTTCTGTGTAGTTTATATTTGAATATATTCCTTTTTCCACTACTACGCTCTTAGCGCTCCAAATGTCCAGTTGCATTTTCTACAGAAAGAGTGTTCAGATCTGCTCAATCAAAAGTATGGTTTAACTCTGTTAGCTGAATGCACAGATCAGAAAGAAGTTTCACCGAATGATTCTGTGTAGTTTATATTTGAAGACATTCCTTTTTCCACTATTACCCCCTTAGCGCTCCGAATCTCCACTTGCATTTTCTACAAAAAGAGTGTTTCATAACTGCTCAATCAAAAATATGTTTTATCTCTGTTAACTGAATTTACACATCAGAAATAAGTTTCACAGAATGCATCTGTGTAGTTTTTATTTGAAGATATTCTTTTTCCCAATGTAGGCCACTTAGCGCTTAGCATGTCCAATTGCAGTTTCTACAGAAAGAGTGTTTCAGAACGGCTCAATCAAAAGTAAGGTTCAACTCTGTTAGTTGAATGCACAGAACAGAAAGAATTTTCACAGAATGCTACTGTGTAGTTTATATTTGAATATATTCCTTTCTCCACTATTACCCTCTTAGCGCTCCGAATGTCCACTTGCATTTTCTACAGAAAGAGTGTTCAGAACTGCGCAATCAAAAGTATGGTTTAACTCTGTTAGCTTAATGAACATATCAGAAATAAGTTTCACACAATGCTTCTGTGTAGTTTTTATTTGAAGATATTATTTTTCCCAATATAGGCCTCTTAGCGCTCAGAATGTCCAATTGCAGTTTCTACAGAAAGAGTGTTTCAGAAAGGCTCAAACAAAAGTAAGGTTCAACTCTGTTAGTTGAATGCACAGAACAGAAAGAAGTTTCATACAATGCTTCTGTGTAGTTTATATTTGAACATATTCTTTTTTCCACTATTACCCACTTAGCGCTACGAATGTCCAGTTGCATTTTCTACAGACAGAGTGTTTCAAAACTGCTCAATCAAAAGTATGGTTTAACTCTGTTAGCTGAATGCTCAGATCAGAAAGAAGTTTCACAGAATGCTTCTGTGTAGTTTATATTTGAATATATTACTTTTTCCACTACTACTCTCTTAGCGCTCCATATGTCCAGTTGCATTTTCTACAGAAAGAGAGTTCAGATCTGCTCAATCAAAAGTATGGTTTAACTCTGTTAGCTGAATGCACAGATCAGAAAGAAGTTTCACATAATGATTCTGTGTAGTTTATATTTGAATATATTCCTTTTTCCACTACTACTCTCTTAGCGCTCCAAATGTCCAGTTGCATATTCTACAGAAAGAGTGTTCAGATCTGCTCAATCAAAATTATGGTTTAACTCTGTTAGCTGAATGCACAGATCAGAAAGAAGTTTCACAGAATGATTCAGTGTAGTTTATATTTGGAGACATTCCTTTTTCCACTATTACCCTCTTAGCGCTCCGAATCTCCACTTGCATTTTCTACAGAAAGAGTGTTTCAGAACGGCTCAATCAAAACTTAGGTTCAACTCTTTTAGTTGAACAAACAGAACAGAAAGAAGTTTCACACAATTCTTCTGTGTAGTTTTTATTTGTAGACATTCTTTTTCCCAATATAGGCCTCTTAGCGCTCAGAATGTCCAATTGTAGTTTCTACAGAAAGAGTGTTTCAGAACGGCTCAATCAAAAGTAAGGTTCAACTCTGTTAGTTGAATGCACAGAACAGAAAGAAGTTTCATACAATGCTTCTGTGTAGTTTATATTTGAACATATTCTTTTTTCCACTATTACCCACTTAGCGCTACGAATGTCCAGTTGCATTTTCTACAGACATAGTGTTTCAAAACTGCTCAATCAAAAGTATGGTTTAACTCTGTTAGCTGAATGCTCAGATCAGAAAGAAGTTTCACAGAATGCTTCTGTGTAGTTTATATTTGAATATATTCCTTTTTCCACTACTACGCTCTTAGCGCTCCAAATGTCCAGTTGCATTTTCTACAGAAAGAGTGTTCAGATCTGCTCAATCAAAAGTATGGTTTAACTCTGTTAGCTGAATGCACAGATCAGAAAGAAGTTTCACCGAATGATTCTGTGTAGTTTATATTTGAAGACATTCCTTTTTCCACTATTACCCTCTTAGCGCTCCGAATCTCCACTTGCATTTTCTACAAAAAGAGTGTTTCATAACTGCTCAATCAAAAATATGTTTTATCTCTGTTAACTGAATTTACAGATCAGAAATAAGTTTCACAGAATGCATCTGTGTAGTTTTTATTTGAAGATATTCTTTTTCCCAATGTAGGCCTCTTAGCGCTTAGCATGTCCAATTGCAGTTTCTACAGAAAGAGTGTTTCAGAACGGCTCAATCAAAAGTAAGGTTCAACTCTGTTAGTTGAATGCACAGAACAGAAAGAATTTTCACAGAATGCTACTGTGTAGTTTATATTTGAATATATTCCTTTTTCCACTGTTACCCTCTTAGCGCTCCGAATGTCCACTTGCATTTTCTACAGAAAGAGTGTTCAGAACTGCGCAATCAAAAGTATGGTTTAACTCTGTTAGCTTAATGAATATATCAGAAATAAGTTTCACACAATGCTTCTGTGTAGTTTTTATTTGAAGATATTATTTTTCCCAATATAGGCCTCTTAGCGCTCAGAATGTCCAATTGCAGTTTCTACAGAAAGAGTGTTTCAGAAAGGCTCAATCAAAAGTGAGGTTCAACTCTGTTAGTTGAATGCACAGAACAGAAAGAAGTTTCATACAATGCTTCTGTGTAGTTTATATTTGAACATATTTTTTTTCCACTATTACCCACTTAGCGCTACGAATGTCCAGTTGCATTTTCTACAGACAGAGTGTTTCAAAACTGCTCAATCAAAAGTATGGTTTAACTCTGTTAGCTGAATGCTCAGATCAGAAAGAAGTTTCACAGAATGCTTCTGTGTAGTTTATATTTGAATATATTCCTTTTTCCACTTCTACTCTCTTAGCGCTCCAAATGTCCAGTTGCATATTCTACAGAAAGAGTGTTCAGATCTGCTCAATCAAAATTATGGTTTAACTCTGTTAGCTGGATGCACAGATCAGAAAGAAGTTTCACAGAATGATTCAGTGTAGTTTATATTTGGAGACATTCCTTTTTCCACTATTACCCTCTTAGCGCTCCGAATCTCCACTTGCATTTTCTACAGAAAGAGTGTTTCAGAACGGCTCAATCAAAAGTAAGGTTCAACTCTTTTAGTTGAACAAACAGAACAGAAAGAAGTTTCACACAATTCTTCTGTGTAGTTTTTATTTGTAGACATTCTTTTTCCCAATATAGGCCTCTTAGCGCTCAGAATGTCCAATTGTAGTTTCTACAGAAAGAGTGTTTCAGAACGGCTCAATCAAAAGTAAGGTTCAACTCTGTTAGTTGAATGCACAGAACAGAAAGAAGTTTCATACAATGCTTCTGTGTAGTTTATATTTGAACATATTCTTTTTTCCACTATTACCCACTTAGCGCTACGAATGTCCAGTTGCATTTTCTACAGACAGAGTGTTTCAAAACTGCTCAATCAAAAGTATCGTTTAACTCTGTTAGCTGAATGCTCAGATCAGAAAGAAGTTTCACAGAATGCTTCTGTGTAGTTTATATTTGAATATATTCCTTTTTCCACTACTACGCTCTTAGCGCTCCAAATGTCCAGTTGCATTTTCTACAGAAAGAGTGTTCAGATCTGCTCAATCAAAAGTATGGTTTAACTCTGTTAGCTGAATGCACAGATCAGAAAGAAGTTTCACCGAATGATTCTGTGTAGTTTATATTTGAAGACATTCCTTTTTCCACTATTACCCCCTTAGCGCTCCGAATCTCCACTTGCATTTTCTACAAAAAGAGTGTTTCATAACTGCTCAATCAAAAATATGTTTTATCTCTGTTAACTGAATTTACACATCAGAAATAAGTTTCACAGAATGCATCTGTGTAGTTTTTATTTGAAGATATTCTTTTTCCCAATGTAGGCCACTTAGCGCTTAGCATGTCCAATTGCAGTTTCTACAGAAAGAGTGTTTCAGAACGGCTCAATCAAAAGTAAGGTTCAACTCTGTTAGTTGAATGCACAGAACAGAAAGAATTTTCACAGAATGCTACTGTGTAGTTTATATTTGAATATATTCCTTTCTCCACTATTACCCTCTTAGCGCTCCGAATGTCCACTTGCATTTTCTACAGAAAGAGTGTTCAGAACTGCGCAATCAAAAGTATGGTTTAACTCTGTTAGCTTAATGAACATATCAGAAATAAGTTTCACACAATGCTTCTGTGTAGTTTTTATTTGAAGATATTATTTTTCCCAATATAGGCCTCTTAGCGCTCAGAATGTCCAATTGCAGTTTCTACAGAAAGAGTGTTTCAGAAAGGCTCAAACAAAAGTAAGGTTCAACTCTGTTAGTTGAATGCACAGAACAGAAAGAAGTTTCATACAATGCTTCTGTGTAGTTTATATTTGAACATATTCTTTTTTCCACTATTACCCACTTAGCGCTACGAATGTCCAGTTGCATTTTCTACAGACAGAGTGTTTCAAAACTGCTCAATCAAAAGTATGGTTTAACTCTGTTAGCTGAATGCTCAGATCAGAAAGAAGTTTCACAGAATGCTTCTGTGTAGTTTATATTTGAATATATTACTTTTTCCACTACTACTCTCTTAGCGCTCCATATGTCCAGTTGCATTTTCTACAGAAAGAGAGTTCAGATCTGCTCAATCAAAAGTATGGTTTAACTCTGTTAGCTGAATGCACAGATCAGAAAGAAGTTTCACATAATGATTCTGTGTAGTTTATATTTGGAGACATTCCTTTTTCCACTATTACCCTCTTAGCGCTCCGAATCTCCACTTGCATTTTCTACAGAAAGAGTGTTTCAGAACGGCTCAATCAAAACTAAGGTTCAACTCTTTTATTTGAACAAACAGAACAGAAAGAAGTTGCACACAATTCTTCTGTGTAGTTTTTATTTGTAGACATTCTTTTTCCCAATATAGGCCTCTTAGCGCTCAGAATGTCCAATTGCAGTTTCTACAGAAAGAGTGTTTCAGAACGGCTCAATCAAAAGTAAGGTTCAACTCTGTTAGTTGAATGCACAGAACAGAAAGCAGTTTCATACAATGCTTCTGTGTAGTTTATATTTGAGCATATTCTTTTTTCCACTATTACCCCCTTAGCGCTACGAATGTCCAGTTGCATTTTCTACAGACAGAGTGTTTCAAAACTGCTCAATCAAAAGTATCGTTTAACTCTGTTAGCTGAATGCTCAGATCAGAAAGAAGTTTCACAGAATGCTTCTGTGTAGTTTATATTTGCATATATTCCTTTTTCCACTACTACGCTCTTAGCGCTCCAAATGTCCAGTTGCATTTTCTACAGGAAGAGTGTTCAGATCTCCTCAATCAAAAGTATGGTTTAACTCTGTTAGCTGAATGCACAGATCAGAAAGAAGTTTCACCGAATGATTCCGTGTAGTTTATATTTGAAGACATTCCTTTTTCCACTATTACCCTCTTAGCGCTCCGTATCTCCACTTGCATTTTCTACAAAAAGAGTGTTTCATAACTGCTCAATCAAAAATATGTTTTATCTCTGTTAACTGAATTTACAGATCAGAAATAAGTTTCACAGAATGCATCTGTGTAGTTTTTATTTGAAGATATTCTTTTTCCCAATGTAGGCCTCTTAGCGCTTAGCATGTCCAATTGCAGTTTCTACAGAAAGAGTGTTTCAGAACGGCTCAATCAAAAGTAAGGTTCAACTCTGTTAGTTGAATGCACAGAACAGAAAGAATTTTCACAGAATGCTACTGTGTAGTTTATATTTGAATATATTCCTTTTTCCACTGTTACCCTCTTAGCGCTCCGAATGTCCACTTGCATTTTCTACAGAAAGAGTGTTCAGAACTGCGCAATCAAAAGTATGGTTTAACTCTGTTAGCTTAATGAACATATCAGAAATAAGTTTCACACAATGCTTCTGTGTAGTTTTTATTTGAAGATATTATTTTTCCCAATATAGGCCTCTTAGCGCTCAGAATGTCCAATTGCAGTTTCTACAGAAAGAGTGTTTCAGAAAGGCTCAATCAAAAGTGAGGTTCAACTCTTAGTTGAATGCACAGAACAGAAAGAAGTTTCATACAATGCTTCTGTGTAGTTTATATTTGAACATATTTTTTTTCCACTATTACCCACTTAGCGCTACGAATGTCCAGTTGCATTTTCTACAGACAGAGTGTTTCAAAACTGCTCCATCAAAAGTATGGTTTAAATCTGTTAGCTGAATGCTCAGATCAGAAAGAAGTTTCACAGAATGCTTCTGTGTAGTTTATATTTGAATATATTCCTTTTTCCACTACTACTCTCTTAGCGCTCCAAATGTCCAGTTGCATATTCTACAGAAAGAGTGTTCAGATCTGCTCAATCAAAATTATGGTTTAACTCTGTTAGCTGAATGCACAGATCAGAAAGAAGTTTCACAGAATGATTCAGTGTAGTTTATATTTGGAGACATTCCTTTTTCCACTATTACCCTCTTAGCGCTCCGAATCTCCACTTGCATTTTCTACAGAAAGAGTGTTTCAGAACGGCTCAATCAAAACTAAGGTTCAACTCTTTTAGTTGAACAAACAGAACAGAAAGAAGTTTCACACAATTCTTCTGTGTAGTTTTTATTTGTAGACATTCTTTTTCCCAATATAGGCCTCTTAGCGCTCAGAATGTCCAATTGTAGTTTCTACAGAAAGAGTGTTTCAGAACGGCTCAATCAAAAGTAAGGTTCAACTCTGTTAGTTGAATGCACAGAACAGAAAGAAGTTTCATACAATGCTTCTGTGTAGTTTATATTTGAACATATTCTTTTTTCCACTATTACCCACTTAGCGCTACGAATGTCCAGTTGCATTTTCTACAGACATAGTGTTTCAAAACTGCTCAATCAAAAGTATGGTTTAACTCTGTTAGCTGAATGCTCAGATCAGAAAGAAGTTTCACAGAATGCTTCTGTGTAGTTTATATTTGAATATATTCCTTTTTCCACTACTACGCTCTTAGCGCTCCAAATGTCCAGTTGCATTTTCTACAGAAAGAGTGTTCAGATCTGCTCAATCAAAAGTATGGTTTAACTCTGTTAGCTGAATGCACAGATCAGAAAGAAGTTTCACCGAATGATTCTGTGTAGTTTATATTTGAAGACATTCCTTTTTCCACTATTACCCTCTTAGCGCTCCGAATCTCCACTTGCATTTTCTACAAAAAGAGTGTTTCATAACTGCTCAATCAAAAATATGTTTTATCTCTGTTAACTGAATTTACAGATCAGAAATAAGTTTCACAGAATGCATCTGTGTAGTTTTTATTTGAAGATATTCTTTTTCCCAATGTAGGCCTCTTAGCGCTTAGCATGTCCAATTGCAGTTTCTACAGAAAGAGTGTTTCAGAACGGCTCAATCAAAAGTAAGGTTCAACTCTGTTAGTTGAATGCACAGAACAGAAAGAATTTTCACAGAATGCTACTGTGTAGTTTATATTTGAATATATTCCTTTTTCCACTGTTACCCTCTTAGCGCTCCGAATGTCCACTTGCATTTTCTACAGAAAGAGTGTTCAGAACTGCGCAATCAAAAGTATGGTTTAACTCTGTTAGCTTAATGAATATATCAGAAATAAGTTTCACACAATGCTTCTGTGTAGTTTTTATTTGAAGATATTATTTTTCCCAATATAGGCCTCTTAGCGCTCAGAATGTCCAATTGCAGTTTCTACAGAAAGAGTGTTTCAGAAAGGCTCAATCAAAAGTGAGGTTCAACTCTGTTAGTTGAATGCACAGAACAGAAAGAAGTTTCATACAATGCTTCTGTGTAGTTTATATTTGAACATATTTTTTTTCCACTATTACCCACTTAGCGCTACGAATGTCCAGTTGCATTTTCTACAGACAGAGTGTTTCAAAACTGCTCAATCAAAAGTATGGTTTAACTCTGTTAGCTGAATGCTCAGATCAGAAAGAAGTTTCACAGAATGCTTCTGTGTAGTTTATATTTGAATATATTCCTTTTTCCACTACTACTCTCTTAGCGCTCCAAATGTCCAGTTGCATATTCTACAGAAAGAGTGTTCAGATCTGCTCAATCAAAATTATGGTTTAACTCTGTTAGCTGGATGCACAGATCAGAAAGAAGTTTCACAGAATGATTCAGTGTAGTTTATATTTGGAGACATTCCTTTTTCCACTATTACCCTCTTAGCGCTCCGAATCTCCACTTGCATTTTCTACAGAAAGAGTGTTTCAGAACGGCTCAATCAAAAGTAAGGTTCAACTCTTTTAGTTGAACAAACAGAACAGAAAGAAGTTTCACACAATTCTTCTGTGTAGTTTTTATTTGTAGACATTCTTTTTCCCAATATAGGCCTCTTAGCGCTCAGAATGTCCAATTGTAGTTTCTACAGAAAGAGTGTTTCAGAACGGCTCAATCAAAAGTAAGGTTCAACTCTGTTAGTTGAATGCACAGAACAGAAAGAAGTTTCATACAATGCTTCTGTGTAGTTTATATTTGAACATATTCTTTTTTCCACTATTACCCACTTAGCGCTACGAATGTCCAGTTGCATTTTCTACAGACAGAGTGTTTCAAAACTGCTCAATCAAAAGTATCGTTTAACTCTGTTAGCTGAATGCTCAGATCAGAAAGAAGTTTCACAGAATGCTTCTGTGTAGTTTATATTTGAATATATTCCTTTTTCCACTACTACGCTCTTAGCGCTCCAAATGTCCAGTTGCATTTTCTACAGAAAGAGTGTTCAGATCTACTCAATCAAAAGTATGGTTTAACTCTGTTAGCTGAATGCACAGATCAGAAAGAAGTTTCACCGAATGATTCTGTGTAGTTTATATTTGAAGACATTCCTTTTTCCACTATTACCCCCTTAGCGCTCCGAATCTCCACTTGCATTTTCTACAAAAAGAGTGTTTCATAACTGCTCAATCAAAAATATGTTTTATCTCTGTTAACTGAATTTACACATCAGAAATAAGTTTCACAGAATGCATCTGTGTAGTTTTTATTTGAAGATATTCTTTTTCCCAATGTAGGCCACTTAGCGCTTAGCATGTCCAATTGCAGTTTCTACAGAAAGAGTGTTTCAGAACGGCTCAATCAAAAGTAAGGTTCAACTCTGTTAGTTGAATGCACAGAACAGAAAGAATTTTCACAGAATGCTACTGTGTAGTTTATATTTGAATATATTCCTTTCTCCACTATTACCCTCTTAGCGCTCCGAATGTCCACTTGCATTTTCTACAGAAAGAGTGTTCAGAACTGCGCAATCAAAAGTATGGTTTAACTCTGTTAGCTTAATGAACATATCAGAAATAAGTTTCACACAATGCTTCTGTGTAGTTTTTATTTGAAGATATTATTTTTCCCAATATAGGCCTCTTAGCGCTCAGAATGTCCAATTGCAGTTTCTACAGAAAGAGTGTTTCAGAAAGGCTCAAACAAAAGTAAGGTTCAACTCTGTTAGTTGAATGCACAGAACAGAAAGAAGTTTCATACAATGCTTCTGTGTAGTTTATATTTGAACATATTCTTTTTTCCACTATTACCCACTTAGCGCTACGAATGTCCAGTTGCATTTTCTACAGACAGAGTGTTTCAAAACTGCTCAATCAAAAGTATGGTTTAACTCTGTTAGCTGAATGCTCAGATCAGAAAGAAGTTTCACAGAATGCTTCTGTGTAGTTTATATTTGAATATATTCCTTTTTCCACTACTACTCTCTTAGCGCTCCATATGTCCAGTTGCATTTTCTACAGAAAGAGAGTTCAGATCTGCTCAATCAAAAGTATGGTTTAACTCTGTTAGCTGAATGCACAGATCAGAAAGAAGTTTCACAGAATGATTCTGTGTAGTTTATATTTGGAGACATTCCTTTTTCCACTATTACCCTCTTAGCGCTCCGAATCCCCACTTGCATTTTCTACAGAAAGAGTGTTTCAGAACGGCTCAATCAAAACTAAGGTTCAACTCTTTTAGTTGAACAAACAGAACAGAAAGAAGTTGCACACAATTCTTCTGTGTAGTTTTTATTTGTAGACATTCATTTTCCCAATATAGGCCTCTTAGCGCTCAGAATGTCCAATTGCAGTTTCTACAGAAAGAGTGTTTCAGAACGGCTCAATCAAAAGTAAGGTTCAACTCTGTTAGTTGAATGCACAGAACAGAAAGAAGTTTCATACAATGCTTCTGTGTAGTTTATATTTGAGCATATTCTTTTTTCCACTATTACCTCCTTAGCGCTACGAATGTCCAGTTGCATTTTCTACAGACAGAGTGTTTCAAAACTGCTCAATCAAAAGTATCGTTTAACTCTGTTAGCTGAATGCTCAGATCAGAAAGAAGTTTCACAGAATGCTTCTGTGTAGTTTATATTTGAATATATTCCTTTTTCCACTACTACGCTCTTAGCGCTCCAAATGTCCAGTTGCATTTTCTACAGAAAGAGTGTTCAGATCTCCTCAATCAAAAGTATGGTTTAACTCTGTTAGCTGAATGCACAGATCAGAAAGAAGTTTCACCGAATGATTCCGTGTAGTTTATATTTGAAGACATTCCTTTTTCCACTATTACCGTCTTAGCGCTCCGAATCTCCACTTGCATTTTCTACAAAAAGAGTGTTTCATAACTGCTCAATCAAAAATTTGTTTTATCTCTGTTAACTGAATTTACAGATCAGAAATAAGTTTCACAGAATGCATCTGTGTAGTTTTTATTTGAAGATATTCTTTCTCCCAATGTAGGCCTCTTAGCGCTTAGCATGTCCAATTGCAGTTTCTACAGAAAGAGTGTTTCAGAACGGCTCAATCAAAAGTAAGGTTCAACTCTGTTAGTTGAATGCACAGAACAGAAAGAATTTTCACAGAATGCTACTGTGTAGTTTATATTTGAATATATTCCTTTTTCCACTGTTACCCTCTTAGCGCTCCGAATGTCCACTTGCATTTTCTACAGAAAGAGTGTTCAGAACTGCGCAATCAAAAGTATGGTTTAACTCTGTTAGCTTAATGAACATATCAGAAATAAGTTTCACACAATGCTTCTGTGTAGTTTTTATTTGAAGATATTATTTTTCCCAATATAGGCCTCTTAGCGCTCAGAATGTCCAATTGCAGTTTCTACAGAAAGAGTGTTTCAGAAAGGCTCAATCAAAAGTGAGGTTCAACACTGTTAGTTGAATGCACAGAACAGAAAGAAGTTTCATACAATGCTTCTGTGTAGTTTATATTTGAACATATTTTTTTTCCACTATTACCCACTTAGCGCTACGAATGTCCAGTTGCATTTTCTACAGACAGAGTGTTTCAAAACTGCTCAATCAAAAGTATGGTTTAACTCTGTTAGCTGAATGCTCAGATCAGAAAGAAGTTTCACAGAATGCTTCTGTGTAGTTTATATTTGAATATATTCCTTTTTCCACTACTACTCTCTTAGCGCTCCAAATGTCCAGTTGCATATTCTACAGAAAGAGTGTTCAGATCTGCTCAATCAAAATTATGGTTTAACTCTGTTAGCTGAATGCACAGATCAGAAAGAAGTTTCACAGAATGATTCAGTGTAGTTTATATTTGGAGACATTCCTTTTTCCACTATTACCCTCTTAGCGCTCCGAATCTCCACTTGCATTTTCTACTGAAAGAGTGTTTCAGAACGGCTCAATCAAAAGTAAGGTTCAACTCTTTTAGTTGAACAAACAGAACAGAAAGAAGTTTCACACAATTCTTCTGTGTAGTTTTTATTTGTAGACATTCTTTTTCCCAATATAGGCCTCTTAGCGCTCAGAATGTCCAATTGTAGTTTCTACAGAAAGAGTGTTTCAGAACGGCTCAATCAAAAGTAAGGTTCAACTCTGTTAGTTGAATGCACAGAACAGAAAGAAGTTTCATACAATGCTTCTGTGTAGTTTATATTTGAACATATTCTTTTTTCCACTATTACCCACTTAGCGCTACGAATGTCCAGTTGCATTTTCTACAGACAGAGTGTTTCAAAACTGCTCAATCAAAAGTATCGTTTAACTCTGTTAGCTGAATGCTCAGATCAGAAAGAAGTTTCACAGAATGCTTCTGTGTAGTTTATATTTGAATATATTCCTTTTTCCACTACTACGCTCTTAGCGCTCCAAATGTCCAGTTGCATTTTCTACAGAAAGAGTGTTCAGATCTGCTCAATCAAAAGTATGGTTTAACTCTGTTAGCTGAATGCACAGATCAGAAAGAAGTTTCACCGAATGATTCTATGTAGTTTATATTTGAAGACATTCCTTTTTCCACTATTACCCCCTTAGCGCTCCGAATCTCCACTTGCATTTTCTACAAAAAGAGTGTTTCATAACTGCTCAATCAAAAATATGTTTTATCTCTGTTAACTGAATTTACAGATCAGAAATAAGTTTCACAGAATGCATCTGTGTAGTTTTTATTTGAAGATATTCTATTTCCCAATGTAGGCCACTTAGCGCTTAGCATGTCCAATTGCAGTTTCTACAGAAAGAGTGTTTCAGAACGGCTCAATCAAAAGTAAGGTTCAACTCTGTTAGTTGAATGCACAGAACAGAAAGAATTTTCACAGAATGCTACTGTGTAGTTTATATTTGAATATATTCCTTTCTCCACTATTACCCTCTTAGCGCTCCGAATGTCCACTTGCATTTTCTACAGAAAGAGTGTTCAGAACTGCGCAATCAAAAGTATGGTTTAACTCTGTTACCTTAATGAACATATCAGAAATAAGTTTCACACAATGCTTCTGTGTAGTTTTTATTTGAAGATATTATTTTTCCCAATATAGGCCTCTTAGCGCTCAGAATGTCCAATTGCAGTTTCTACAGAAAGAGTGTTTCAGAAAGGCTCAAACAAAAGTAAGGTTCAACTCTGTTAGTTGAATGCACAGAACAGAAAGAAGTTTCATACAATGCTTCTGTGTAGTTTATATTTGAACATATTCTTTTTTCCACTATTACCCACTTAGCGCTACGAATGTCCAGTTGCATTTTCTACAGACAGAGTGTTTCAAAACTGCTCAATCAAAAGTATGGTTTAACTCTGTTAGCTGAATGCTCAGATCAGAAAGAAGTTTCACAGAATGCTTCTGTGTAGTTTATATTTGAATATATTCCTTTTTCCACTACTACTCTCTTAGCGCTCCATATGTCCAGTTGCATTTTCTACAGAAAGAGAGTTCAGATCTGCTCAATCAAAAGTATGGTTTAACTCTGTTAGCTGAATGCACAGATCAGAAAGAAGTTTCACAGAATGATTCTGTGTAGTTTATATTTGGAGACATTCCTTTTTCCACTATTACCCTCTTAGCGCTCCGAATCCCCACTTGCATTTTCTACAGAAAGAGTGTTTCAGAACGGCTCAATCAAAACTAAGGTTCAACTCTTTTAGTTGAACAAACAGAACAGAAAGAAGTTGCACACAATTCTTCTGTGTAGTTTTTATTTGTAGACATTCATTTTCCCAATATAGGCCTCTTAGCGCTCAGAATGTCCAATTGCAGTTTCTACAGAAAGAGTGTTTCAGAACGGCTCAATCAAAAGTAAGGTTCAACTCTGTTAGTTGAATGCACAGAACAGAAAGAAGTTTCATACAATGCTTCTGTGTAGTTTATATTTGAGCATATTCTTTTTTCCACTATTACCCCCTTAGCCCTACGAATGTCCAGTTGCATTTTCTACAGACAGAGTGTTTCATAACTGCTCAATCAAAAGTATCGTTTAACTCTGTTAGCTGAATGCTCAGATCAGAAAGAAGTTTCACAGAATGCTTCTGTGTAGTTTATATTTGAATATATTCCTTTTTCCACTACTACGCTCTTAGCGCTCCAAATGTCCAGTTGCATTTTCTACAGAAAGAGTGTTCAGATCTCCTCAATCAAAAGTATGGTTTAACTCTGTTAGCTGAATGCACAGATCAGAAAGAAGTTTCACCGAATGATTCCGTGTAGTTTATATTTGAAGACATTCCTTTTTCCACTATTACCGTCTTAGCGCTCCGAATCTCCACTTGCATTTTCTACAAAAAGAGTGTTTCATAACTGCTCAATCAAAAATTTGTTTTATCTCTGTTAACTGAATTTACAGATCAGAAATAAGTTTCACAGAATGCATCTGTGTAGTTTTTATTTGAAGATATTCTTTCTCCCAATGTAGGCCTCTTAGCGCTTAGCATGTCCAATTGCAGTTTCTACAGAAAGAGTGTTTCAGAACGGCTCAATCAAAAGTAAGGTTCAACTCTGTTAGTTGAATGCACAGAACAGAAAGAATTTTCACAGAATGCTACTGTGTAGTTTATATTTGAATATATTCCTTTTTCCACTGTTACCCTCTTAGCGCTCCGAATGTCCACTTGCATTTTCTACAGAAAGAGTGTTCAGAACTGCGCAATCAAAAGTATGGTTTAACTCTGTTAGCTTAATGAACATATCAGAAATAAGTTTCACACAATGCTTCTGTGTAGTTTTTATTTGAAGATATTATTTTTCCCAATATAGGCCTCTTAGCGCTCAGAATGTCCAATTGCAGTTTCTACAGAAAGAGTGTTTCCGAAAGGCTCAATCAAAAGTGAGGTTCAACACTGTTAGTTGAATGCACAGAACAGAAAGAAGTTTCATACAATGCTTCTGTGTAGTTTATATTTGAACATATTTTTTTTCCACTATTACCCACTTAGCGCTACGAATGTCCAGTTGCATTTTCTACAGACAGAGTGTTTCAAAACTGCTCAATCAAAAGTATGGTTTAACTCTGTTAGCTGAATGCTCAGATCAGAAAGAAGTTTCACAGAATGCTTCTGTGTAGTTTATATTTGAATATATTCCTTTTTCCACTACTACTCTCTTAGCGCTCCAAATGTCCAGTTGCATATTCTACAGAAAGAGTGTTCAGATCTGCTCAATCAAAATTATGGTTTAACTCTGTTAGCTGAATGCACAGATCAGAAAGAAGTTTCACAGAATGATTCAGTGTAGTTTATATTTGGAGACATTCCTTTTTCCACTATTACCCTCTTAGCGCTCCGAATCTCCACTTGCATTTTCTACAGAAAGAGTGTTTCAGAACGGCTCAATCAAAACTAAGGTTCAACTCTTTTAGTTGAACAAACAGAACAGAAAGAAGTTTCACACAATTCTTCTGTGTAGTTTTTATTTGTAGACATTCTTTTTCCCAATATAGGCCTCTTAGCGCTCAGAATGTCCAATTGTAGTTTCTACAGAAAGAGTGTTTCAGAACGGCTCAATCAAAAGTAAGGTTCAACTCTGTTAGTTGAATGCACAGAACAGAAAGAAGTTTCATACAATTCTTCTGGGTAGTTTATATTTGAACATATTCTTTTTTCCACTATTACCCACTTAGCGCTACGAATGTCCAGTTGCATTTTCTACAGACAGAGTGTTTCAAAACTGCTCAATCAAAAGTATGGTTTAACTCTGTTAGCTGAATGCTCAGATCAGAAAGAAGTTTCACAGAATGCTTCTGTATAGTTTATATTTGAATATATTCCTTTTTCCACTACTACGCTCTTAGCGCTCCAAATGTCCAGTTGCATTTTCTACAGAAAGAGTGTTCAGATCTGCTCAATCAAAAGTATGGTTTAACTCTGTTAGCTGAATGCACAGATCAGAAAGAAGTTTCACCGAATGATTCTGTGTAGTTTATATTTGAAGACATTCCTTTTTCCACTATTACCCACTTAGCGCTCCGAATCTCCATTTGCATTTTCTACAAAAAGAGTGTTTCATAACTGCTCAATCAAAAATATGTTTTATCTCTGTTAACTGAATTTACAGATCAGAAATAAGTTTCACAGAATGCATCTGTGTAGTTTTTATTTGAAGATATTCTTTTTCCCAATGTAGGCCTCTTAGCGCTTAGCATGTCCAATTGCAGTTTCTACAGAAAGAGTGTTTCAGAACGGCTCAATCAAAAGTAAGGTTCAACTCTGTTAGTTGAATGCATAGAACAGAAAGAATTTTCACAGAATGCTACTGTGTAGTTTATATTTGAATATATTCCTTTTTCCACTGTTACCCTCTTAGCGCTCCGAATGTCCACTTGCATTTTCTACAGAAAGAGTGTTCAGAACTGCGCAATCAAAAGTATGGTTTAACTCTGTTAGCTTAATGAACATATCAGAAATAAGTTTCACACAATGCTTCTGTGTAGTTTTTATTTGAAGATATTATTTTTCCCAATATAGGCCTCTTAGCGCTCAGAATGTCCAATTGCAGTTTCTACAGAAAGAGTGTTTCAGAAAGGCTCAATCAAAAGTGAGGTTCAACACTGTTAGTTGAATGCACAGAACAGAAAGAAGTTTCATACAATGCTTCTGTGTAGTTTATATTTGAACATATTTTTTTTCCACTATTACCCACTTAGCGCTACGAATGTCCAGTTGCATTTTCTACAGACAGAGTGTTTCAAAACTGCTCAATCAAAAGTATGGTTTAACTCTGTTAGCTGAATGCTCAGATCAGAAAGAAGTTTCACAGAATGCTTCTGTGTAGTTTATATTTGAATATATTCCTTTTTCCACTACTACTCTCTTAGCGCTCCAAATGTCCAGTTGCATTTTCTACAGAAAGAGAGTTCAGATCTGCTCAATCAAAAGTATGGTTTAACTCTGTTAGCTGAATGCACAGAGCAGAAAGAATTTTCACAGAATGATTCTGTGTAGTTTATATTTGGAGACATTCCTTTTTCCACTATTACCCTCTTAGCGCTCCGAATCTCCTCTTGCATTTTCTACAGAAAGAGTGTTTCAGAACGGCTCAATCAAAACTAAGGTTCAACTCTTTTAGTTGAACAAACAGAACAGAAAGAAGTTTCACACAATTCTTCTGTGTAGTTTTTATTTGTAGACATTCTTTTTCCCAATATAGGCCTCTTAGCGCTCAGAATGTCCAATTGCAGTTTCTGCAGAAAGAGTGTTTCAGAACGGCTCAATCAAAAGTAAGGTTCAACTCTGTTAGTTGAATGCACAGAACAGAAAGAAGTTTCATACAATGCTTCTGTGTAGTTTATATTTGAACATATTCTTTTTTCCACTATTACCCACTTAGCGCTACGAATGTCCAGTTGCATTTTCTACAGACAGAGTGTTTCAAAACTGCTCAATCAAAAGTATGGTTTAACTCTGTTAGCTGAATGCTCAGATCAGAAAGAAGTTTCACAGAATGCTTCTGTGTAGTTTATATTTGAATATATTCCTTTTTCCACTACTACGCTCTTAGCACTCCAAATGTCCAGTTGCATTTTCTACAGAAAGAGTGTTCAGATCTGCTCAATCAAAAGTATGGTTTAACTCTGTTAGCTGAATGCACAGATCAGAAAGAAGTTTCACAGAATGATTCAGTGTAGTTTATATTTGGAAACATTCCTTTTTCCACTATTACCCTCTTAGCGCTCCGAATCTCCACTTGCATTTTCTACAGAAAGAGTGTTTCAGAACGGCTCAATCAAAACTAAGGTTCAACTCTTTTAGTTGAACAAACAGAACAGAAAGAAGTTTCACACAATTCTTCTGTGTAGTTTTTATTTGTAGACATTCTTTTTCCCAATATAGGCCTCTTAGCGCTCAGAATGTCCAATTGTAGTTTCTACAGAAAGAGTGTTTCAGAACGGCTCAATCAAAAGTAAGGTTCAACTCTGTTAGTTGAATGCACAGAACAGAAAGAAGTTTCATACAATTCTTCTGTGTAGTTTATATTTGAACATATTCTTTTTTCCACTATTACCCACTTAGCGCTACGAATGTCCAGTTGCATTTTCTACAGACAGAGTGTTTCGAAACTGCTCAATCAAAAGTATGGTTTAACTCTGTTAGCTGAATGCTCAGATCAGAAAGAAGTTTCACAGAATGCTTCTGTATAGTTTTTATTTGAATATATTCCTTTTTCCACTACTACGCTCTTAGCGCTCCAAATGTCCAGTTGCATTTTCTACAGAAAGAGTGTTCAGATCTGCTCAATCAAAAGTATGGTTTAACTCTGTTAGCTGAATGCACAGATCAGAAAGAAGTTTCACCGAATGATTCTGTGTAGTTTATATTTGAAGACATTCCTTTTTCCACTATTACCCTCTTAGCGCTCCGAATCTCCACTTGCATTTTCTACAAAAAGAGTGTTTCATAACTGCTCAATCAAAAATATGTTTTATCTCTGTTAACTGAATTTACAGATCAGAAATAAGTTTCACAGAATGCATCTGTGTAGTTTTTATTTGAAGATATTCTTTTTCCCAATGTAGGCCTCTTAGCGCTTAGCATGTCCAATTGCAGTTTCTACAGAAAGAGTGTTTCAGAACGGCTCAATCAAAAGTAAGGTTCAACTCTGTTAGTTGAATGCACAGAACAGAAAGAATTTTCACAGAATGCTACTGTGTAGTTCATATTTGAATATATTTCTTTTTTTACTATTACCCTCTTAGCGCTCCGAATGTCCACTTGCATTTTCTACAGAAAGAGTGTTCAGAACTGCGCAATCAAAAGTATGGTTTAACTCTGTTAGCTTAATGAACATATCAGAAATAAGTTTCACACAATGCTTCTGTGTAGTTTTTATTTGAAGATATTATTTTTCCCAATATAGGCCTCTTAGCGCTCAGAATGTCCAATTGCAGTTTCTACAGAAAGAGTGTTTCAGAAAGGCTCAATCAAAAGTGAGGTTCAACACTGTTAGTTGAATGCACAGAACAGAAAGAAGTTTCATACAATGCTTCTGTGTAGTTTATATTTGAACATATTTTTTTTCCACTATTACCCACTTAGCGCTACGAATGTCCAGTTGCATTTTCTACAGACAGAGTGTTTCAAAACTGCTCAATCAAAAGTATGGTTTAACTCTGTTAGCTGAATGCTCAGATCAGAAAGAAGTTTCACAGAATGCTTCTGTGTAGTTTATATTTGAATATATTCCTTTTTCCACTACTACTCTCTTAGCGCTCCAAATGTCCAGTTGCATTTTCTACAGAAAGAGAGTTCAGATCTGCTCAATCAAAAGTATGGTTTAACTCTGTTAGCTGAATGCACAGAGCAGAAAGAATTTTCACAGAATGATTCTGTGTAGTTTATATTTGGAGACATTCCTTTTTCCACTATTACCCTCTTAGCGCTCCGAATCTCCTCTTGCATTTTCTACAGAAAGAGTGTTTCAGAACGGCTCAATCAAAACTAAGGTTCAACTCTTTTAGTTGAACAAACAGAACAGAAAGAAGTTTCACACAATTCTTCTGTGTAGTTTTTATTTGTAGACATTCTTTTTCCCAATATAGGCCTCTTAGCGCTCAGAATGTCCAATTGCAGTTTCTGCAGAAAGAGTGTTTCAGAACGGCTCAATCAAAAGTAAGGTTCAACTCTGTTAGTTGAATGCACAGAACAGAAAGAAGTTTCATACAATGCTTCTGTGTAGTTTATATTTGAACATATTCTTTTTTCCACTATTACCCACTTAGCGCTACGAATGTCCAGTTGCATTTTCTACAGACAGAGTGTTTCAAAACTGCTCAATCAAAAGTATGGTTTAACTCTGTTAGCTGAATGCTCAGATCAGAAAGAAGTTTCACAGAATGCTTCTGTGTAGTTTATATTTGAATATATTCCTTTTTCCACTACTACGCTCTTAGCACTCCAAATGTCCAGTTGCATTTTCTACAGAAAGAGTGTTCAGATCTGCTCAATCAAAAGTATGGTTTAACTCTGTTAGCTGAATGCACAGATCAGAAAGAAGTTTCACAGAATGATTCAGTGTAGTTTATATTTGGAAACATTCCTTTTTCCACTATTACCCTCTTAGCGCTCCGAATCTCCACTTGCATTTTCTACAGAAAGAGTGTTTCAGAACGGCTCAATCAAAACTAAGGTTCAACTCTTTTAGTTGAACAAACAGAACAGAAAGAAGTTTCACACAATTCTTCTGTGTAGTTTTTATTTGTAGACATTCTTTTTCCCAATATAGGCCTCTTAGCGCTCAGAATGTCCAATTGTAGTTTCTACAGAAAGAGTGTTTCAGAACGGCTCAATCAAAAGTAAGGTTCAACTCTGTTAGTTGAATGCACAGAACAGAAAGAAGTTTCATACAATTCTTCTGTGTAGTTTATATTTGAACATATTCTTTTTTCCACTATTACCCACTTAGCGCTACGAATGTCCAGTTGCATTTTCTACAGACAGAGTGTTTCAAAACTGCTCAATCAAAAGTATGGTTTAACTCTGTTAGCTGAATGCTCAGATCAGAAAGAAGTTTCACAGAATGCTTCTGTATAGTTTTTATTTGAATATATTCCTTTTTCCACTACTACGCTCTTAGCGCTCCAAATGTCCAGTTGCATTTTCTACAGAAAGAGTGTTCAGATCTGCTCAATCAAAAGTATGGTTTAACTCTGTTAGCTGAATGCACAGATCAGAAAGAAGTTTCACCGAATGATTCTGTGTAGTTTATATTTGAAGACATTCCTTTTTCCACTATTACCCTCTTAGCGCTCCGAATCTCCACTTGCATTTTCTACAAAAAGAGTGTTTCATAACTGCTCAATCAAAAATATGTTTTATCTCTGTTAACTGAATTTACAGATCAGAAATAAGTTTCACAGAATGCATCTGTGTAGTTTTTATTTGAAGATATTCTTTTTCCCAATGTAGGCCTCTTAGCGCTTAGCATGTCCAATTGCAGTTTCTACAGAAAGAGTGTTTCAGAACGGCTCAATCAAAAGTAAGGTTCAACTCTGTTAGTTGAATGCACAGAACAGAAAGAATTTTCACAGAATGCTACTGTGTAGTTCATATTTGAATATATTTCTTTTTTTACTATTACCCTCTTAGCGCTCCGAATGTCCACTTGCATTTTCTACAGAAAGAGTGTTCAGAACTGCGCAATCAAAAGTATGGTTTAACTCTGTTAGCTTAATGAACATATCAGAAATAAGTTTCACACAATGCTTCTGTGTAGTTTTTATTTGAAGATATTATTTTTCCCAATATAGGCCTCTTAGCGCTCAGAATGTCCAATTGCAGTTTCTACAGAAAGAGTGTTTCAGAAAGGCTCAATCAAAAGTAAGGTTCAACTCTGTTATTTGAATGCACAGAACAGAAAGAAGTTTCATACAATGCTTCTGTGTAGTTTATATTTGAACATATTCTTTTTTCCACTATTACCCACTTAGCGCTACGAATGTCCAGTTGCATTTTCTACAGACAGAGTGTTTCAAAACTGCTCAATCAAAAGTATGGTTTAAATCTGTTAGCTGAATGCTCAGATCAGAAAGAAGTTTCACAGAATGCTTCTGTGTAGTTTATATTTGAATATATTCCTTTTTCCACTACTACTCTCTTAGCGCTCCAAATGTCCAGTTGCATTTTCTACAGAAAGAGAGTTCAGATCTGCTCAATCAAAAGTATGGTTTAACTCTGTTAGCTGAATGCACAGAGCAGAAAGAATTTTCACAGAATGATTCAGTGTAGTTTATATTTGGAGACATTCCTTTTTCCACTATTACCCTCTTAGCGCTCCGAATCTCCTCTTGCATTTTCTACAGAAAGAGTGTTTCAGAACGGCTCAATCAAAACTAAGGTTCAACTCTTTTAGTTGAACAAACAGAACAGAAAGAAGTTTCACACAATTCTTCTGTGTAGTTTTTATTTGTAGACATTCTTTTTCCCAATATAGGCCTCTTAGCGCTCAGAATGTCCAATTGCAGTTTCTACAGAAAGAGTGTTTCAGAACGGCTCAATCAAAAGTAAGGTTCAACTCTGTTAGTTGAATGCACAGAACAGAAAGAAGTTTCATACAATGCTTCTGTGTAGTTTATATTTGAACATATTCTTTTTTCCACTATTACCCACTTAGCGCTACGAATGTCCAGTTGCATTTTCTACAGACAGAGTGTTTCAAAACTGCTCAATCAAAAGTATGGTTTAACTCTGTTAGCTGAATGCTCAGATCAGAAAGAAGTTTCACAGAATGCTTCTGTGTAGTTTATATTTGAATATATTCCTTTTTCCACTACTACGCCCTTAGCACTCCAAATGTCCAGTTGCATTTTCTACAGAAAGAGTGTTCAGATCTGCTCAATCAAAAGTATGGTTTAACTCTGTTAGCTGAATGCACAGATCAGAAAGAAGTTTCACCGAATGATTCTGTGTAGTTTATATTTGAAGACATTCCTTTTTCCACTATTACCCTCTTAGCGCTCCGAATATCCACTTGCATTTTCTACAAAAAGAGTGTTTCATAACTGCTCAATCAAAAATATATTTTATCTCTGTTAACTGAATTTACAGATCAGAAATAAGTTTCACAGAATGCATCTGTGTAGTGTTTATTTGAAGATATTCTTTTTCCCAATGTAGGCCTCTTAGCGCTTAGCATGTCCAATTGCAGTTTCTACAGAAAGAGTGTTTCAGAACGGCTCAATCAAAAGTAAGGTTCAACTCTGTTAGTTGAATGCACAGAACAGAAAGTATTTTCACCGAATGCTACTGTGTAGTTTATATTTGAATATATACCTTTTTCCACTATTACCCTCTTAGCGCTCCGAATGCCCACTTGCATTTTCTACAGAAAGAGTGTTCAGAACTGCGCAATCAAAAGTATGGTTTAACTCTGTTAGCTTAATGAACATATCAGAAATAAGTTTCACACAATGCTTCTGTGTAGTTTTTACTTGAAGATATTATTTTTCCCAATAGAAGCCTCTTAGCGCTCAGAATGTCCAATTGCAGTTTCTACAGAAAGAGTGTTTCAGAAAGGCTCAATCAAAAGTAAGGTTCAACTCTGTTAGTTGAATGCACAGAACAGAAAGAAGTTTCATACAATGCTTCTGTGTAGTTTATATTTGAACATATTCTTTTTTCCACTATTACCCACTTAGCGCTACGAATGTCCAGTTGCATTTTGTACAGACAGAGTGTTTCAAAACTGCTCAATCAAAAGTATGGTTTAACTCTGTTAGCTGAATGCTCAGATCAGAAAGAAGTTTCACAGAATGCTTCTGTGTAGTTTATATTTGAATATATTCCTTTTTCCACTACTACTCTCTTAGCGCTCCAAATGTCCAGTTGCATTTTCTACAGAAAGAGTGTTCAGATCTGCTCAATCAAAAGTATGGTTTAACTCTGTTAGCTGAATGCACGGATCAGAAAGAAGTTTCACAGAATGATTCTGTGTAGTTTATATTTGGAGACATTCCTTTTTCCACTATTACCCTCTTAGCGCTCCGAATCTCCACTTGCATTTTCTACACAAAGAGTGTTTCAGAACGGCTCAATCAAAACTAAAGTTCAACTCTTTTAGTTGAACAAACAGAACAGAAAGAAGTTTCACACAATTCTTCTGTGTAGTTTTTATTTGTAGACATTCTTTTTCCCAATATAGGCCTCTTAGCGCTCAGAATGTCCAATTGCAGTTTCTACAGAAAGAGTGTTTCAGAAAGGCTCAATCAAAAGTAAGGTTCAACTCTGTTAGTTGAATGCACAGAACAGAAAGAAGTTTCATACAATGCTTCTGTGTAGTTTATATTTGAACATATTCTTTTTTCCACTATTACCCACTTAGCGCTACGAATGTCCAGTTGCATTTTGTACAGACAGAGTGTTTCAAAACTGCTCAATCAAAAGTATGGTTTAAATCTGTTAGCTGAATGCTCAGATCAGAAAGAAGTTTCACAGAATGCTTCTGTGTAGTTTATATTTGAATATATTCCTTTTTCCACTACTACTCTCTTAGCGCTCCAAATGTCCAGTTGCATTTTCTACAGAAAGAGAGTTCAGATCTGCTCAATCAAAAGTATGGTTTAACTCTGTTAGCTGAATGCACAGAGCAGAAAGAATTTTCACAGAATGATTCTGTGTAGTTTATATTTGGAGACATTCCTTTTTCCACTATTACCCTCTTAGCGCCCCGAATCTCCTCTTGCATTTTCTACAGAAAGAGTGTTTCAGAACGGCTCAATCAAAACTAAGGTTCAACTCTTTTAGTTGAACAAACAGAACAGAAAGAAGTTTCACACAATTCTTCTGTGTAGTTTTTATTTGTAGACATTCTTTTTCCCAATATAGGCCTCTTAGCGCTCAGAATGTCCAATTGCAGTTTCTACAGAAAGAGTGTTTCAGAACGGCTCAATCAAAAGTAAGGTTCAACTCTGTTAGTTGAATGCACAGAACAGAAAGAAGTTTCATACAATGCTTCTGTGTAGTTTATATTTGAACATATTCTTTTTTCCACTATTACCCACTTAGCGCTACGAATGTCCAGTTGCATTTTCTACAGACAGAGTGTTTCAAAACTGCTCAATCAAAATTATGGTTTAACTCTGTTAGCTGAATGCTCAGATCAGAAAGAAGTTTCACAGAATGCTTCTGTGTAGTTTATATTTGAATATATTCCTTTTTCCACTACTACGCTCTTAGCACTCCAAATGTCCAGTTGCATTTTCTACAGAAAGAGTGTTCAGATCTGCTCAATCAAAAGTATGGTTTAACTCTGTTAGCTGAATGCACAGATCAGAAAGAAGTTTCACCGAATGATTCTGTGTAGTTTATATTTGAAGACATTCCTTTTTCCACTATTACCCTCTTAGCGCTCCGAATATCCACTTGCATTTTCTACAAAAAGAGTGTTTCATAACTGCTCAATCAAAAATATGTTTTATCTCTGTTAACTGAATTTACAGATCAGAAATAAGTTTCACAGAATGCATCTGTGTAGTGTTTATTTGAAGATATTCTTTTTCCCAATGTAGGCCTCTTAGCGCTTAGCATGTCCAATTGCAGTTTCTACAGAAAGAGTGTTTCAGAACGGCTCAATCAAAAGTAAGGTTCAACTCTGTTAGTTGAATGCACAGAACAGAAAGTATTTTCACCGAATGCTACTGTGTAGTTTATATTTGAATATATTCCTTTTTCCACTATTACCCTCTTAGCGCTCCGAATGCCCACTTGCATTTTCTACAGAAAGAGTGTTCAGAACTGCGCAATCAAAAGTATGGTTTAACTCTGTTAGCTTAATGAACATATCAGAAATAAGTTTCACACAATGCTTCTGTGTTGTTTTTACTTGAAGATATTATTTTTCCCAATAGAGGCCTCTTAGCGCTCAGAATGTCCAATTGCAGTTTCTACAGAAAGAGTGTTTCAGAAAGGCTCAATCAAAAGTAAGGTTCAACTCTGTTAGTTGAATGCACAGAACAGAAAGAAGTTTCATACAATGCTTCTGTGTAGTTTATATTTGAACATATTCTTTTTTCCACTATTACCCACTTAGCGCTACGAATGTCCAGTTGCATTTTGTACAGACAGAGTGTTTCAAAACTGCTCAATCAAAAGTATGGTTTAACTCTGTTAGCTGAATGCTCAGATCAGAAAGAAGTTTCACAGAATGCTTCTGTGTAGTTTATATTTGAATATATTCCTTTTTCCACCACTACTCTCTTAGAGCTCCAATTGTCCAGTTGCATTTTCTGCAGAAAGAGTGTTCAGATCTGCTCAATCAAAAGTATGGTTTAACACTGTTAGCTGAATGCACAGATCAGAAAGAAGTTTCACAGAATGATTCTGTGTAGTTTATATTTGGAGACATTCCTTTTTCCACTATTACCCTCTTAGCGCTCCGAATCTCCACTTGCATTTTCTACAGAAAGAGTGTTTCAGAACGGCTCAATCAAAACTAAGGTTCAACTCTTTTTGTTGAACAAACAGAACAGAAAGTAGTTTCACACAATTCTTCTGTGTAGTTTTTATTTGTAGACATTCTTTTTCCCAATATAGGCCTCTTAGCGCTCAGAATGTCCAATTGCAGTTTCTACAGAAAGAGTGTTTCAGAACGGCTCAATCAAAAGTAAGGTTCAACTCTGTTAGTTGAATGCACAGAACAGAAAGAAGTTTCATACAATGCTTCTGTGTAGTTTATATTTGAACATATTTTTTTTCCACTATTACCCACTTAGCGCTACGAATGTCCAGTTGCATTTTCTACAGACAGAGTGTTTCAAAACTGCTCAATCAAAAGTATGGTTTAACTCTGTGAGCTGAATGCTCAGATCAGAAAGAAGTTTCACAGAATGCTTCTGTGTAGTTTATATTTGAATATATTCCTTTTTCCACTACTACGCTCTTAGCGCTCCAAATGTCCAGTTGCATTTTCTACAGAAAGAGTGTTCAGATCTGCTCAATCAAAAGTATGGTTTAACTCTGTTAGCTGAATGCACAGATCAGAAAGAAGTTTCACCGAATGATTCTGTGTAGTTTATATTTGAAGACATTCCTTTTTCCACTATTACCCTCTTAGTGCTCCGAATCTCCACTTGAATTTTCTACAAAAAGAGTGTTTCATAACTGCTCAATCAAAAATATGTTTTATCTCTGTTAACTGAATTTACAGATAAGAAATAAGTTTCACAGAATGCATCTGTGTAGTTTTTATTTGAAGATATTCTTTTTCCCAATGTAGGCCTCTTAGCGCTTAGCATGTCCAATTGCAGTTTCTACAGAAAGAGTGTTTCAGAACGGCTCAATCAAAAGTAAGGTTCAACTCTGTTAGTTGAATGCACAGAACAGAAAGAATTTTCACAGAATGCTACTGTGTAGTTTATATTTGAATATATTCCTTTTTCCACTATTACCCTCTTAGCGCTCCGAATGTCCACTTGCATTTTCTACAGAAAGAGTGTTCAGAACTGCGCAATCAAAACTCTGTTAGCTTAATGAACATATCAGAAATAAGATTCACACAATGCTTCTGTGTAGTTTTTATTTGAAGATATTATTTTTCCCAATAGAGGCCTCTTAGCGCTCAGAATGTCCAATTGCAGTTTCTACAGAAAGAGTGTTTCAGAAAGGCTCAATCAAAAGTAAGGTTCAACTCTGTTAGTTGAATGCACAGAACAGAAAGAAGTTTCATACAATGATTCTGTGAAGTTTATATTTGAACATATTCTTTTTTCCACTATTACCCACTTAGCGCTTCGAATGTCCAGTTGCATTTTCTACAGACAGAGTGTTTCAAAACTGCTCAATCAAAAGTATGGTTTAACTCTGTTAGCTGAATGCTCAGATCAGAAAGAAGTTTCACAGAATGCTTCTGTGTAGTTTATATTTGAATATATTCCTTTTTCCACTACTACTCTCTTAGCGCTCCAAATGTCCAGTTGCATTTTCTACAGAAAGAGAGTTCAGATCTGCTCAATCAAAAGTATGGTTTAACTCTGTTAGCTGAATGCACAGATCAGAAAAAAGTTTCACAAAATGATTCTGTGTAGTTTAAATTTGGAGACATTCCTTTTTCCACTATTACCCTCTTAGCGCTCTGAATCTCCACTTGCATTTTCTACAGAAAGAATGTTTCAGAACGGCTCAATCAAAACTAAGGTTCAACTCTTTTAGTTGAACAAACAGAACAGAAAGAATTTTCACACAATTCTTCTGTGTAGTTTTTATTTGTAGACATTCTTTTTCCCAATATAGGCCTCTTAGCGCTCAGAATGTGCAATTGCAGTTTCTACAGAAAGAGTGTTTCAGAACGGCTCAATCAAAAGTAAGGTTCAACTCTGTTAGTTGAATGCACAGAACAGAAAGAAGTTTCATACAATGCTTCTGTGTAGTTTATATTTGAACATATTCTTTTTTCCACTATTACCCACTTAGCGCTACGAATGTCCAGTTGCATTTTCTACAGACAGAGTGTTTCAAAACTGCTCAATCAAAAGTATGGTTTAACTCTGTTAGCTGAATGCTCAGATCAGAAAGAAGTTTCACAGAATGCTTCTGTGTAGTTTATATTTGAATATATTCCTTTTTCCACTAATACGCTCTTAGCGCTCCAAATGTCCAGTTGCATTTTCTACAGAAAGAGTGTTCAGATCTGCTCAATCAAAAGTATGGTTTAACTCTTTTAGCTGAATGCACAGATCAGAAAGAAGTTTCACCGAATGATTCTGTGTAGTTTATATTTGAAGACATTCCTTTTTCCACTATTACCCTCTTAGCGCTCCGAATCTCCACTTGCATTTTCTACAAAAAGAGTGTTTCATAACTGCTCAATCAAAATATGTTTTATCTCTGTTAACTGAATTTACAGATCAGAAATAAGTTTCACAGAATGCATCTGTGTAGTTTTTATTTGAAGATATTCTTTTTCCCAATGTAGGCCTCTTAGCGCTTAGCATGTCCAATTGCAGTTTCTACAGAAAGAGTGTTTCAGAACGGCTCAATCAAAATAGGGTTCACCTCTGTTAGTTGAATGCACAGAACAGAAAGAATTTTCACAGAATGCTACTGTGTAGTTTATATTTGAATATATTCCTTTTTCCACTATTAACCTCTTAGCGCTCCGAATGTCCACTTGCATTTTCTACAGAAAGAGTGTTCAGAACTGCGCAATCAAAAGTATGGTTTAACTCTGTTAGCTTAATGAACATATCAGAAATAAGTTTCACACAATGCTTCTGTGTAGTTTTTATTTGAAGATATTATTTTTCCCAATATATGCCTCTTAGCGCTCAGAATGTCCAATTGCAGTTTCTACAGAAAGAGTGTTTCAGAAAGGCTCAATCAAAAGTAAGGTTCAACACTGTTAGTTGAATGCACAGAACAGAAAGAAGTTTCATACAATGATTCTGTGAAGTTTATATTTGAACATATTCTTTTTTCCACTATTACCCACTTAGCGCTACGAATGTCCAGTTGCATTTTCTACAGACAGAGTGTTTCAAATCTGCTCAATCAAAAGTATGGTTTAACTCTGTTAGCTGAATGCTCAGATCAGAAAGAAGTTTCACAGAATGCTTCTGTGTAGTTTATATTTGAATATATTCCTTTTTCCACTACTACTCTCTTAGCGCTCCAAATGTCCAGTTGCATTTTCTACAGAAAGAGTGTTCAGATCTGCTCAATCAAAAGTCTGGTTTAACTCTGTTAGCTGAATGCACAGATTAGATAGAAGTTTCACAGAATGATTCTGTGTAGTTTAAATTTGGAGACATTCCTTTTTCCACTATTAGCCTCTTAGCGCTCTGAATCTCCACTTGCATTTTCTACAGAAAGAGTGTTTCAGAACGGCTCAATCAAAACTAAGGTTCAACTCTTTTAGTTGAACAAACAGAACAGAAAGAATTTTCACACAATTCTTCTGTGTAGTTTTTATTTGCAGACATTCTTTTTCCCAATATAGGCCTCTTAGCGCTCAGAATGTGCAATTGCAGTTTCTACAGAAAGAGTGTTTCAGAACGGCTCAATAAAAAGTAAGGTTCAACTCTGTTAGTTGAATGCACAGAACAGAAAGAAGTTTCATACAATGCTTCTGTGTAGTTTATATTTGAACATATTCTTTTTTCCACTATTACCCACTTAGCGCTACGAATGTCCAGTTGCATTTTCTACAGACAGAGTGTTTCAAAACTGCTCAATCAAAAGTATGGTTTAACTCTGTTAGCTGAATGCTCAGATCAGAAAGAAGTTTCACAGAATGCTTCTGTGTAGTTTATATTTGAATATATTCCTTTTTCCACTACTACGCTCTTAGCGCTCCAAATGTCCAGTTGCATTTTCTACAGAAAGAGTGTTCATATCTCCTCAATCAAAAGTATGGTTTAACTCTTTTAGCTGAATGCACAGATCAGAAAGAAGTTTCACCGAATGATTCTGTGTAGTTTATATTTGAAGACATTCCTTTTTCCACTATTACCGTCTTAGCGCTCCGAATCTCCACTTGCATTTTCTACAAAAAGAGTGTTTCATAACTGCTCAATCAAAATATGTTTTATCTCTGTTAACTGAATTTACAGATCAGAAATAAGTTTCACAGAATGCATCTGTGTAGTTTTTATTTGAAGATATTCTTTTTCCCAATGTAGGCCTCTTAGCGCTTAGCATGTCCAATTGCAGTTTCTACAGAAAGAGTGTTTCAGAACGGCTCAATCAAAAGTAGGTTTCAACTCTGTTAGTTGAATGCACAGAACAGAAAGAATTTTCACAGAATGCTACTGTGTAGTTTATATTTGAATATATTCCTTTTTCCACTATTAACCTCTTAGCGCTCCGAATGTCCACTTGCATTTTCTACAGAAAGAGTGTCCAGAACTGCGCAATCAAAAGTATGGTTTAACTCTGTTAGCTTAATGAACATATCAGAAATAAGTTTCACACAATGCTTCTGTGTAGTTTTTATTTGAAGATATTATTTTTCCCAATATAGGCCTCTTAGCGCTCAGAATGTCCAATTGCAGTTTCTACAGAAAGAGTGTTTCAGAAAGGCTCAATCAAAAGTAAGGTTCAACTCTGTTAGTTGAATGCACAGAACAGAAAGAAGTTTCATACAATGCTTCTGTGTAGTTTATATTTGAACATATTCTTTTTTCCACTATTACCCACTTAGCGCTACGAATGTCCAGTTGCATTTTCTACAGACAGAGTGTTTCAAAACTGCTCAATCAAAAGTACGGTTTAACTCTGTTAGCTGAATGCTCAGATCAGAAATAAGTTTCACAGAATGCTTCTGTGTAGTTTATATTTGAATATATTCCTTTTTCCACTACTACTCTCTTAGCGCTCCAAATGTCCAGTTGCATTTTCTACAGAAAGAGTGTTCAGATCTGCTCAATCAAAAGTATGGTTTAACTCTGTTAGCTGAATGCACAGATCAGAAAGAATTTTCACAGAATGATTCTGTGTAGTTTATATTTGGAGACATTCCTTTTTCCACTATTACCCTCTTAGCGCTCCGAATCTCCTCTTGCATTTTCTACAGAAAGTGTGTTTCAGAACGGCTCAATCAAAACTAAGGTTCAACTCTTTTAGTTGAACAAACAGAACAGAAAGAAGTTTCACACAATTCTTCTGTGTAGTTTTTATTTGTAGACATTCTTTTTCCCAATACAGGCCTCTTAGCGCTCAGAATGTCCAATTGCAGTTTCTACAGAAAGAGTGTTTCAGAACGGCTCAATCAAAAGTAAGGTTCAACTCTGTTAGTTGAATGCACAGAACAGAAAGAAGTTTCATACAATGCTTCTGTGTAGTTTATATTTGAACATATTCTTTTTTCCACTATTACCCACTTAGCGCTACGAATGTCCAGTTGCATTTTCTACAGACAGAGTGTTTCAAAACTGCTCAATCAAAAGTATGGTTTAACTCTGTTAGCTGAATGCTCAGATCAGAAAGAAGTTTCACAGAATGCTTCTGTGTAGTTTATATTTGAATATATTCCTTTTTCCACTACTACGCTCTTAGCGCTCCAAATGTCCAGTTGCATTTTCTACAGAAAGAGTGTTCAGATCTGCTCAATCAAAAGTATGGTTTAACTCTGTTAGCTGAATGCACAGATCAGAAAGAAGTTTCACCGAATGTTTCTGTGTAGTTTATATTTGAAGATATTACTTTTTCCACTATTACCCACTTAGCGCTCCGAATCTCCACTTGCATTTTCTACAAAAAGAGTGTTTCATAACTTCTCAATCAAAAATATGTTTTATCTCTGTTAACTGAATTTACAGATCAGAAATAAGTTTCACAGAATGCATCTGTGTAGTTTTTATTTGAAGATATTCTTTTTCCCAATGTAGGCCTCTTAGCGCTTAGCATGTCCAATTGCAGTTTCTACAGAAAGAGTGTTTCAGAACGGCTCAATCAAAAGTAAGGTTCAACTCTGTTAGTTGAATGCACAGAACAGAAAGAATTTTCACAGAATGCTACTGTGTAGTTTATATTTGAATACATTCCTTTTTCCACTATTACCCTCTTAGCGCTCCGAATGTCCACTTGCATTTTCTACAGAAAGAGTGTTCAGAACTGCGCAATCAAAAGTATGGTTTAACTCTGTTAGCTTAATGAACATATCAGAAATAAGTTTCACACAATGCTTCTGTGTAGTTTTTATTTGAAGATATTATTTTTCCCAATATAGGCCTCTTAGCGCTCAGAATGTCCAATTGCAGTTTCTACAGAAAGAGTGTTTCAGAAAGGCTCAATCAAAGTAAGGTTCAACTCTGTTAGTTGAATGCACAGAACAGAAAGAAGTTTCATACAATGCTTCTGTGTAGTTTATATTTGAACATATTCTTTTTTCCACTATTACCCACTTAGCGCTACGAATGTCCAGTTGCATTTTCTACAGACAGAGTGTTTCAAAACTGCTCAATCAAAAGTATGGTTTAACTCTGTTAGCTGAATGCTCAGATCAGAAAGAAGTTTCACAGAATGCTTCTGTGTAGTTTATATTTGAATATATTCGTTTTTCCACTACTACTCTCTTAGCGCTCCAAATGTCCAGTTGCATTTTCTACAGAAAGAGTGTTCAGATCTGCTCAATCAAAAGTCTGGTTTAACTCTGTTAGCTGAATGCACAGATCAGATAGAAGTTTCACAGAATGATTCTGTGTAGTTTAAATTTGGAGACATTCCTTTTTCCAATTTAGCCTCTTAGCGCTCTGAATCTCCACTTGCATTTTCTACAGAAAGAGTGTTTCAGAACGGCTCAATCAAAACTAAGTTTCAACTCTTTTAGTTGAACAAACAGAACAGAAAGAATTTTCACACAATTCTTCTGTGTAGTTTTTATTTGTAGACATTCTTTTTCCCAATATAGGCCTCTTAGCGCTCAGAATGTGCAATTGCAGTTTCTACAGAAAGAGTGTTTCAGAACGGCTCAATAAAAAGTAAGGTTCAACTCTGTTAGTTGAATGCACAGAACAGAAAGAAGTTTCATACAATGCTTCTGTGTAGTTTATATTTGAACATATTCTTTTTTCCACTATTACCCACTTAGCGCTACGAATGTCCAGTTGCATTTTCTACAGACAGAGTGTTTCAAAACTGCTCAATCAAAAGTATGGTTTAACTCTGTTAGCTGAATGCTCAGATCAGAAAGAAGTTTCACAGAATGCTTCTGTGTAGTTTATATTTGAATATATTCCTTTTTCCACTACTACGCTCTTAGCGCTCCAAATGTCCAGTTGCATTTTCCACAGAAAGAGTGTTCATATCTCCTCAATCAAAAGTATGGTTTAACTCTTTTAGCTGAATGCACAGATCAGAAAGAAGTTTCACCGAATGATTCTGTGTAGTTTATATTTGAAGACATTCCTTTTTCCACTATTACCGTCTTAGCGCTCCGAATCTCCACTTGCATTTTCTACAAAAAGAGTGTTTCATAACTGCTCAATCAAAATATGTTTTATCTCTGTTAACTGAATTTACAGATCAGAAATAAGTTTCACAGAATGCATCTGTGTAGTTTTTATTTGAAGATATTCTTTTTCCCAATGTAGGCCTCTTAGCGCTTAGCATGTCCAATTGCAGTTTCTACAGAAAGAGTGTTTCAGAACGGCTCAATCAAAAGTAGGTTTCAACTCTGTTAGTTGAATGCACAGAACAGAAAGAATTTTCACAGAATGCTACTGTGTAGTTTATATTTGAATATATTCCTTTTTCCACTATTAACCTCTTAGCGCTCCGAATTTCCACTTGCATTTTCTACAGAAAGAGTGTCCAGAACTGCGCAATCAAAAGTATGGTTTAACTCTGTTAGCTTAATGAACATATCAGAAATAAGTTTCACACAATGCTTCTGTGTAGTTTTTATTTGAAGATATTATTTTTCCCAATATAGGCCTCTTAGCGCTCAGAATGTCCAATTGCAGTTTCTACAGAAAGAGTGTTTCAGAAAGGCTCAATCAAAAGTAAGGTTCAACTCTGTTAGTTGAATGCACAGAACAGAAAGAAGTTTCATACAATGCTTCTGTGTAGTTTATATTTGAACATATTCTTTTTTCCACTATTACCCACTTAGCGCTACGAATGTCCAGTTGCATTTTCTACAGACAGAGTGTTTCAAAACTGCTCAATCAAAAGTACGGTTTAACTCTGTTAGCTGAATGCTCAGATCAGAAATAAGTTTCACAGAATGCTTCTGTGTAGTTTATATTTGAATATATTCCTTTTTCCACTACTACTCTCTTAGCGCTCCAAATGTCCAGTTGCATTTTCTACAGAAAGAGTGTTCAGATCTGCTCAATCAAAAGTATGGTTTAACTCTGTTAGCTGAATGCACAGATCAGAAAGAATTTTCACAGAATGATTCTGTGTAGTTTATATTTGGAGACATTCCTTTTTCCACTATTACCCTCTTAGCGCTCCGAATCTCCTCTTGCATTTTCTACAGAAAGAGTGTTTCAGAACGGCTCAATCAAAACTAAGGTTCAATTCTTTTAGTTGAACAAACAGAACAGAAAGAAGTTTCACACAATTCTTCTGTGTAGTTTTTATTTGTAGACATTCTTTTTCCCAATACAGGCCTCTTAGCGCTCAGAATGTCCAATTGCAGTTTCTACAGAAAGAGTGTTTCAGAACGGCTCAATCAAAAGTAAGGTTCAACTCTGTTAGTTGAATGCACAGAACAGAAAGAAGTTTCATACAATGCTTCTGTGTAGTTTATATTTGAACATATTCTTTTTTCCACTATTACCCACTTAGCGCTACGAATGTCCAGTTGCATTTTCTACAGACAGAGTGTTTCAAAACTGCTCAATCAAAAGTATGGTTTAACTCTGTTAGCTGAATGCTCAGATCAGAGAGAAGTTTCACAGAATGCTTCTGTGTAGTTTATATTTGAATATATTCCTTTTTCCACTACTACGCTCTTAGCGCTCCAAATGTCCAGTTGCATTTTCTACAGAAAGAGTGTTCAGATCTGCTCAATCAAAAGTATGGTTTAACTCTGTTAGCTGAATGCACAGATCAGAAAGAAGTTTCACCGAATGTTTCTGTGTAGTTTATATTTGAAGATATTACTTTTTCCACTATTACCCACTTAGCGCTCCGAATCTCCACTTGCATTTTCTACAAAAAGAGTGTTTCATAACTTCTCAATCAAAAATATGTTTTATCTCTGTTAACTGAATTTACAGATCAGAAATAAGTTTCACAGAATGCATCTGTGTAGTTTTTATTTGAAGATATTCTTTTTCCCAATGTAGGCCTCTTAGCGCTTAGCATGTCCAATTGCAGTTTCTACAGAAAGAGTGTTTCAGAACGGCTCAATCAAAAGTAAGGTTCAACTCTGTTAGTTGAATGCACAGAACAGAAAGAATTTTCACAGAATGCTACTGTGTAGTTTATATTTGAATACATTCCTTTTTCCACTATTACCCTCTTAGCGCTCCGAATGTCCACTTGCATTTTCTACAGAAAGAGTGTTCAGAACTGCGCAATCAAAAGTATGGTTTAACTCTGTTAGCTTAATGAACATATCAGAAATAAGTTTCACACAATGCTTCTGTGTAGTTTTTATTTGAAGATATTATTTTTCCCAATATAGGCCTCTTAGCGCTCAGAATGTCCAATTGCAGTTTCTACAGAAAGAGTGTTTCAGAAAGGCTCAATCAAAGTAAGGTTCAACTCTGTTAGTTGAATGCACAGAACAGAAAGAAGTTTCATACAATGCTTCTGTGTAGTTTATATTTGAACATATTCTTTTTTCCACTATTACCCACTTAGCGCTACGAATGTCCAGTTGCATTTTCTACAGACAGAGTGTTTCAAAACTGCTCAATCAAAAGTATGGTTTAACTCTGTTAGCTGAATGCTCAGATCAGAAAGAAGTTTCACAGAATGCTTCTGTGTAGTTTATATTTGAATATATTCGTTTTTCCACTACTACTCTCTTAGCGCTCCAAATGTCCAGTTGCATTTTCTACAGAAAGAGTGTTCAGATCTGCTCAATCAAAAGTATGGTTTAACTCTGTTAGCTGAATGCACAGATCAGAAAGAAGTTTCACAGAATGATTCTGTGTAGTTTATATTTGGAGACATTCCTTTTTCCACTATTACCCTCTTAGCGCTCCGAATCTCCACTTGCATTTTCTACAGAAAGAGTGTTTCAGAACGGCTCAATCAAAACTAAGGTTCAACTCTTTTAGTTGAACAAACAGAACAGAAAGAAGTTTCACACAATTCTTCTGTGTAGTTTTTATTTGTAGACATTCTTTTTCCCAATATAGGCCTCTTAGCGCTCAGAATGTTCAATTGCAGTTTCTACAGAAAGAGTGTTTCAGAACGGCTCAATCAAAAGTAAGGTTCAACTCTGTTAGTTGAATGCACCGAACAGAAAGAAGTTTCATACAATGCTTCTGTGTAGTTGATATTTCAACATATTCTTTTTTCCACTATTACCCACTTAGCGCTACGAATGTCCAGTTGCATTTTCTACAGACAGAGTGTTTCAAAACTGCTCAATCAAAATTATGGTTTAACTCTGTTAGCTGAATGCTCAGATCAGAAAGAAGTTTCACAGAATGCTTCTGTGTAGTTTATATTTGAATATTTTCCTTTTTCCACTACTACGCTCTTAGCGCTCCAAATGTCCAGTTGCATTTTCTGCAGAAAGAGTGTTCAGATCTGCTCAATCAAAAGTATGGTTTAACTCTGTTAGCTGAATGCACAGATCAGAAAGAAGTTTCACCGAATGATTCTGTGTAGTTTATATTTGAAGACATTCCTTTTTCCACTATTACCCTCTTAGCGCTCGGAATCTCCACTTGCATTTTCTACAAAAAGAGTGTTTCATAACTGCTTAATCAAAAATAAGTTTTATCTCTGTTAACTGAATTTACAGATCAGAAATAAGTTTCACAGAATGCATCTGTGTAGTTTTTATTTGAAGATATTCTTTTTCCCAATGTAGGCCTCTTAGCGCTTAGCATTTCCAATTGCAGTTTCTACAGAAAGAGTGTTTCAGAACGGCTCAATCAAAGGTAAGGTTCAACTCTGTTAGTTGAATGCACAGAACAGAAAGAATTTTCACAGAATGCTACTGTGTAGTTTATATTTGAATATATTCCTTTTTCCACTATTACCCTCTTAGCGGTCCGAATGTCCACTTGCATTTTCTACAGAAAGAGTGTTCAGAACTGCGCAATCAAAAGTATGGTTTAACTCTGTTAGCTCAATGAACATATCAGAAATAAGTTTCACAAAATGCTTCTGTGTAGTTTTTATTTGAAGATATTATTTTTCCCAATAGAGGCCTCTTAGCGCTCAGAATGTCCAATTGCAGTTTCAACAGAAAGAGTGTTTCAGAAAGGCTCAATCAAAAGTAAGGTTCAACTCTGTTAGTTGAATGCACAGAACAGAAAGAAGTTTCATACAATCCTTCTGTGTAGTTTATATTTGAACATATTCTTTTTTCCACTATTACCCACTTAGCGCTACGAATGTCCAGTTGCATTTTCTACAGACAGAGTGTTTCAAAACTGCTCAATCAAAAGTATGGTTTAACTCTGTTAGCTAAATGCTCAGATCAGAAAGAAGTTTCACAGAATGCTTCTGTGTAGTTTATATTTGAATATATTCCTTTTTCCACTACTACTCTCTTAGCGCTCCAAATGTCCAGTTGCATTTTCTACAGAAAGAGAGTTCAGATCTGCTCAATCAAAAGTATCGTTTAACTCTGTTAGCTGAATGCACAGATCAGAAAGAAGTTTCACAGAATGATTCTGTGTAGTTTATATTTGGAGACATTCCTTTTTCCACTATTACCCACTTAGCGCTCCGAATCTACACTTGCATTTTCTACAAAAAGAGTGTTTCATAACTTCTCAATCAAAAATATGTTTTATCTCTGTTAACTGAATTTACAGATCAGAAATAAGTTTCACAGAATGCATCTGTGTAGTTTTTATTTGAAGATATTCTTTTTCCCAATGTAGGCCTCTTAGCGCTTAGCATGTCCAATTGCAGTTTCTACAGAAAGAGTGTTTCAGAACGGCTCAATCAAAAGTAAGGTTCAACTCTGTTAGTTGAATGCACAGAACAGAAAGAATTTTCACAGAATGCTACTGTGTAGTTTATATTTGAATACATTCCTTTTTCCACTATTACCCTCTTAGCGCTCCGAATGTCCACTTGCATTTTCTACAGAAAGAGTGTTCAGAACTGCGCAATCAAAAGTATGGTTTAACTCTGTTAGCTTAATGAACATATCAGAAATAAGTTTCACACAATGCTTCTGTGTAGTTTTTATTTGAAGATATTATTTTTCCCAATATAGGCCTCTTAGCGCTCAGAATGTCCAATTGCAGTTTCTACAGAAAGAGTGTTTCAGAAAGGCTCAATCAAAAGTAAGGTTCAACTCTGTTAGTTGAATGCACAGAACAGAAAGAAGTTTCATACAATGCTTCTGTGTAGTTTATATTTGAACATATTCTTTTTTCCACTATTACCCACTTAGCGCTACGAATGTCCAGTTGCATTTTCTACAGACAGAGTGTTTCAAAACTGCTCAATCAAAAGTATGGTTTAACTCTGTTAGCTGAATGCTCAGATCAGAAAGAAGTTTCACAGAATGCTTCTGTGTAGTTTATATTTGAATATATTCCTTTTTCCACTACTACTCTCTTAGCGCTCCAAATGTCCAGTTGCATTTTCTACAGAAAGAGTGTTCAGATCTGCTCAATCAAAAATATGGTTTAACTCTGTTAGCTGAATGCACAGATCAGAAGAAGTTTCACAGAATGATTCTGTGTAGTTTATATTTGGAGACATTCCTTTTTCCACTATTACCCTCTTAGCGCTCCGAATCTCCACTTGCATTTTCTACAGAAAGACTGTTTCAGAACGGCTCAATCAAAACTAAGGTTCAACTCTTTTAGTTGAACAAACAGAACAGAAAGAAGTTTCACACAATTCTTCTGTGTAGTTTTTATTTGTAGACATTCTTTTTCCCAATATAGGCCTCTTAGCGCTCAGAATGTCCAATTGCAGTTTCTACAGAAAGAGTGTTTCAGAACGGCTCAATCAAAAGTAAGGTTCAACTCTGTTAGTTGAATGCACAGAACAGAAAGAAGTTTCATACAATGCTTCTGTGTAGTTTATATTTGAACATATTCTTTTTTCCACTATTACCCACTTAGCGCTACGAATGTCCAGTTGCATTTTCTACAGACAGAGTGTTTCAAAACTGCTCAATCAAAATTATGGTTTAACTCTGTTAGCTGAATGCTCAGATCAGAAAGAAGTTTCACAGAATGCTTCTGTGTAGTTTATATTTGAATATATTCCTTTTTCCACTACTACGCTCTTAGCGCTCCAAATGTCCAGTTGCATTTTCTACAGAAAGAGTGTTCAGATCTGCTCAATCAAAAGTATGGTTTAACTATGTTAGCTGAATGCACGGATCAGAAAGAAGTTTCAGCGAATGATTCTGTGTAGTTTATATTTGAAGACATTCCTTTTTCCACTATAACCCTCTTAGCGCTCGGAATCTCCACTTGCATTTTCTACAAAAAGAGTGTTTCATAACTGCTCAATCAAAAATATGTTTTATCTCTGTTAACTGAATTTACAGATCAGAAATAAGTTTCACAGAATGCATCTGTGTAGTTTTTATTCGAAGATATTCTTTTTCCCAATGTAGGCCTCTTAGCGCTTAGCATTTCCAATTGCAGTTTCTACAGAAAGAGTGTTTCAGAACGGCTCAATCAAAGGTAAGGTTCAACTCTGTTAGTTGAATGCACAGAACAGAAAGAATTTTCACAGAATGCTACTGTGTAGTTTATATTTGAATATATTCCTTTTTCCACTATTACCCTCTTAGCGGTCCGAATGTCCACTTGCATTTTCTACAGAAAGAGTGTTCAGAACTGCGCAATCAAAAGTATGGTTTAACTCTGTTAGCTCAATGAACATATCAGAAATAAGTTTCACACAATGCTTCTGTGTAGTTTTTATTTGAAGATATTATTTTTCCCAATAGAGGCCTCTTAGCACTCAGAATGTCCAATTGCAGTATCTACAGAAAGAGTGTTTCAGAAAGGCTCAATCAGAAGTAAGGTTCAACTCTGTTAGTTGAATGCACAGAACAGAAAGAAGTTTCATACAATCCTTCTGTGTAGTTTATATTTGAACATATTCTTTTTTCCACTATTACCCACTTAGCGCTACGAATGTCCAGTTGCATTTTCTACAGACAGAGTGTTTCAAAACTGCTCAATCAAAAGTATGGTTTAACTCTGTTAGCTAAATGCTCAGATCAGAAAGAAGTTTCACAGAATGCTTCTGTGTAGTTTATATTTGAATATATTCCTTTTTCCACTACTACTCTCTTAGCGCTCCAAATGTCCAGTTGCATTTTCTACAGAAAGAGAGTTCAGATCTGCTCAATCAAAAGTATGGTTTAACTCCGTTAGCTGAATGCACAGATCAGAAAGAAGTTTCACAGAATGATTCTGTGTAGTTTATATTTGGAGACATTCCTTTTTCCACTATTACCCTCTTAGCGCTCCGAATCTACACTTGCATTTTCTACAAAAAGAGTGTTTCATAACTGCTCAATCAAAAATATGTTTTATCTCTGTTAAGTGAATTTACAGATCAGAAATAAGTTTCACAGAATGCATCTGTGTAGTTTTTATTTGAAGATATTCTTTTTCCCAATGTAGGCCTCTTAGCGCTTAGCATGTCCAATTGCAGTTTCTACAGAAAGAGTGTTTCAGAACGGCTCAATCAAAAGTAAGGTTCAACTCTGTTAGTTGAATGCACAGAACAGAAAGAATTTTCACAGAATGCTACTGTGTAGTTTATATTTGAATATATTCCTTTTTCCACTGTTACCCTCTTAGCGCTCCGAATGTCCACTTGCATTTTCTACAGAAAGTGTGTTCAGAACTGCGCAATCAAAACTCTGTTAGCTTAATGAACCTATCAGAAATAAGTTTCACACAATGCTTCTGTGTAGTTTTTATTTGAAGATATTATTTTTCCCAATAGAGGCCTCTTAGCGCTCAGAATGTCCAATTGCAGTTTCTACAGAAAGAGTGTTTCAGAAAGGCTCAATCAAAAGTAAGGTTCAACTCTGTTAGTTGAATGCACAGAACAGAAAGAAGTTTCATACAATGCTTCTGTGTAGTTTATATTTGAACATATTCTTTTTTCCACTATTACCCACTTAGCGCTACGAATGTCCAGTTGCATTTTCTACAGACAGAGGGTTTCAAAACTGCTCAATCAAAAGTATGGTTTAACTCTGTTAGCTGAATGCTCAGATCAGAAAGAAGTTTCACAGAATGCTTCTGTGTAGTTTATATTTGAATATATTCCTTTTTCCACTACTACTCTCTTAGCGCTCCAAATGTCCAGTTGCATTTTCTACAGAAAGAGTGTTCAGATCTGCTCAATCAAAAGTATGGTTTAACTCTGTTAGCTGAATGCACAGATCAGAAAGAAGTTTCACAGAATGATTCTGTGTAGTTTATATTTGGAGACATTCCTTTTTCCACTATTACTCTCTTAGCGCTCCGAATCTCCACTTGCATTTTCTACAGAAAGACTGTTTCAGAACGGCTCAATCAAAACTAAGGTTCATCTCTTTTAGTTGAACAAACAGAACAGAAAGAAGTTTCACACAATTCTTCTGTGTAGTTTTTATTTGTAGACATTCTTTTTCCCAATATAGGCCTCTTAGCGCTCAGAATGTCCAATTGCAGTTTCTACAGAAAGAGTGTTTCAGAACGGCTCAATCAAAAGTAAGGTTCAACTCTGTTAGTTGAATGCACAGAACAGAAAGAAGTTTCATACAATGCTTCTGTGTAGTTTATATTTGAACATATTCTTTTTCCACTATTACCCACTTAGCGCTACGAATGTCCAGTTGCATTTTCTACAGACAGAGTGTTTCAAAACTGCTCAATCAAAAGTATGGTTTAACTCTGTTAGCTGAATGCTCAGATCAGAAAGAAGTTTCACAGAATGCTTCTGTGTAGTTTATATTTGAATATATTCCTTTTTCCACTACTACACTCTTAGCGCTCCAAATGTCCAGTTGCATTTTCTACAGAAAGAGTGTTCAGATCTGCTCAATCAAAAGTATGGTTTAACTCTCTTAGCTTAATGAACATATCAGAAATTAGTTTCACACAATGCATCTGTGTAGTTTTTATTTGAAGATATTATTTTTCCCAGTAGAGGCCTCTTAGCGCTCAGAATGTCCAATTGCAGTTTCTACAGAAAGAGTGTTTCAGAAAGGCTCAATCAAAAGTAAGGTTCAACTCTGTTAGTTGAATGCACAGAACAGAAAGAAGTTTCATACAATGCTTCTGTGTAGTTTATATTTGAACATATTCTTTTTTCCACTATTACCCACTTAGCGCTACGAATGTCCAGTTGCATTTTCTACAGACAGAGTGTTTCAAAACTGCTCAATCAAAAGTATGGTTTAACTCTGTTAGCTGAATGCTCAGATCAGAAAGAAGTTTCACAGAATGCTTCTGTGTAGTTTATATTTGAATATATTCCTTTTTCCACTACTACTCTCTTAGCGCTCCAAATGTCCAGTTGCATTTTGTACAGAAATAGTGTTCAGATCTGCTGAAACAAAAGTATGGTTTAACTCTGTTAGCTGAATGCACAGATCAGAAAGAAGTTTCACAGAATGATTCTGTGTAGTTTATATTTGGAGACATTCCTTTTTCCACTATTACCCTCTTAGCGCTCCGAATCTCCACTTGCATTTTCTACAGAAAGAGTGTTTCAGAACGGCTCAATCAAAACTAAGGTTCAACTCTTTTAGTTGAACAAACAGAACAGAAAGAAGTTTCACACAATTCTTCGGTGTAGTTTTTATTTGTCGACATTCTTTTTCCCAATATAGGCCTCTTAGCGCTCAGAATGTCCAATTGCAGTTTCTACAGAAAGAGTGTTTCAGAACGGCTCAATCAAAAGTAAGGTTCAACTCTGTTAGTTGAATGCACAGAACAGAAAGAAGTTTCATACAATGCTTCTGTGTAGTTTATATTTGAACATATTCTTTTTTCCACTATTACCCACTTAGCGCTACGAATGTCCAGTTGCATTTTCTACAGACAGAGTGTTTCAAAACTGCTCAATCAAAATTATGGTTTAACTCTGTTAGCTGAATGCTCAGATCAGAAAGAAGTTTCACAGAATGCTTCTGTGTAGTTTATATTTGAATATTTTCCTTTTTCCACTACTACGCTCTTAGCGCTCCAAATGTCCAGTTGCATTTTCTACAGAAAGTGTGTTCAGATCTGCTCAATCAAAAGTATGGTTTAACTCTGTTAGCTGAATGCACGGATCAGAAAGAAGTTTCACCTAATGATTCTATTTAGTTTATATTTGAAGACATTCCTTTTTCCACTATTACCCACTTAGCGCTCCGAATCTCCACTTGCATTTTCTACAAAAAGAGTGTTTCATAACTGCTCAATCAAAAATATGTTTTATCTCTGTTAACTGAATTTACAGATCAGAAATAAGTTTCACAGAATGCATCTGTGTAGTTTTTATTTGAAGATATTCTTTTTCCCAATGTAGGCCTCTTAGCGCTTAGCATGTCCAATTGCAGTTTCTACAGAAAGAGTGTTTCAGAACGGCTCAATAAAAGGTAAGGTTCAACTCTGTTAGTTGAATGCACAGAACAGAAAGAATTTTCACAGAATGCTACTGTGTAGTTTATATTTGAATATATTCCTTTTTCCACTATTACCCTCTTAGCGCTCCGAATGTCCACTTGCATTTTCTACAGAAAGAGTGTTCAGAACTGCGCAATCAAAAGTATGGTTTAACTCTGTTAGCTCAATGAACATATCAGAAATAAATTTCACACAATGCTTCTGTGTAGTTTTTATTTGAAGATATTATTTTTCCCAATAGAGGCCTCTTAGCGCTCAGAATGTCCAATTGCAGTTTCTACAGAAAGAGTGTTTCAGAAAGGCTCAATCAAAAGTAAGGTTTAACTCTGTTAGTTGAATGCACAGAACAGAAGGAAGTTTCATACAATCCTTCTGTGTAGTTTATATTTGAACATATTCTTTTTTCCACTATTACCCATTAGCGCTACGAATGTCCAGTTGCATTTTCTACAGACAGAGTGTTTCAAAACTGCTCAATCAAAAGTATGGTTTAACTCTGTTAGCTAAATGCTCAGATCAGAAAGAAGTTTCACAGAATGCTTCTGTGTAGTTTATATTTGAATATATTCCTTTTTCCACTACTACTCTCTTAGCGCTCCAAATGTCCAGTTGCATTTTCTACAGAAAGAGAGTTCAGATCTGCTCAATCAAAAGTATGGTTTAACTCTGTTAGCTGAATGCTCAGATCAGAAAGAAGTTTCACAGAATGCTTCTGTGTAGTTTATATTTGAAGACATTCCTTTTTCCACTATTACCCTCTTAGCGCTCCGAATCTCCACTTGCATTTTCTACAAAAAGAGTGTTTCATAACTGCTCAATCAAAAATATGTTTTATCTCTGTTAACTGAATTTACAGATCAGAAATAAGTTTCACAGAATGCATCTGTGTAGTTTTTATTTGAAGATATTCTTTTTCCCAATGTAGGCCTCTTAGCGCTTAGCATGTCCAATCGCAGTTTCTACAGAAAGAGTGTTTCAGAACGGCTCAATCAAAAGTAAGGTTCAACTCTGTTAGTTGAATGCACAGAACAGAAAGAATTTTCACAGAATGCTACTGTGTAGTTTATATTTGAATATATTCCTTTTTCCACTATTACCCTCTTAGCGCTCCGAATGTCCACTTGCATTTTCTACAGAAAGAGTGTTCAGAACTGCGCAATCAAAAGTATGGTTTAACTCTGTTAGCTTAATGAACATATCAGAAATAAGTTTCACACAATGCTTCTGTGTAGTTTTTATTTGGAGTTATTACTTTTCCCAATATAGGCCTCTTAGCGCTCAGAATGTCCAATTGCAGTTTCTACAGAAAGAGTGTTTCAGAAAGGCTCAATCAAAAGTAAGGTTCAACTCTGTTAGTTGAATGCACAGAACAGAAAGAAGTTTCATACAATGCTTCTGTGTAGTTTATATTTGAACATATTCTTTTTTCCACTATTACCCACTTAGCGCTACGAATGTCCAGTTGCATTTTCTACAGACAGAGTGTTTCAAAACTGCTCAATCAAAAGTATGGTTTAACTCTGTTAGCTGAATGCTCACATCAGAAAGAAGTTTCACAGAATGATTCTGTGTAGTTTATATTTGAATATATTCCTTTTTCCACTACTATTCTCTTAGCGCTCCAAATGTCCAGTTGCATTTTCTGCAGAAAGAGTGTTCAGATCTGCTCAATCAAAAGTATGGTTTAACTCTGTTAGCTGAATGCACAGATCAGAAAGAAGTTTCACAGAATGATTATGTGCAGTTTATATTTGGAGACATTCCTTTTTCCACTATTACCCTCTTAGCGCTCCGAATCTCCACTTGCATTTTCTACAAAAAGAGTGTTTCAGAACGGCTCAATCAAAACTAAGGTTCAACTCTTTTAGTTGAACAAACAGAACAGAAAGAAGTTTCACACAATTCTTCTGTGTAGTTTTTATTTGTAGACATTCTTTTTCCCAATATAGGCCTCTTAGCGCTCAGAATGTCCAATTGCAGTTTCTACAGAAAGAGTGTTTCTGAACGGCTCAATCAAAAGTAAGGTTCAACTCTGTTAGTTGAATGCACAGAACAGAAAGAAGTTTCATACAATGCTTCTGTGTAGTTTATATTTGAACATATTCTTTTTTCCACTATTACCCACTTAGCGCTACGAATGTCCAGTTGCATTTTCTACAGACAGAGTGTTTCAAAACTGCTCAATCAAAATTATGGTTTAACTCTGTTAGGTGAATGCTCAGATCAGAAAGAAGTTTCACAGAATGCTTCTGTGTAGTTTATATTTGAATATATTCCTTTTTCCACTACTACGCTCTTAGCGCTCCAAATGTCCAGTTGCATTTTCTACAGAAAGAGTGTTCAGATCTGCTCAATCAAAAGTATGGTTTAACTCTGTTAGCTGAATGCACAGATCAGAAAGAAGTTTCACCGAATGATTCTGTGTAGTTTATATTTGAAGACATTCCTTTTTCCACTATTACCCTCTTAGCGCTCCGAATCTCCACTTGCATTTTCTACAAAAAGAGTGTTTCATAACTGCTCAATCAAAAATATGTTTTATCTCTGTTAACTGAATTTACAGATCAGAAATAAGTTTCACAGAATGCATCTGTGTAGTTTTTATTTAAAGATATTCTTTTTCCCAATGTAGGCCTCTTAGCGCTTAGCATGTCCAATTGCAGTTTCTACAGGAAGAGTGTATCAGAACGGCTCAATCAAAAGTAGGGTTCAACTCTCTTAGTTGAATGCACAGAACAGAAAGAATTTTCACAGAATGCTACTGTGTAGTTTATATTTGAATATATTCCTTTTTCCACTATTACCCTCTTAGCGCTCCGAATGTCCACTTGCATTTTCTACAGAAAGAGTGTTCAGAACTGCGCAATCAAAAGTATGGTTTAACTCTGTTAGCTTAATGAACATATCAGAAATAAGTTTCACACAATGCTTCTGTGTAGTTTTTATTTGAAGATATTATTTTTCCCAATATAGGCCTCTTAGCGCTCAGAATGTCCAATTGCAGTTTCTACAGAAAGAGTGTTTCAGAAAGGCTCAATCAAAAGTAAGGTTCAACTCTGTTAGTTGAATGCACAGAACAGAAAGAAGTTTCATACAATGCTTCTGTGTAGTTTATATTTGAACATATTCTTTTTTCCACTATTACCCAATTAGCGCTACGAATGTCCAGTTGCATTTTCTACAGACAGAGTGTTTCAAAACTGCTCAATCAAAAGTATGGTTTAACTCTGTTAGCTGAATGCTCAGATCAGAAAGAAGTTTCACAGAATGCTTCTGTGTAGTTTATATTTGAATATATTCCTTTTTCCACTACTACGCTCTTAGCGCTCCAAATGTCCAGTTGCATTTTCTACAGAAAGAGTGTTCAGATCTGCTCAATCAAAAGTATGGTTTAACTCTGTTAGCTGAATGCACAGATCAGAAAGAAGTTTCACCGAATGATTCCGTGTAGTTTATACTTGAAGACATTCCTTTTTCCACTATTACCCTCTAAGCGCTCCGAATCTCCACTTGCATTTTCTACAAAAAGAGTGTTTCATAACTGCTCAATCAAAAATATGTTTTATCTCTGTTAACTGAATTTACAGATCAGAAATAAGTTTCACAGAATGTATCTGTGTAGTTTTTATTTGAAGATATTCTTTTTCCCAATGTAGGCCTCTTAGCGCTTAGCATGTCCAGTTGCAGTTTCTACAGAAAGAGTGTTTCAGAACGGCTCAATCAAAAGTAAGGTTCAACTCTGTTAGTTGAATGCCCAGAACAGAAAGAATTTTCACAGAATGCTACTGTGTAGTTTATATTTGAATATATTCCTTTTTCCACTATTACCCTCTTAGCGCTCCGAATGTCCACTTGCATTTTCTACAGATAGAGTGTTCAGAACTGCGCAATCAAAAGTATGGTTTAACTCTGTTAGCTTAATGAATATATCAGAAATAAGTTTCACACAATGCTTCTGTGTAGTTTTTATTTGAAGATATTACTTTTCCCAATATAGGCCTCTTAGCGCTCAGAATGTCCAATTGCAGTTTCTACAGAAAGAGTGTTTCAGAAAGGCTCAATCAAATGTCAGGTTCAACTCTGTTAGGTGAATGCACAGAACAGAAAGAAGTTTCATACAATGCTTCTGTGTAGTTTATATTTGAACATATTCTTTTTTCCACTATTACCCACTTAGCGCTCCGAATGTCCAGTTGCATTTTCTACAGACAGAGTGTTTCAAAACTGCTCAATCAAAAGTATGGTTTAAATCTGTTAGCTGAATGCTCAGATCAGAAAGAAGTTTCACAGAATGCTTCTGTGTAGTTTATATTTGAATATATTCCTTTTTCCACTACTACTCTCTTAGCGCTCCAAATGTCCAGTTGCATTTTCTATAGAAAGAGTGTTCAGATCTGCTCAATCAAAAGAATGGTTTAACTCTGTTAGCTGAATGCACAGATCAGAAAGAAGTTTCACAGAATAATTCTGTGTAGTTTATATTTGGAGACATTCCTTTTTCCACTATTTCCCTCTTAGCGCTCCGAATCTCCACTTGCATTTTCTACAGAAAGAGTGTTTCAGAACGGCTCAATCAAAACTAAGGTTCAAATCTTTTAGTTGAACAAACAGAACAGAAAGGAGTTTCACACAATTCTTCTGTGTAGTTTTTATTTGTAGACATTCTTTTTCCCAATATAGGCCTCTTAGCGCTCAGAATGTCCAATTGCAGTTTCTACAGAAAGAGTGTTTCAGAACGGCTCAATCAAAAGTAAGGTTCAACTCTGTTAGTTGAATGCACAGAACAGAAAGAAGTTTCATACAATGCTTCTGTGTAGTTTATATTTGAACATATTCTTTTTTCCACTATTACCCACTTAGCGCTACGAATGTCCAGTTGCATTTTCTACAGACAGAGTGTTTCAAAACTGCTCAATCAAAAGTATGGTTTAACTCTGTTAGCTGAATGCTCAGATCAGAAAGAAGTTTCACAGAATGCTTCTGTGTAGTTTATATTTGAAGACATTCCTTTTTCCACTATTACCCTCTTAGCGCTCCGAATCTCCACTTGCATTTTCTACAAAAAGAGTGTTTCATAACTGCTCAATCAAAAATATGTTTTATCTCTGTTAACTGAATTTACAGATCAGAAATAAGTTTCACAGAATGCATCTGTGTAGTTTTTATTTGAAGATATTCTTTTTCCCAATGTAGGCCTCTTAGCGCTTAGCATGTCCAATTGCAGTTTCTACAGAAAGAGTGTTTCAGAACGGCTCAATCAAAAGTAAGGTTCAACTCTGTTAGTTGAATGCACAGAACAGAAAGAATTTTCACAGAATGCTACTGTGTAGTTTATATTTGAATATATTCCTTTTTCCACTATTACCCTCTTAGCGCTCCGAATGTCCACTTGCATTTTCTACAGAAAGAGTGTTCAGAACTGCGCAATCAAAAGTATGGTTTAACTCTGTTAGCTTAATGAACATATCAGAAATAAGTTTCACACAATGCTTCTGTGTAGTTTTTATTTGGAGTTATTACTTTTCCCAATATAGGCCTCTTAGCGCTCAGAATGTCCAATTGCAGTTTCTACAGAAAGAGTGTTTCAGAAAGGCTCAATCAAAAGTAAGGTTCAACTCTGTTAGTTGAATGCACAGAACAGAAAGAAGTTTCATACAATGCTTCTGTGTAGTTTATATTTGAACATATTCTTTTTTCCACTATTACCCACTTAGCGCTACGAATGTCCAGTTGCATTTTCTACAGACAGAGTGTTTCAAAACTGCTCAATCAAAAGTATGGTTTAACTCTGTTAGCTGAATGCTCAGATCAGAAAGAAGTTTCACAGAATGCTTCTGTGTAGTTTATATTTGAATATATTCCTTTTTCCACTACTACTCTCTTAGCGCTCCAAATGTCCAGTTGCATTTTCTGCAGAAAGAGTGTTCAGATCTGCTCAATCAAAAGTATGGTTTAACTCTGTTAGCTGAATGCACAGATCAGAAAGAAGTTTCACAGAATGATTATGTGCAGTTTATATTTGGAGACATTCCTTTTTCCACTATTACCCTCTTAGCGCTCCGAATCTCCACTTGCATTTTCTACAAAAAGAGTGTTTCAGAACGGCTCAATCAAAACTAAGGTTCAACTCTTTTAGTTGAACAAACAGAACAGAAAGAAGTTTCACACAATTCTTCTGTGTAGTTTTTATTTGTAGACATTCTTTTTCCCAATATAGGCCTCTTAGCGCTCAGAATGTCCAATTGCAGTTTCTACAGAAAGAGTGTTTCTGAACGGCTCAATCAAAAGTAAGGTTCAACTCTGTTAGTTGAATGCACAGAACAGAAAGAAGTTTCATACAATGCTTCTGTGTAGTTTATATTTGAACATATTCTTTTTTCCACTATTACCCACTTAGCGCTACGAATGTCCAGTTGCATTTTCTACAGACAGAGTGTTTCAAAACTGCTCAATCAAAATTATGGTTTAACTCTGTTAGGTGAATGCTCAGATCAGAAAGAAGTTTCACAGAATGCTTCTGTGTAGTTTATATTTGAATATATTCCTTTTTCCACTACTACGCTCTTAGCGCTCCAAATGTCCAGTTGCATTTTCTACAGAAAGAGTGTTCAGATCTGCTCAATCAAAAGTATGGTTTAACTCTGTTAGCTGAATGCACAGATCAGAAAGAAGTTTCACCGAATGATTCTGTGTAGTTTATATTTGAAGACATTCCGTTTTCCACTATTACCCTCTTAGCGCTCCGAATCTCCACTTGCATTTTCTACAAAAAGAGTGTTTCATAACTGCTCAATCAAAAATATGTTTTATCTCTGTTAACTGAATTTACAGATCAGAAATAAGTTTCACAGAATGCATCTGTGTAGTTTTTATTTAAAGATATTCTTTTTCCCAATGTAGGCCTCTTAGCGCTTAGCATGTCCAATTGCAGTTTCTACAGGAAGAGTGTATCAGAACGGCTCAATCAAAAGTAGGGTTCAACTCTCTTAGTTGAATGCACAGAACAGAAATAATTTTCACAGAATGCTACTGTGTAGTTTATATTTGAATATATTCCTTTTTCCACTATTACCCTCTTAGCGCTCCGAATGTCCACTTGCATTTTCTACAGAAAGAGTGTTCAGAACTGCGCAATCAAAAGTATGGTTTAACTCTGTTAGCTTAATGAATATATCAGAAATAAGTTTCACACAATGCTTCTGTGTAGTTTTTATTTGAAGATATTACTTTTCCCAATATAGGCCTCTTAGCGCTCAGAATGTCCAATTGCAGTTTCTACAGAAAGAGTGTTTCAGAAAGGCTCAATCAAAAGTAAGGTTCAACTCTGTTAGTTGAATGCACAGAACAGAAAGAAGTTTCATACAATGCTTCTGTGTAGTTTATATTTGAACATATTCTTTTTTCCACTATTACCCAATTAGCGCTACGAATGTCCAGTTGCATTTTCTACAGACAGAGTGTTTCAAAACTGCTCAATCAAAAGTATGGTTTAACTCTGTTAGCTGAATGCTCAGATCAGAAAGAAGTTTCACAGAATGCTTCTGTGTAGTTTATATTTGAATATATTCCTTTTTCCACTACTACGCTCTTAGCGCTCCAAATGTCCAGTTGCATTTTCTACAGAAAGAGTGTTCAGATCTGCTCAATCAAAAGTATGGTTTAACTCTGTTAGCTGAATGCACAGATCAGAAAGAAGTTTCACCGAATGATTCCGTGTAGTTTATACTTGAAGACATTCCTTTTTCCACTATTACCTTCTTAGCGCTCCGAATCTCCACTTGCATTTTCTACAAAAAGAGTGTTTCATAACTGCTCAATCAAAAATATGTTTTATCTCTGTTAACTGAATTTACAGATCAGAAATAAGTTTCACAGAATGTATCTGTGTAGTTTTTATTTGAAGATATTCTTTTTCCCAATGTAGGCCTCTTAGCGCTTAGCATGTCCAGTTGCAGTTTCTACAGAAAGAGTGTTTCAGAACGGCTCAATCAAAAGTAAGGTTCAACTCTGTTAGTTGAATGCCCAGAACAGAAAGAATTTTCACAGAATGCTACTGTGTAGTTTATATTTGAATATATTCCTTTTTCCACTATTACCCTCTTAGCGCTCCGAATGTCCACTTGCATTTTCTACAGAAAGAGTGTTCAGAACTGCGCAATCAAAAGTATGGTTTAACTCTGTTAGCTTAATGAATATATCAGAAATAAGTTTCACACAATGCTTCTGTGTAGTTTTTATTTGAAGATATTACTTTTCCCAATATAGGCCTCTTAGCGCTCAGAATGTCCAATTGCAGTTTCTACAGAAAGAGTGTTTCAGAAAGGCTCAATCAAATGTCAGGTTCAACTCTGTTAGGTGAATGCACAGAACAGAAAGAAGTTTCATACAATGCTTCTGTGTAGTTTATATTTGAACATATTCTTTTTTCCACTATTACCCACTTAGCGCTCCGAATGTCCAGTTGCATTTTCTACAGACAGAGTGTTTCAAAACTGCTCAATCAAAAGTATGGTTTAACTCTGTTAGCTGAATGCTCAGATCAGAAAGAAGTTTCACAGAATGCTTCTGTGTAGTTTATATTTGAATATATTCCTTTTTCCACTACTACTCTCTTAGCGCTCCAAATGTCCAGTTGCATTTTCTATAGAAAGAGTGTTCAGATCTGCTCAATCAAAAGAATGGTTTAACTCTGTTAGCTGAATGCACAGATCAGAAAGAAGTTTCACAGAATAATTCTGTGTAGTTTATATTTGGAGACATTCCTTTTTCCACTATTTCCCTCTTAGCGCTCCGAATCTCCACTTGCATTTTCTACAGAAAGAGTGTTTCAGAACGGCTCAATCAAAACTAAGGTTCAAATCTTTTAGTTGAACAAACAGAACAGAAAGGAGTTTCACACAATTCTTCTGTGTAGTTTTTATTTGTAGACATTCTTTTTCCCAATATAGGCCTCTTAGCGCTCAGAATGTCCAATTGCAGTTTCTACAGAAAGAGTGTTTCAGAACGGCTCAATCAAAAGTAAGGTTCAACTCTGTTAGTTGAATGCACAGAACAGAAAGAAGTTTCATACAATGCTTCTGTGTAGTTTATATTTGAACATATTCTTTTTTCCACTATTACCCACTTAGCGCTACGAATGTCCAGTTGCATTTTCTACAGACAGAGTGTTTCAAAACTGCTCAATCAAAAGTATGTTTTATCTCTGTTAACTGAATTTACAGATCAGAAATAAGTTTCACAGAATGCATCTGTGTAGTTTTTATTTGAAGATATTCTTTTTCCCAATGTAGGCCTCTTAGCGCTTAGCATGTCCAATTGCAGTTTCTACAGAAAGAGTGTTTCAGAACGGCTCAATCAAAAGTAAGGTTCAACTCTGTTAGTTGAATGCACAGAACAGAAAGAATTTTCACAGAATGCTACTGTGTAGTTTATATTTGAATATATTCCTTTTTCCACTATTACCCTCTTAGCGCTCCGAATGTCCACTTGCATTTTCTACAGAAAGAGTGTTCAGAACTGCGCAATCAAAAGTATGGTTTAACTCTGTAAGCTTAATGAACATATCAGAAATAAGTTTCACACAATGCTTCTGTGTAGTTTTTATTTGGAGTTATTACCTTTCCCAATATAGGCCTCTTAGCGCTCAGAATGTCCAATTGCAGTTTCTACAGAAAGAGTGTTTCAGAAAGGCTCAATCAAAAGTAAGGTTCAACTCTGTTAGTTGAATGCACAGAACAGAAAGAAGTTTCATACAATGCTTCTGTGTAGTTTATATTTGAACATATTCTTTTTTCCACTATTACCCACTTAGCGCTACGAATGTCCAGTTGAATTTTCTACAGACAGAGTGTTTCAAAACTGCTCAATCAAAAGTATGGTTTAACTCTGTTAGCTGAATGCTCAGATCAGAAAGAAGTTTCACAGAATGATTCTGTGTAGTTTATATTTGAATATATTCCTTTTTCCACTACTACTCTCTTAGCGCTCCAAATGTCCAGTTGCATTTTCTGCAGAAAGAGTGTTCAGATCTGCTCAATCAAAAGTATGGTTTAACTCTGTTAGCTGAATGCACAGATCAGAAAGAAGTTTCACAGAATGATTATGTGCAGTTTATATTTGGAGACATTCCTTTTTCCACTATTACCCTCTTAGCGCTCCGAATCTCCACTTGCATTTTCTACAAAAAGAGTGTTTCAGAACGGCTCAATCAAAACTAAGGTTCAACTCTTTTAGTTGAACAAACAGAACAGAAAGAAGTTTCACACAATTCTTCTGTGTAGTTTTTATTTGTAGACATTCTTTTTCCCAATATAGGCCTCTTAGCGCTCAGAATGTCCAATTGCAGTTTCTACAGAAAGAGTGTTTCTGAACGGCTCAATCAAAAGTAAGGTTCAACTCTGTTAGTTGAATGCACAGAACAGAAAGAAGTTTCATACAATGCTTCTGTGTAGTTTATATTTGAACATATTCTTTTTTCCACTATTACCCACTTAACGCTACGAATGTCCAGTTTCATTTTCTACAGACAGAGTGTTTCAAAACTGCTCAATCAAAATTATGGTTTAACTCTGTTAGGTGAATGCTCAGATCAGAAAGAAGTTTCACAGAATGCTTCTGTGTAGTTTATATTTGAATATATTCCTTTTTCCACTACTACGCTCTTAGCGCTCCAAATGTCCAGTTGCATTTTCTACAGAAAGAGTGTTCAGATCTGCTCAATCAAAAGTATGGTTTAACTCTGTTAGCTGAATGCACAGATCAGAAAGAAGTTTCACCGAATGATTCTGTGTAGTTTATATTTGAAGACATTCCTTTTTCCACTATTACCCTCTTAGCGCTCCGAATCTCCACTTGCATTTTCTACAAAAAGAGTGTTTCATAACTGCTCAATCAAAAATATGTTTTATCTCTGTTAACTGAATTTACAGATCAGAAATAAGTTTCACAGAATGCATCTGTGTAGTTTTTATTTAAAGATATTCTTTTTCCCAATGTAGGCCTCTTAGCGCTTAGCATGTCCAATTGCAGTTTCTACAGAAAGAGTGTATCAGAACGGCTCAATCAAAAGTAGGGTTCAACTCTCTTAGTTGAATGCACAGAACAGAAAGAATTTTCACAGAATGCTACTGTGTAGTTTATATTTGAATATATTCCTTTTTCCAATATTACCCTCTTAGCGCTCCGAATGTCCACTTGCATTTTCTACAGAAAGAGTGTTCAGAACTGCGCAATCAAAAGTATGGTTTAACTCTGTTAGCTTAATGAACATATCAGAAATAAGTTTCACACAATGCTTCTGTGTAGTTTTTATTTGAAGATATTATTTTTCCCAATATAGGCCTCTTAGCGCTCAGAATGTCCAATTGCAGTTTCTACAGAAAGAGTGTTTCAGAAAGGCTCAATCAAAAGTAAGGTTCAACTCTGTTAGTTGAATGCACAGAACAGAAAGAAGTTTCATACAATGCTTCTGTGTAGTTTATATTTGAACATATTCTTTTTTCCACTATTACCCACTTAGCGCTACGAATGTCCAGTTGCATTTTCTACAGACAGAGTGTTTCAAAACTGCTCAATCAAAAGTATGGTTTAACTCTGTTAGCTGAATGCTCAGATCAGAAAGAAGTTTCACAGAATGCTTCTGTGTAGTTTATATTTGAATATATTCCTTTTTCCACTATTAACCTCTTAGCGCTCCAAATGTCCAGTTGCATTTTCTACAGAAAGAGTGTTCAGATCTGCTCAATCAAAAGTATGGTTTAACTCTGTTAGCTGAATGCACAGATCAGAAAGAAGTTTCACCGAATGATTCCGTGTAGTTTATACTTGAAGACATTCCTTTTTCCACTATTACCCTCTTAGCGCTCCGAATCTCCACTTGCATTTTCTACAAAAAGAGTGTTTCATAACTGCTCAATCAAAAATATGTTTTATCTCTGTTAACTGAATTTACAGATCAGAAATAAGTTTCACAGAATGTATCTGTGTAGTTTTTATTTGAAGATATTCTTTTTCCCAATGTAGGCCTCTTAGCGCTTAGCATGTCCAGTTGCAGTTTCTACAGAAAGAGTGTTTCAGAGCGGCTCAATCAAAAGTAAGGTTCAACTCTGTTAGTTGAATGCCCAGAACAGAAAGAATTTTCACAGAATGCTACTGTGTAGTTTATATTTGGATATATTCCTTTTTCCACTATTACCCTCTTAGCGCTCCGAATGTCCACTTGCATTTTCTACAGAAAGAGTGTTCAGAACTGCGCAATCAAAAGTATGGTTTAACTCTGTTAGCTTAATGAATATATCAGAAATAAGTTTCACACAATGCTTCTGTGTAGTTTTTATTTGAAGATATTACTTTTCCCAATATAGGCCTCTTAGCGCTCAGAATGTCCAATTGCAGTTTCTACAGAAAGAGTATTTCAGAAAGGCTCAATCAAATGTAAGTTTCAACTCTGTTAGGTGAATGCACAGAACAGAAAGAAGTTTCATACAATGCTTCTGTGTAGTTTATATTTGAACATATTCTTTTTTCCACTATTACCCACTTAGCGCTACGAATGTCCAGTTGCATTTTCTACAGACAGAGTGTTTCAAAACTGCTCAATCAAAAGTATGGTTTAACTCTGTTAGCTGAATGCTCAGATCAGAAAGAAGTTTCACAGAATGATTCTGTGTAGTTTATATTTGAATATATTCCTTTTTCCACTACTACTCTCTTAGCGCTCCAAATGTCCAGTTGCATTTTCTGCAGAAAGAGTGTTCAGATCTGCTCAATCAAAAGTATGGTTTAACTCTGTTAGCTGAATGCACAGATCAGAAAAAAGTTTCACAGAATGATTATGTGCAGTTTATATTTGGAGACATTCCTTTTTCCACTATTACCCTCTTAGCGCTCCGAATCTCCACTTGCATTTTCTACAAAAAGAGTGTTTCAGAACGGCTCAATCAAAACTAAGGTTCAACTCTTTTAGTTGAACAAACAGAACAGAAAGAAGTTTCACACAATTCTTCTGTGTAGTTTTTATTTGTAGACATTCTTTTTCCCAATATAGGCCTCTTAGCGCTCAGAATGTCCAATTGCAGTTTCTACAGAAAGAGTGTTTCAGAACGGCTCAATCAAAAGTAAGGTTCAACTCTGTTAGTTGAATGCACATAACAGAAAGAAGTTTCATACAATGCTTCTGTGTAGTTTATATTTGAACATATTCTTTTTTCCACTATTACCCACTTAGCGCTACGAATGTCCAGTTGCATTTACTACAGACAGAGTGTTTCAAAACTGCTCAATCAAAAGTATGGTTTAACTCTGTTAGCTGAATGCTCAGATCAGAAAGAAGTTTCACAGAATGCTTCTGTGTAGTTTATATTTGAATATATTCCTTTTTCCACTATTACCCTCTTAGCGCTCCGAATCTCCACTTGCATTTTCTACAAAAAGAGTGTTTCATAACTGCTCAATCAAAAATATGTTTTATCTCTGTTAACTGAATTTACAGATCAGAAATAAGTTTCACAGAATGCATCTGTGTAGTTTTTATTTGAAGATATTCTTTTTCCCAATGTAGGCCTCTTAGCGCTTAACATGTCCAATTGCAGTTTCTACAGAAAGAGTGTTTCAGAACGGCTCAATCAAAAGTAAGGTTCAACTCTGTTAGTTGAATGCACAGAACAGAAAGAATTTTCACAGAATGCTACTGTGTAGTTTATATTTGAATATATTCCTTTTTCCACTATTACCCTCTTAGCGCTCCGAATGTCCACTTGCATTTTCTACAGAAAGAGTGTTCAGAACTGCGCAATCAAAAGTATGGTTTAACTCTGTTAGCTTAATGAACATATCAGAAATAAGTTTCACACAATGCTTTTGTGTAGTTTTTATTTGAAGATATTATTTTTCCCAATATAGGCCTCTTAGCGCTCAGAATGTCCAATTGCAGTTTCTACAGAAAGAGTGTTTCAGAAAGGCTCAATCAAAAGTAAGGTTCAACTCTGTTAGTTGAATGCACAGAACAGAAAGAAGTTTCATACAATGCTTCTGTGTAGTTTATATTTGAACATATTCTTTTTTCCACTATTACCCACTTAGCGCTACGAATGTCCAGTTGCATTTTCTACAGACAGAGTGTTTCAAAACTGCTCAATCAAAAGTATGGTTTAACTCTGTTAGCTGAATGCTCAGATCAGAAAGAAGTTTCACAGAATGATTCTGTGTAGTTTATATTTGAATATATTCCTTTTTCCACTACTAATCTCTTAGCGCTCCAAATATCCAGTTGCATTTTCTGCAGAAAGAGTGTTCAGATCTGCTCAATCAAAAGTATGGTTTAACTCTGTTAGCTGAATGCACAGATCAGAAAGAAGTTTCACAGAATGATTATGTGTAGTTTATATTTGGAGACATTCCTTTTTCCACTATTACCCTCTTAGCGTTCCGAATCTCCACTTGCATTTTCTACAAAAAGAGTGTTTCAGAACGGCTCAATCAAAACTAAGGTTCTACTCTTTTAGTTGAACAAACAGAACAGAAAGAAGTTTCACACAATTCTTCTGTGTAGTTTTTATTTGTAGACATTCTTTTTCCCAATATAGGCCTCTTAGCGCTCAGAATGTCCAATTGCAGTTTCTACAGAAAGAGTGTTTCAGAACGGGTCAATCAAAAGTAAGGTTCAACTCTGTTAGTTGAATGCACAGAACAGAAAGAAGTTTCATACAATGCTTCTGTGTAGTTTATATTTGAACATATTCTTTTTTCCACTATTACCCACTTAGCGCTACGAATGTCCAGTTGCATTTTCTACAGACAGAGTGTTTCAAAACTGCTCAATCAAAAGTGTGGTTTAACTCTGTTAGGTGAATGCTCAGATCAGAAAGAAGTTTCACAGAATGCTTCTGTGTAGTTTATATTTGAATATATTCCTTTTTCCACTACTACGCTCTTAGCGCTCCAAATGTCCAGTTGCATTTTCTACAGAAAGAGTGTTCAGATCTGCTCAATCAAAAGTATGGTTTAACTCTGTTAGCTGAATGCACAGATCAGAAAGAAGTTTCACCGAATGATTCTGTGTAGTTTATATTTGAAGACATTCCTTTTTCCACTATTACCCTCTTAGCGCTCCGAATCTCCACTTGCATTTTCTACAAAAAGAGTGTTTCATAACTGCTCAATCAAAAATATGTTTTATCTCTGTTAACTGAATTTACAGATCAGAAATAAATTTCACAGAATGCATCTGTGTAGTTTTTATTTAAAGATATTCTTTTTCCCAATGTAGGCCTCTTAGCGCTTAGCATGTCCAATTGCAGTATCTACAGAAAGAGTGTTTCAGAACGGCTCAATCAAAAGTAGGGTTCAACTCTTTTAGTTGAATGCACAGAACAGAAAGAATTTTAACAGAGTGCTACTGTGTAGTTTATATTTGAATATATTCCTTTTTCCACTATTACCCTCTTAGCGCTCCAAATGTCCACTTGCATTTTCTACAGAAAGAGTGTTCAGAACTGCGCAATCAAAAGTATGGTTTAACTCTGTTAGCTTAATGAACATATCAGAAATAAGTTTCACACAATGCTTCTGTGTAGATTTTATTTGAAGATATTATTTTTCCCAATAGAGGCCTCTTAGCGCTCAGAATGTCCAATTGCAGTTTCTACAGAAAGAGTGTTTCAGAAAGGCTCAATCAAAAGTAAGGTTCAACTCTGTTAGTTGAATGCACAGAACAGAAAGAAGTTTCATACAATGCTTCTGTGTAGTTTATATTTGAACATATTCTTTTTTCCACTATTACCCACTTAGCGCTACGAATGTTCAGTTGCATTTTCTACAGACAGAGTGTTTCAAAACTGCTCAATCAAAAGTATGGCTTAACTCTGTTAGCTGAATGCTCAGATCAGAAAGAAGTTTCACAGAATGCTTCTGTGTAGTTTATATATGAATATATTCCTTTTTCCACTACTACTCTCTTAGCGCTCCAAATGTCCAGTTGCATTTTCTACAGAAAGAGTGTTCAGATCTGCTCAATCAAAAGTATGGTTTAACTCTGTTAGCTGAATGCACAGATCAGAAAGAAGTTTCACAGAATGATTCTGTGTAGTTTATATTTGGAGACATTCCTTTTTCCACTATTACCCTCTTAGCGCTCCGAATCTCCACTTGCATTTTCTACAGAAAGAGTGTTTCAGAACGGCTCAATCAAAACTAAGGTTCAACTCTTTTAGTTGAACAAACAGAACAGAAAGAAGTTTCACACAATTCTTCTGTGTAGTTTTTATTTGTAGACATTCTTTTTCCCAATATAGGCCTCTTAGCGCTCAGAATGTCCAATTGCAGTTTCTACAGAAAGAGTGTTTCAGAACGGCTCAATCAAAAGTAAGATTCAACTCTGTTAGTTGAATGCACAGAACAGAAAGAAGTTTCATACAATGCTTCTGTGTAGTTTATATTTGAACATATTCTTTTTTCCACTATTACCCACTTAGCGCTACGAATGTCCAGTTGCATTTTCTACAGACAGAGTGTTTCAAAACTGCTCAATCAAAAGTATGGTTTAACTCTGTTAGCTGAATGCTCAGATCAGAAAGAAGTTTCACAGAATGCTTCTGTGTAGTTTATATTTGAATATATTCCTTTTTCCACTACTACGCTCTTAGCGCTCCAAATGTCCAGTTGCATTTTCTACAGAAAGAGTGTTCAGATCTGCTCAATCAAAAGTATGGTTTAACTCTGTTAGCTGAATGCACAGATCAGAAAGAAGTTTCACCGAATGATTCTGTGTAGTTTATATTTGAAGACATTCCGTTTTCCACTATTACCCTCTTAGCGCTCCGAATCTCCACTTGCATTTTCTACAAAAAGAGTGTTTCATAACTGCTCAATCAAAAATATGTTTTATCTCTGTTAACTGAATTTACAGATCAGAAATAAGTTTCACAGAATGCATCTGTGTAGTTTTTATTTAAAGATATTCTTTTTCCCAATGTAGGCCTCTTAGCGCTTAGCATGTCCAATTGCAGTTTCTACAGGAAGAGTGTATCAGAACGGCTCAATCAAAAGTAGGGTTCAACTCTCTTAGTTGAATGCACAGAACAGAAAGAATTTTCACAGAATGCTACTGTGTAGTTTATATTTGAATATATTCCTTTTTCCACTATTACCCTCTTAGCGCTCCGAATGTCCACTTGCATTTTCTACAGAAAGAGTGTTCAGAACTGCGCAATCAAAAGTATGGTTTAACTCTGTTAGCTTAATGAACATATCAGAAATAAGTTTCACACAATGCTTCTGTGTAGTTTTTATTTGAAGATATTATTTTTCCCAATATAGGCCTCTTAGCGCTCAGAATGTCCAATTGCAGTTTCTACAGAAAGAGTGTTTCAGAAAGGCTCAATCAAAAGTAAGGTTCAACTCTGTTAGTTGAATGCACAGAACAGAAAGAAGTTTCATACAATGCTTCTGTGTAGTTTATATTTGAACATATTCTTTTTTCCACTATTACCCACTTAGCGCTACGAATGTCCAGTTGCATTTTCTACAGACAGAGTGTTTCAAAACTGCTCAATCAAAAGTATGGTTTAACTCTGTTAGCTGAATGCTCAGATCAGAAAGAAGTTTCACAGAATGCTTCTGTGTAGTTTATATTTGAATATATTCCTTTTTCCACTACTACGCTCTTAGCGCTCCAAATGTCCAGTTGCATTTTCTACAGAAAGAGTGTTCAGATCTGCTCAATCAAAAGTATGGTTTAACTCTGTTAGCTGAATGCACAGATCAGAAAGAAGTTTCACCGAATGATTCCGTGTAGTTTATACTTGAAGACATTCCTTTTTCCACTATTACCCTCTTAGCGCTCCGAATCTCCACTTGCATTTTCTACAAAAAGAGTGTTTCATAACTGCTCAATCAAAAATATATTTTATCTCTGTTAACTGAATTTACAGATCAGAAATAAGTTTCACAGAATGTATCTGTGTAGTTTTTATTTGAAGATATTCTTTTTCCCAATGTAGGCCTCTTAGCGCTTAGCATGTCCAGTTGCAGTTTCTACAGAAAGAGTGTTTCAGAACGGCTCAATCAAAAGTAAGGTTCAACTCTGTTAGTTGAATGCCCAGAACAGAAAGAATTTTCACAGAATGCTACTGTGTAGTTTATATTTGAATATATTCCTTTTTCCACTATTACCCTCTTAGCGCTCCGAATGTCCACTTGCATTTTCTACAGAAAGAGTGTTCAGAACTGCGCAATCAAAAGTATGGTTTAACTCTGTTAGCTTAATGAATATATCAGAAATAAGTTTCACACAATGCTTCTGTGTAGTTTTTATTTGAAGATATTACTTTTCCCAATATAGGCCTCTTAGCGCTCAGAATGTCCAATTGCAGTTTCTACAGAAAGAGTGTTTCAGAAAGGCTCAATCAAATGTCAGGTTCAACTCTGTTAGGTGAATGCACAGAACAGAAAGAAGTTTCATACAATGCTTCTGTGTAGTTTATATTTGAACATATTCTTTTTTCCACTATTACCCACTTAGCGCTCCGAATGTCCAGTTGCATTTTCTACAGACAGAGTGTTTCAAAACTGCTCAATCAAAAGTATGGTTTAACTCTGTTAGCTGAGTGCTCAGATCAGAAAGAAGTTTCACAGAATGCTTCTGTGTAGTTTATATTTGAATATATTCCTTTTTCCACTACTACTCTCTTAGCGCTCCAAATGTCTAGTTGCATTTTCTATAGAAAGAGTGTTCAGATCTGCTCAATCAAAAGAATGGTTTAACTCTGTTAGCTGAATGCACAGATCAGAAAGAAGTTTCACAGAATAATTCTGTGTAGTTTATATTTGGAGACATTCCTTTTTCCACTATTTCCCTCTTAGCGCTCCGAATCTCCACTTGCATTTTCTACAGAAAGAGTGTTTCAGAACGGCTCAATCAAAACTAAGGTTCAAATCTTTTAGTTGAACAAACAGAACAGAAAGGAGTTTCACACAATTCTTCTGTGTAGTTTTTATTTGTAGACATTCTTTTTCCCAATATAGGCCTCTTAGCGCTCAGAATGTCCAATTGCAGTTTCTACAGAAAGAGTGTTTCAGAACGGCTCAATCAAAAGTAAGGTTCAACTCTGTTAGTTGAATGCACAGAACAGAAAGAAGTTTCATACAATGCTTCTGTGTAGTTTATATTTGAACATATTCTTTTTTCCACTATTACCCACTTAGCGCTACGAATGTCCAGTTGCATTTTCTACAGACAGAGTGTTTCAAAACTGCTCAATCAAAAGTATGGTTTAACTCTGTTAGCTGAATGCTCAGATCAGAAAGAAGTTTCACAGAATGCTTCTGTGTAGTTTATATTTGAAGACATTCCTTTTTCCACTATTACCCTCTTAGCGCTCCGAATCTCCACTTGCATTTTCTACAAAAAGAGTGTTTCATAACTGCTCAATCAAAAATATGTTTTATCTCTGTTAACTGAATTTACAGATCAGAAATAAGTTTCACAGAATGCATCTGTGTAGTTTTTATTTGAAGATATTCTTTTTCCCAATGTAGGCCTCTTAGCGCTTAGCATGTCCAATTGCAGTTTCTACAGAAAGAGTGTTTCAGAACGGCTCAATCAAAAGTAAGGTTCAACTCTGTTAGTTGAATGCACAGAACAGAAAGAATTTTCACAGAATGCTACTGTGTAGTTTATATTTGAATATATTCCTTTTTCCACTATTACCCTCTTAGCGCTCCGAATGTCCACTTGCATTTTCTACAGAAAGAGTGTTCAGAACTGCGCAATCAAAAGTATGGTTTAACTCTGTTAGCTTAATGAACATATCAGAAATAAGTTTCACACAATGCTTCTGTGTAGTTTTTATTTGGAGTTATTACTTTTCCCAATATAGGCCTCTTAGCGCTCAGAATGTCCAATTGCAGTTTCTACAGAAAGAGTGTTTCAGAAAGGCTCAATCAAAAGTAAGGTTCAACTCTGTTAGTTGAATGCACAGAACAGAAAGAAGTTTCATACAATGCTTCTGTGTAGTTTATATTTGAACATATTCTTTTTTCCACTATTACCCTCTTAGCGCTACGAATGTCCAGTTGCATTTTCTACAGACAGAGTGTTTCAAAACTGCTCAATCAAAAGTATGGTTTAACTCTGTTAGCTGAATGCTCAGATCAGAAAGAAGTTTCACAGAATGATTCTGTGTAGTTTATATTTGAATATATTCCTTTTTCCACTACTACTCTCTTAGCGCTCCAAATGTCCAGTTGCATTTTCTGCAGAAAGAGTGTTCAGATCTGCTCAATCAAAAGTATGGTTTAACTCTGTTAGCTGAATGCACAGATCAGAAAGAAGTTTCACAGAATGATTATGTGCAATTTATATTTGGAGACATTCCTTTTTCCACTATTACCCTCTTAGCGCTCCGAATCTCCACTTGCATTTTCTACAAAAAGAGTGTTTCAGAACGGCTCAATCAAAACTAAGGTTCAACTCTTTTAGTTGAACAAACAGAACAGAAAGAAGTTTCACACAATTCTTCTGTGTAGTTTTTATTTGTAGACATTCTTTTTCCCAATATAGGCCTCTTAGCGCTCAGAATGTCCAATTGCAGTTTCTACAGAAAGAGTGTTTCTGAACGGCTCAATCAAAAGTAAGGTTCAACTCTGTTAGTTGAATGCACAGAACAGAAAGAAGTTTCATACAATGCTTCTGTGTAGTTTATATTTGAACATATTATTTTTTCCACTATTACCCACTTAACGCTACGAATGTCCAGTTTCATTTTCTACAGACAGAGTGTTTCAAAACTGCTCAATCAAAATTATGGTTTAACTCTGTTAGGTGAATGCTCAGATCAGAAAGAAGTTTCACAGAATGCTTCTGTGTAGTTTATATTTGAATATATTCCTTTTTCCACTACTACGCTCTTAGCGCTCCAAATGTCCAGTTGCATTTTCTACAGAAAGAGTGTTCAGATCTGCTCAATCAAAAGTATGGTTTAACTCTGTTAGCTGAATGCACAGATCAGAAAGAAGTTTCACCGAATGATTCTGTGTAGTTTATATTTGAAGACATTCCTTTTTCCACTATTACCCTCTTAGCGCTCCGAATCTCCACTTTCATTTTCTACAAAAAGAGTGTTTCATAACTGCTCAATCAAAAATATGTTTTATCTCTGTTAACTGAATTTACAGATCAGAAATAAGTTTCACAGAATGCATCTGTGTAGTTTTTATTTAAAGATATTCTTTTTCCCAATGTAGGCCTCTTAGCGCTTAGCATGTCCAATTGCAGTTTCTACAGAAAGAGTGTATCAGAACGGCTCAATCAAAAGTAGGGTTCAACTCTCTTAGTTGAATGCACAGAACAGAAAGAATTTTCACAGAATGCTACTGTGTAGTTTATATTTGAATATATTCCTTTTTCCACTATTACCCTCTTAGCGCTCCGAATGTCCACTTGCATTTTCTACAGAAAGAGTGTTCAGAACTGCGCAATCAAAAGTATGGTTTAACTCTGTTAGCTTAATGAACATATCAGAAATAAGTTTCACACAATGCTTCTGTGTAGTTTTTATTTGAAGATATTATTTTTCCCAATATAGGCCTCTTAGCGCTCAGAATGTCCAATTGCAGTTTCTACAGAAAGAGTGTTTCAGAAAGGCTCAATCAAAAGTAAGGTTCAACTCTGTTAGTTGAATGCACAGAACAGAAAGAAGTTTCATACAATGCTTCTGTGTAGTTTATATTTGAACATATTCTTTTTTCCACTATTACCCACTTAGCGCTACGAATGTCCAGTTGCATTTTCTACAGACAGAGTGTTTCAAAACTGCTCAATCAAAAGTATGGTTTAACTCTGTTAGCTGAATGCTCAGATCAGAAAGAAGTTTCACAGAATGCTTCTGTGTAGTTTATATTTGAATATATTCCTTTTTCCACTATTACCCTCTTAGCGCTCCAAATGTCCAGTTGCATTTTCTACAGAAAGAGTGTTCAGATCTGCTCAATCAAAAGTATGGTTTAACTCTGTTAGCTGAATGCACAGATCAGAAAGAAGTTTCACCGAATGATTCCGTGTAGTTTATACTTGAAGACATTCCTTTTTCCACTATTACCCTCTTAGCGCTCCGAATCTCCACTTGCATTTTCTACAAAAGGGTGTTTCATAACTGCTCAATCAAAAATATGTTTTATCTCTGTTAACTGAATTTACAGATCAGAAATAAGTTTCACAGAATGTATCTGTGTAGTTTTTATTTGAAGATATTCTTTTTCCCAATGTAGGCCTCTTAGCGCTTAGCATGTCCAGTTGCAGTTTCTACAGAAAGAGTGTTTCAGAACGGCTCAATCAAAAGTAAGGTTCAACTCTGTTAGTTGAATGCCCAGAACAGAAAGAATTTTCACAGAATGCTACTGTGTAGTTTATATTTGGATATATTCCTTTTTCCACTATTACCCTCTTAGCGCTCCGAATGTCCACTTGCATTTTCTACAGAAAGAGTGTTCAGAACTGCGCAATCAAAAGTATGGTTTAACTCTGTTAGCTTAATGAATATATCAGAAATAAGTTTCACACAATGCTTCTGTGTAGTTTTTATTTGAAGATATTACATTTCCCAATATAGGCCTCTTAGCGCTCAGAATGTCCAATTGCAGTTTCTACAGACAGAGTATTTCAGAAAGGCTCAATCAAATGTAAGTTTCAACTCTGTTAGGTGAATGCACAGAACAGAAAGAAGTTTCATACAATGCTTCTGTGTAGTTTATATTTGAACATATTCTTTTTTCCACTATTACCCACTTAGCGCTACGAATGTCCAGTTGCATTTTCTACAGACAGAGTGTTTCAAAACTGCTCAATCAAAAGTATGGTTTAACTCTGTTAGCTGAATGCTCAGATCAGAAAGAAGTTTCACAGAATGATTCTGTGTAGTTTATATTTGAATATATTCCTTTTTCCACTACTACTCTATTAGCGCTCCAAACGTCCAGTTGCATTTTCTGCAGAAAGAGTGTTCAGATCTGCTCAATCAAAAGTATGGTTTAACTCTGTTAGCTGAATGCACAGATCAGAAAAAAGTTTCACAGAATGATTATGTGCAGTTTATATTTGGAGACATTCCTTTTTCCACTATTACCCTCTTAGCGCTCCGAATCTCCACTTGCATTTTCTACAAAAAGAGTGTTTCAGAACGGCTCAATCAAAACTAAGGTTCAACTCTTTTAGTTGAACAAACAGAACAGAAAGAAGTTTCACACAATTCTTCTGTGTAGTTTTTATTTGTAGACATTCTTTTTCCCAATATAGGCCTCTTAGCGCTCAGAATGTCCAATTGCAGTTTCTACAGAAAGAGTGTTTCAGAACGGCTCAATCAAAAGTAAGGTTCAACTCTGTTAGTTGAATGCACATAACAGAAAGAAGTTTCATACAATGCTTCTGTGTAGTTTATATTTGAACATATTCTTTTTTCCACTATTACCCACTTAGCGCTACGAATGTCCAGTTGCATTTACTACAGACAGAGTGTTTCAAAACTGCTCAATCAAAAGTATGGTTTAACTCTGTTAGCTGAATGCTCAGATCAGAAAGAAGTTTCACAGAATGCTTCTGTGTAGTTTATATTTGAAGACATTCCTTTTTCCACTATTACCCTCTTAGCGCTCCGAATCTCCACTTGCATTTTCTACAAAAAGAGTGTTTCATAACTGCTCAATCAAAAATATGTTTTATCTCTGTTAACTGAATTTACAGATCAGAAATAAGTTTCACAGAATGCATCTGTGTAGTTTTTATTTGAAGATATTCTTTTTCCCAATGTAGGCCTCTTAGCGCTTAACATGTCCAATTGCAGTTTCTACAGAAAGAGTGTTTCAGAACGGCTCAATCAAAAGTAAGGTTCAACTCTGTTAGTTGAATGCACAGAACAGAAAGAATTTTCACAGAATGCTACTGTGTAGTTTATATTTGAATATATTCCTTTTTCCACTATTACCCTCTTAGCGCTCCGAATGTCCACTTGCATTTTCTACAGAAAGAGTGTTCAGAACTGCGCAATCAAAAGTATGGTTTAACTCTGTTAGCTTAATGAACATATCAGAAATAAGTTTCACACAATGCTTTTGTGTAGTTTTTATTTGAAGATATTATTTTTCCCAATATAGGCCTCTTAGCGCTCAGAATGTCCAATTGCAGTTTCTACAGAAAGAGTGTTTCAGAAAGGCTCAATCAAAAGTAAGGTTCAACTCTGTTAGTTGAATGCACAGAACAGAAAGAATTTTCATACAATGCTTCTGTGTAGTTTATATTTGAACATATTCTTTTTTCCACTATTACCCACTTAGCGCTACGAATGTCCAGTTGCATTTTCTACAGACAGAGTGTTTCAAAACTGCTCAATCAAAAGTATGGTTTAACTCTGTTAGCTGAATGCTCAGATCAGAAAGAAGTTTCACAGAATGATTCTGTGTAGTTTATATTTGAATATATTCCTTTTTCCACTACTAATCTCTTAGCGCTCCAAATATCCAGTTGCATTTTCTGCAGAAAGAGTGTTCAGATCTGCTCAATCAAAAGTATGGTTTAACTCTGTTAGCTGAATGCACAGATCAGAAAGAAGTTTCACAGAATGATTATGTGTAGTTTATATTTGGAGACATTCCTTTTTCCACTATTACCCTCTTAGCGCTCCGAATCTCCACTTGCATTTTCTACAAAAAGAGTGTTTCAGAACGGCTCAATCAAAACTAAGGTTCTACTCTTTTAGTTGAACAAACAGAACAGGAAGAAGTTTCACACAATTCTTCTGTGTAGTTTTTATTTGTAGACATTCTTTTTCCCAATATAGGCCTCTTAGCGCTCAGAATGTCCAATTGCAGTTTCTACAGAAAGAGTGTTTCAGAACGGGTCAATCAAAAGTAAGGTTCAACTCTGTTAGTTGAATGCACAGAACAGAAAGAAGTTTCATACAATGCTTCTGTGTAGTTTATATTTGAACATATTCTTTTTTCCACTATTACCCACTTAGCGCTACGAATGTCCAGTTGCATTTTCTACAGACAGAGTGTTTCAAAACTGCTCAATCAAAAGTGTGGTTTAACTCTGTTAGGTGAATGCTCAGATCAGAAAGAAGTTTCACAGAATGCTTCTGTGTAGTTTATATTTGAATATATTCCTTTTTCCACTACTACGCTCTTAGCGCTCCAAATGTCCAGTTGCATTTTCTACAGAAAGAGTGTTCAGATCTGCTCAATCAAAAGTATGGTTTAACTCTGTTAGCTGAATGCACAGATCAGAAAGAAGTTTCACCGAATGATTCTGTGTAGTTTATATTTGAAGACATTCCTTTTTCCACTATTACCCTCTTAGCGCTCCGAATCTCCACTTGCATTTTCTACAAAAAGAGTGTTTCATAACTGCTCAATCAAAAATATGTTTTATCTCTGTTAACTGAATTTACAGATCAGAAATAAATTTCACAGAATGCATCTGTGTAGTTTTTATTTAAAGATATTCTTTTTCCCAATGTAGGCCTCTTAGCGCTTAGCATGTCCAATTGCAGTATCTACAGAAAGAGTGTTTCAGAACGGCTCAATCAAAAGTAGGGTTCAACTCTGTTAGTTGAATGCACAGAACAGAAAGAATTTTAACAGAGTGCTACTGTGTAGTTTATATTTGAATATATTCCTTTTTCCACTATTACCCTCTTAGCGCTCCAAATGTCCACTTGCATTTTCTACAGAAAGAGTGTTCAGAACTGCGCAATCAAAAGTATGGTTTAACTCTGTTAGCTTAATGAACATATCAGAAATAAGTTTCACACAATGCTTCTGTGTAGATTTTATTTGAAGATATTATTTTTCCCAATAGAGGCCTCTTAGCGCTCAGAATGTCCAATTGCAGTTTCTACAGAAAGAGTGTTTCAGAAAGGCTCAATCAAAAGTAAGGTTCAACTCTGTTAGTTGAATGCACAGAACAGAAAGAAGTTTCATACAATGCTTCTGTGTAGTTTATATTTGAACATATTCTTTTTTCCACTATTACCCACTTAGCGCTACGAATGTTCAGTTGCATTTTCTACAGACAGAGTGTTTCAAAACTGCTCAATCAAAAGTATGGCTTAACTCTGTTAGCTGAATGCTCAGATCAGAAAGAAGTTTCACAGAATGCTTCTGTGTAGTTTATATATGAATATATTCCTTTTTCCACTACTACTCTCTTAGCGCTCCAAATGTCCAGTTGCATTTTCTACAGAAAGAGTGTTCAGATCTGCTCAATCAAAAGTATGGTTTAACTCTGTTAGCTGAATGCACAGATCAGAAAGAAGTTTCACAGAATGATTCTGTGTAGTTTATATTTGGAGACATTCCTTTTTCCACTATTACCCTCTTAGCGCTCCGAATCTCCACTTGCATTTTCTACAGAAAGAGTGTTTCAGAACGGCTCAATCAAAACTAAGGTTCAACTCTTTTAGTTGAACAAACAGAACAGAAAGAAGTTTCACACAATTCTTCTGTGTAGTTTTTATTTGTAGACATTCTTTTTCCCAATATAGGCCTCTTAGCACTCAGAATGTCCAATTGCAGTTTCTACAGAAAGAGTGTTTCAGAACGGCTCAATCAAAAGTAAGATTCAACTCTGTTAGTTGAATGCACAGAACAGAAAGAAGTTTCATACAATGCTTCTGTGTAGTTTATATTTGAACATATTCTTTTTTCCACTATTACCCACTTAGCGCTACGAATGTCCAGTTGCATTTTCTACAGACAGAGTGTTTCAAAACTGCTCAATCAAAAGTATGGTTTAACTCTGTTAGCTGAATGCTCAGATCAGAAAGAAGTTTCACAGAATGCTTCTGTGTAGTTTATATTTGAATATATTCCTTTTTCCACTACTACGCTCTTAGCGCTCCAAATGTCCAGTTGCATTTTCTACAGAAAGAGTGTTCAGATCTGCTCAATCAAAAGTATGGTTTAACTCTGTTAGCTGAATGCACAGATCAGAAAGAAGTTTCACCGAATGATTCTGTGTAGTTTATATTTGAAGACATTCCGTTTTCCACTATTACCCTCTTAGCGCTCCGAATCTCCACTTGCATTTTCTACAAAAAGAGTGTTTCATAACTGCTCAATCAAAAATATGTTTTATCTCTGTTAACTGAATTTACAGATCAGAAATAAGTTTCACAGAATGCATCTGTGTAGTTTTTATTTAAAGATATTCTTTTTCCCAATGTAGGCCTCTTAGCGCTTAGCATGTCCAATTGCAGTTTCTACAGGAAGAGTGTATCAGAACGGCTCAATCAAAAGTAGGGTTCAACTCTCTTAGTTTAATGCACAGAACAGAAAGAATTTTCACAGAATGCTACTGTGTAGTTTATATTTGAATATATTCCTTTTTCCACTATTACCCTCTTAGCGCTCCGAATGTCCACTTGCATTTTCTACAGAAAGAGTGTTCAGAACTGCGCAATCAAAAGTATGGTTTAACTCTGTTAGCTTAATGAACATATCAGAAATAAGTTTCACACAATGCTTCTGTGTAGTTTTTATTTGAAGATATTATTTTTCCCAATATAGGCCTCTTAGCGCTCAGAATGTCCAATTGCAGTTTCTACAGAAAGAGTGTTTCAGAAAGGCTCAATCAAAAGTAAGGTTCAACTCTGTTAGTTGAATGCACAGAACAGAAAGAAGTTTCATACAATGCTTCTGTGTAGTTTATATTTGAACATATTCTTTTTTCCACTATTACCCACTTAGCGCTACGAATGTCCAGTTGCATTTTCTACAGACAGAGTGTTTCAAAACTGCTCAATCAAAAGTATGGTTTAACTCTGTTAGCTGAATGCTCAGATCAGAAAGAAGTTTCACAGAATGCTTCTGTGTAGTTTATATTTGAATATATTCCTTTTTCCACTACTACGCTCTTAGCGCTCCAAATGTCCAGTTGCATTTTCTACAGAAAGAGTGTTCAGATCTGCTCAATCAAAAGTATGGTTTAACTCTGTTAGCTGAATGCACAGATCAGAAAGAAGTTTCACCGAATGATTCCGTGTAGTTTATACTTGAAGACATTCCTTTTTCCACTATTACCCTCTTAGCGCTCCGAATCTCCACTTGCATTTTCTACAAAAAGAGTGTTTCATAACTGCTCAATCAAAAATATATTTTATCTCTGTTAACTGAATTTACAGATCAGAAATAAGTTTCACAGAATGTATCTGTGTAGTTTTTATTTGAAGATATTCTTTTTCCCAATGTAGGCCTCTTAGCGCTTAGCATGTCCAGTTGCAGTTTCTACAGAAAGAGTGTTTCAGAACGGCTCAATCAAAAGTAAGGTTCAACTCTGTTAGTTGAATGCCCAGAACAGAAAGAATTTTCACAGAATGCTACTGTGTAGTTTATATTTGAATATATTCCTTTTTCCACTATTACCCTCTTAGCGCTCCGAATGTCCACTTGCATTTTCTACAGAAAGAGTGTTCAGAACTGCGCAATCAAAAGTATGGTTTAACTCTGTTAGCTTAATGAATATATCAGAAATAAGTTTCACACAATGCTTCTGTGTAGTTTTTATTTGAAGATATTACTTTTCCCAATATAGGCCTCTTAGCGCTCAGAATGTCCAATTGCAGTTTCTACAGAAAGAGTGTTTCAGAAAGGCTCAATCAAATGTCAGGTTCAACTCTGTTAGGTGAATGCACAGAACAGAAAGAAGTTTCATACAATGCTTCTGTGTAGTTTATATTTGAACATATTCTTTTTTCCACTATTACCCACTTAGCGCTCCGAATGTCCAGTTGCATTTTCTACAGACAGAGTGTTTCAAAACTGCTCAATCAAAAGTATGGTTTAACTCTGTTAGCTGAGTGCTCAGATCAGAAAGAAGTTTCACAGAATGCTTCTGTGTAGTTTATATTTGAATATATTCCTTTTTCCACTACTACTCTCTTAGCGCTCCAAATGTCTAGTTGCATTTTCTATAGAAAGAGTGTTCAGATCTGCTCAATCAAAAGAATGGTTTAACTCTGTTAGCTGAATGCACAGATCAGAAAGAAGTTTCACAGAATAATTCTGTGTAGTTTATATTTGGAGACATTCCTTTTTCCACTATTTCCCTCTTAGCGCTCCGAATCTCCACTTGCATTTTCTACAGAAAGAGTGTTTCAGAACGGCTCAATCAAAACTAAGGTTCAAATCTTTTAGTTGAACAAACAGAACAGAAAGGAGTTTCACACAATTCTTCTGTGTAGTTTTTATTTGTAGACATTCTTTTTCCCAATATAGGCCTCTTAGCGCTCAGAATGTCCAATTGCAGTTTCTACAGAAAGAGTGTTTCAGAACGGCTCAATCAAAAGTAAGGTTCAACTCTGTTAGTTGAATGCACAGAACAGAAAGAAGTTTCATACAATGCTTCTGTGTAGTTTATATTTGAACATATTCTTTTTTCCACTATTACCCACTTAGCGCTACGAATGTCCAGTTGCATTTTCTACAGACAGAGTGTTTCAAAACTGCTCAATCAAAAGTATGGTTTAACTCTGTTAGCTGAATGCTCAGATCAGAAAGAAGTTTCACAGAATGCTTCTGTGTAGTTTATATTTGAAGACATTCCTTTTTCCACTATTACCCTCTTAGCGCTCCGAATCTCCACTTGCATTTTCTACAAAAAGAGTGTTTCATAACTGCTCAATCAAAAATATGTTTTATCTCTGTTAACTGAATTTACAGATCAGAAATAAGTTTCACAGAATGCATCTGTGTAGTTTTTATTTGAAGATATTCTTTTTCCCAATGTAGGCCTCTTAGCGCTTAGCATGTCCAATTGCAGTTTCTACAGAAAGAGTGTTTCAGAACGGCTCAATCAAAAGTAAGGTTCAACTCTGTTAGTTGAATGCACAGAACAGAAAGAATTTTCACAGAATCCTACTGTGTAGTTTATATTTGAATATATTCCTTTTTCCACTATTACCCTCTTAGCGCTCCGAATGTCCACTTGCATTTTCTACAGAAAGAGTGTTCAGAACTGCGCAATCAAAAGTATGGTTTAACTCTGTTAGCTTAATGAACATATCAGAAATAAGTTTCACACAATGCTTCTGTGTAGTTTTTATTTGGAGTTATTACTTTTCCCAATATAGGCCTCTTAGCGCTCAGAATGTCCAATTGCAGTTTCTACAGAAAGAGTGTTTCAGAAAGGCTCAATCAAAAGTAAGGTTCAACTCTGTTAGTTGAATGCACAGAACAGAAAGAAGTTTCATACAATGCTTCTGTGTAGTTTATATTTGAACATATTCTTTTTTCCACTATTACCCTCTTAGCGCTACGAATGTCCAGTTGCATTTTCTACAGACAGAGTGTTTCAAAACTGCTCAATCAAAAGTATGGTTTAACTCTGTTAGCTGAATGCTCAGATCAGAAAGAAGTTTCACAGAATGATTCTGTGTAGTTTATATTTGAATATATTCCTTTTTCCACTACTACTCTCTTAGCGCTCCAAATGTCCAGTTGCATTTTCTGCAGAAAGAGTGTTCAGATCTGCTCAATCAAAAGTATGGTTTAACTCTGTTAGCTGAATGCACAGATCAGAAAGAAGTTTCACAGAATGATTATGTGCAATTTATATTTGGAGACATTCCTTTTTCCACTATTACCCTCTTAGCGCTCCGAATCTCCACTTGCATTTTCTACAAAAAGAGTGTTTCAGAACGGCTCAATCAAAACTAAGGTTCAACTCTTTTAGTTGAACAAACAGAACAGAAAGAAGTTTCACACAATTCTTCTGTGTAGTTTTTATTTGAACATATTCTTTTTTCCACTACTACCCACTTAGCGCTACGAATGTCCAGTTGCATTTTCTACAGACAGAGTGTTTCAAAACTGCTCAATCAAAAGTATGGTTTAACTCTTTTAGCTGAATGCTCAGATCAGAAAGAAGTTTCACAGAATGCTTCTGTGTAGTTTATATTTGAATATATTCCTTTTTCCACTACTACGCTCTTAGCGCTCCAAATGTCCAGTTGCATTTTCTACAGAAAGAGTGTTCAGATCTGCTCAATCAAAAGTATGGTTTAACTCTGTTAGCTGAATGCACAGATCAGAAAGAAGTTTCACAGAATGATTCTGTGTAGTTTATATTTGGAGACATTCCTTTTTCCACTATTACCCTCTTAGCGCTCCGAATCTCCACTTGCATTTTCTACAGAAAGAGTGTTTCAGAACGGCTCAAACAAAACTAAGGTTCAACTCTTTTAGTTGAACAAACAGAACAGAAAGAAGTTTCACACAATTCTTCTGTGTAGTTTTTATTTGTAGACATTCTTTTTCCCAATATAGGCCTCTTAGCGCTCAGAATGTCCAATTGCAGTATCTACAGAAAGAGTGTTTCAGAAAGGCTCAATCAAAAGTAAGGTCCAACTCTGTTAGTTGAATGCATAGAACAGAAAGAAGTTTCATACAATGCTTCTGTGTAGTTTATATTTGAACATATTCTTTTTTCCACTATTACCCACTTAGCGCTACGAATGTCCAGCTGCATTTTCTACAGACAGAGTGTTTCAAAACTGCTCAATCAAAAGTATGGTTTAACTCTGTTAGCTGAATGCTCAGATCAGAAAGAAGTTTCACAGAATGCTTCTGTGTAGTTTATATTTGAATATATTCCTTTTTCCACTACTACGCTCTTAGCGCTCCAAATGTCCAGTTGCATTTTCTACAGAAAGAGTGTTCAGATCTGCTCAATCAAAAGTATGGTTTAACTCTGTTAGCTGAATGCACATATCAGAAAGAAGTTTCACCGAATGATTCCGTGTAGTTTATATTTGAAGACATTCCTTTTTCCACTATTACCCTCTTAGCGCTCCGAATCTCCACTTGCATTTTCTACAAAAAGAGTGTTTCATAACTGCTCAATCAAAAATAAGTTTTATCTCTGTTAACTGAATTTACAGATCAGAAATAAGTTTCACAGAATGCATCTGTGTAGTTTTTATTTGAAGATATTCTTTTTCCCAATGTAGGCCTCTTAGCGCTTAGCATGTCCAATTGCAGTTTCTACAGAAAGAGTGTTTCAGAACGGCTCAATCAAAAGTAAGGTTCAACTCTGTTAGTTGAATGCACAGAACAGAAAGGATTTTCACAGAATGCTACTGTGTAGTTTATATTTGAATATATTCCTTTTTCCACTATTACCCTCTTAGCGCTCCGAATGTCCACTTGCATTTTCTACAGAAAGAGGGTTCAGAACTGCGCAATCAAAAGTATGGTTTAACTCTGTTAGCTTAATGAACATATCAGAAATAAGTTTCACACAATGCTTCTGTGTAGTTTTTATTTGAAGATATTATTTATCCCAATATATGCCTCTTAGCGCTCAGAATGTCCAATTGCAGTATCTACAGAAAGAGTGTTTCAGAAAGGCTCAATCAAAAGTAAGGTTCAACTCTGTTAGTTGAATGCACAGAACAGAAAGAAGTTTCATACAATGCTTCTGTGTAGTTTATATTTGAACATATTCTTTTTTCCACTATTACCCACTTAGCGCTACGAATGTCCAGCTGCATTTTCTACAGACAGAGTGTTTCAAAACTGCTCAATCAAAAGTATGGTTTAACTCTGTTACCTGAATGCTCAGATCAGAAAGAAGTTTCACAGAATGCTTCTGTGTAGTTTATATTTGAATATATTCCTTTTTCCACTACTACGCTCTTAGCGCTCCAAATGTCCAGTTGCATTTTCTACAGAAAGAGTGTTCAGATCTGCTCAATCAAAAGTATGGTTTAACTCTGTTAGCTGAATGCACAGTTCAGAACGAAGTTTCACCGAATGATTCTGTGTAGTTTATATTTGAAAACATTCTTTTTTCCACTATTACCCTCTTAGCGCTCCGAATCTCCACTTGCATTTTCTACAAAAAGAGTGTTTCATAACTGCTCAATCAAAAATATGTTTTATCTCTGTTAACTGAATTTACAGATCAGAAATAAGTTTCACAGAATGCATCTGTGTAGTTTTTATTTGAAGATATTCATTTTCCCAATGTAGGCCTCTTAGCGCTTAGCATGTCCAATTGCAGTTTCTACAGAAAGAGTGTTTCAGAACGGCTCAATGAAAAGTAAGGTTCAACTCTGTTAGTTGAATGCACAGAACAGAAGGTATTTTCACAGAATGCTACTGTGTAGTTTATATTTGAATATATTCCTTTTTCCACTATTACTCTCTTAGCGCTCCGAATGTCCACTTGCATTTTCTACAGAAAGAGTGTTCAGAACTGCGCAATCAAAAGAATGGTTTAACTCTGTTAGCTTAATGAACATATCAGAAATAAGTTTCACACAATGCTTCTGTGTAGTTTTTATTTGAAGATATTATTTTTCCCAATAGAGGCCTCTTAGCGCTCAGAATGTCCAATTGCAGTTTCTACAGAAAGAGTGTTTCAGAAAGGCTCAATCAAAAGTAAGGTTCAACTCTGTTAGTTGAATGCACAGAACAGAAAGATGTTTCATACAATGCTTCTGTGTAGTTTATATTTGAACATATTCTTTTTTCCACTATTACCCACTTAGCGCTACGAATGTCCAGTTGCATTTTCTACAAACAGAGTGTTTCAAAACTGCTCAATCAAAAGTATGGTTTAACTCTGTTAGCTGAATGCTCAGGTCAGAAAGAAGTTTCACAGAATGCTTCTGTGTAGTTTATATTTGAATATATTCCTTTTTCCACTACTACTCTCTTAGTGCTCCAAATGTCCAGTTGCATTTTCTACAGAAAGAGTGTTCAGATCTGCTCAATCAAAAGTATGGTTTAACTCTGTTAGCTGAATGCACAGATCAGAAAGAAGTTTCACAGAATGATTCTGTGTAGTTTATATTTGGAGACATTCCTTTTTCCACTATTACCCTCTTAGCGCTCCGAATCTCCACTTGCATTTTCTACAGAAAGAGTGTTTCAGAACGGCTCAATCAAAACTAAGGTTCAACTCTTTTAGTTGAACAAACAGAACAGAAAGAAGTTTCACACAATGCTTCTGTGTAGTTTTTATTTGTAGACATTCTTTTTCCCAATATAGGCCTCTTAGCGCTCAGAATGTCCAATTGCAGTTTCTACAGAAAGAGTGTTTCAGAACGGCTCAATCAAAAGTAAGGTTCAACTCTGTTAGTTGAATGCACAGAACAGAAAGAAGTTTCATACAATGCTTCTGTGTAGTTTATATTTGAACATATTCTTTTTTCCACTATTACCCACTTAGCGCTACGAATGTCCAGTTGCATTTTCTGCAGACAGAGTGTTTCAAAACTGCTCAATCAAAAGTATGGTTTAACTCTGTTAGCTGAATGCTCAGATCAGAAAGAATTTTCACAGAATGCTTCTTTGTAGTTTACATTTGAATATACTCCTTTTTCCACTACTACGCTCTTAGCGCTCCAAATGTCCAGTTGCATTTTCTACAGAAAGAGTGTTCAGATCTGCTCAATCAAAAGTATGGTTTAACTCTGTTAGCTGAATGCACAGATCAGAACGAAGTTTCACCGAATGATTCTGTGTAGTTTATATTTGAAAACATTCCTTTTTCCACTATAACCCTCTTAGCGCTCCGAATCTCCACTTGCATTTTCTACAAAAAGAGTGTTTCATAACTGCTCAATCAAAAATATGTTTTATCTCTGTTAACTGAATTTACAGATCAGAAATAAGTTTCACAGAATGCATCTGTGTAGTTTTTATTTGAAGATATTATTTTTCCCAATGTAGGCCTCTTAGCGCTTAGCATGTCCAATTGCAGTTTCTACAGAAAGAGTGTTTCAGAACGGCTCAATCAAAAGTAAGGTTAAACTTTGTTAGTTGAATGCACAGAACAGAAAGTATTTTCACAGAATGCTACTGTGTAGTTTATATTTGAATATATTCCTTTTTCCACTATTACTCTCTTAGCGCTCCGAATGTCCACTTGCGTTTTCTACAGAAAGAGTGTTCAGAACTGCGCAATCAAAAGAATGGTTTAAATCTGTTAGCTTAATGAACATATCAGAAATAAGTTTCACACAATGCTTCTGTGTAGTTTTTATTTGAAGATATTATTTTTCCCAATAGAGGCCTCTTAGCGCTCAGAATTTCCAATTGCAGTTTCTACAGAAAGAGTGTTTCAGAAAGGCTCAATCAAAAGTAAGGTTCAACTCTGTTAGTTGAATGCACAGAACAGAAAGAAGTTTCATACAATGCTTCTGTGTAGTTTATATTTGAACATATTCTTTTTTCCACTATTACCCACTTAGCGCTACGAATGTCCAGTTGCATTTTCTACAAACAGAGTGTTTCAAAACTGCTCAATCAAAAGTATGGTTTAACTCTGTTAGCTGAATGCTCAGGTCAGAAAGAAGTTTCACAGAATGCTTCTGTGTAGTTTATATTTGAATATATTCCTTTTTCCACTACTACTCTCTTAGCGCTCAAAATGTCCAGTTGCATTTTCTACAGAAAGAGTGTTCAGATCTGCTCAATCAAAAGTATGGTTTAACTCTGTTAGCTGAATGCACAGATCAGAAAGAAGTTTCAGAGAATGATTCTGTGTAGTTTATATTTGGAGACATTCCTTTTTCCACTATTACCCTCTTAGCGCTCCGAATCTCAACTTGCATTTTCTACAGAAAGAGTGTTTCAGAACTTCTCAATCAAAACTAAGGTTCAACTCTTTTAGTTGAACAAACAGAACAGAAAGAAGTTTCACACAATTCTTCTGTGTAGTTTTTATTTGTAGACATTCTTTTTCCCAATATAGGCCTCTTAGCGCTCAGAATGTCCAATTGCAGTTTCTACAGAAAGGGTGTTTCAGAACGGCTCAATCAAAAGTAAGGTTCAACTCTGTGAGTTGAATGCACAGAACAGAAAGAAGTTTCATACAATGCTTCTGTGTAGTTTATATTTGAACATATTCTTTTTTCCACTATTACCCACTTAGCGCTACGAATGTCCAGTTGCATTTCCTACAGACAGAGTGTTTCAAAACTGCTCAATCAAAAGTATGTTTTAACTCTGTTAGCTGAATGCTCAGATCAGAAAGAAGTTTCACAGAATGCTTCTGTGTAGTTTATATTTGAATATATTCCTTTTTCCACTACTACGCTCTTAGCGCTCCAAATGTCCAGTTGCATTTTCAACAGAAAGAGTGTTCAGATCTGCTCAATCAAAAGTATGGTTTAACTCTGTTAGCTGAATGCACAGATCAGAAAGAAGTTTCACCGAATGATTCCGTGTAGTTTATATTTGAAGACATTCCTTTTTCCACTATTACCCCCTTAGCGCTCCGAATCTCCACTTGCATTTTCTACAAAAAGAGTGTTTCATAACTGCTCAATCAAAAATAAGTTTTATCTCTGTTAACTGAATTTACAGATCAGAAATAAGTTTCACAGAATGCATCTGTGTAGTTTTTATTTGAAGATATTCTTTTTCCCAATGTAGGCCTCTTAGCGCTTAGCATGTCCAATTGCAGTTTCTACAGAAAGAGTGTTTCAGAACGGCTCAATCAAAAGTAAGGTTCAACTCTGTTAGTTGAATGCACAGAACAGAAAGAATTTTCACAGAATGATACTGTGTAGTTTATATTTGAATATATTCCTTTTTCCACTATTACCCTCTTAGCGCTCCGAATGTCCACTTGCATTTTCTACAGAAAGAGGGTTCAGAACTGCGCAATCAAAAGTATGGTTTAACTCTGTTAGCTTAATGAACATATCAGAAATAAGTTTCACACAATGCTTCTGTGTAGTTTTTATTTGAAGATATTATTTATCCCAATATAGGCCTCTTAGCGCTCAGAATGTCCAATTGCAGTATCTACAGAAAGAGTGTTTCAGAAAGGCTCAATCAAAAGTAAGGTTCAACTCTGTTAGTTGAATGCACAGAACAGAAAGAAGTTTCATACAATGCTTCTGTGTAGTTTATATTTGAACATATTCTTTTTTCCACTATTACCCACTTAGCGCTACGAATGTCCAGCTGCATTTTCTACAGACAGAGTGTTTCAAAACTGCTCAATCAAAAGTATGGTTTAACTCTGTTAGCTGAATGCTCAGATCAGAAAGAAGTTTCACAGAATGCTTCTGTGTAGTTTATATTTGAATATATTCCTTTTTCCACTACTACGCTCTTAGCGCTCCAAATGTCCAGTTGCATTTTCTACAGAAAGAGTGTTCAGATCTGCTCAATCAAAAGTATGGTTTAACTCTGTTAGCTGAATGCACAGATCAGAAAGAAGTTTCACCGAATGATTCCGTGTAGTTTATACTTGAAGACATTCCTTTTTCCACTATTACCCTCTTAGCGCTCCGAATCTCCACTTGCATTTTCTACAAAAAGAGTGTTTCATAACTGCTCAATCAAAAATATGTTTTATCTCTGTTAACTGAATTTACAGATCAGAAATAAGTTTCACAGAATGCATCTGTGTAGTTTTTATTTGAAGATATTCTTTTTCCCAATGTAGGAATCTTAGCGCTTAGCATGTCCAATTGCCGTTTCTACAGAAAGAGTGTTTCAGAACGGCTCAATCAAAAGTAAGGTTCAACTCTGTTAGTTGAATGCACAGAACAGAAAGAAATTTCACAGAATGCTACTGTGTAGTTTATATTTGAATATATTCCTTTTTCCACTATTACCCTCTTAGAGCTCCGAATGTCCACTTGCATTTTCTACAGAAAGAGTGTTCAGAACTGCGCAATCAAAAGTATGGTTTAACTCTGTTAGCTTAATGAACATATCAGAAATAAGTTTCACAAAATGCTTCTGTGTAGTTTTTATTTGAAGATATTATTTTCCCAATATAGGCCTCTTAGCGCTCAGAATGTCCAATTGCAGTTTCTACAGAAAGAGTGTTTCAGAAAGGCTCAATCAAAAGTAAGGTTCAACTCTGTTAGTTGAATGCACAGAACAGAAAGAAGTTTCATACAATGCTTCAGTGTAGTTTATATTTGAACATATTCTTTTTTCCACTATTACCCACTTAGCGCTACGAATGTCCAGTTGCATTTTCGACAGAGTGTTTCAAAACTGCTCAATCAAAACTATGGTTTAACTCTGTTAGCTGAATGCTCAGATCAGAAAGAAGTTTTACAGAATGCTTCTTTGTAGTTTATATTTGAATATATTCCTTTTTCCACTACTACGCTCTTAGCGCTCCAAATGTCCAGTTGCATTTTCTACAGAAAGAGTGTTCAGATCTGCTCAATCAAAAGTATGGTTTAACTCTGTTAGCTGAATGCACAGATCAGAACGAAGTTTCACCGAATGATTCTGTGTAGTTTATATTTGAAAACATTCCTTTTTCCACTATTACCCTCTTAGCGCTCCGAATCTCCACTTGCATTTTCTACAAAAAGAGTGTTTCATAACTGCTCAATCAAAAATATGTTTTATCTCTGTTAACTGAATTTACAGATCAGAAATAAGTTTCACAGAATGCATCTGTGTAGTTTTTATTTGAAGATATTCATTTTCCCAATGTAGGCCTCTTAGCGCTTAGCATGTCCAATTGCAGTTTCTACAGAAAGAGTGTTTCAGAACGGCTCAATGAAAAGTAAGGTTCAACTCTGTTAGTTGAATGCACAGAACAGAAGGTATTTTCACAGAATGCTACTGTGTAGTTTATATTTGAATATATTCCTTTTTCCACTATTACTCTCTTAGCGCTCCGAATGTCCACTTGCATTTTCTACAGAAAGAGTGTTCAGAACTGCGCAATCAAAAGAATGGTTTAACTCTGTTAGCTTAATGAACATATCAGAAATAAGTTTCACACAATGCTTCTGTGTAGTTTTTATTTGAAGATATTATTTTTCCCAATAGAGGCCTCTTAGCGCTCAGAATGTCCAATTGCAGTTTCTACAGAAAGAGTGTTTCAGAAAGGCTCAATCAAAAGTAAGGTTCAACTCTGTTAGTTGAATGCACAGAACAGAAAGATGTTTCATACAATGCTTCTGTGTAGTTTATATTTGAACATATTCTTTTTTCCACTATTACCCACTTAGCGCTACGAATGTCCAGTTGCATTTTCTACAAACAGAGTGTTTCAAAACTGCTCAATCAAAAGTATGGTTTAACTCTGTTAGCTGAATGCTCAGGTCAGAAAGAAGTTTCACAGAATGCTTCTGTGTAGTTTATATTTGAATATATTCCTTTTTCCACTACTACTCTCTTAGTGCTCCAAATGTCCAGTTGCATTTTCTACAGAAAGAGTGTTCAGATCTGCTCAATCAAAAGTATGGTTTAACTCTGTTAGCTGAATGCACAGATCAGAAAGAAGTTTCACAGAATGATTCTGTGTAGTTTATATTTGGAGACATTCCTTTTTCCACTATTACCCTCTTAGCGCTCCGAATCTCCACTTGCATTTTCTACAGAAAGAGTGTTTCAGAACGGCTCAATCAAAACTGAGGTTCAACTCTTTTAGTTGAACAAACAGAACAGAAAGAAGTTTCACACAATTCTTCTGTGTAGTTTTTATTTGTAGACATTCTTTTTCCCAATATAGGCCTCTTAGCGCTCAGAATGTCCAATTGCAGTTTCTACAGAAAGAGTGTTTCAGAACGGCTCAATCAAAAGTAAGGTTCAACTCTGTTAGTTGAATGCACAGAACAGAAAGAAGTTTCATACAATGCTTCTGTGTAGTTTATATTTGAACATATTCTTTTTTCCACTATTACCCACTTAGCGCTACGAATGTCCAGTTGCATTTTCTGCAGACAGAGTGTTTCAAAACTGCTCAATCAAAAGTATGGTTTAACTCTGTTAGCTGAATGCTCAGATAAGAAAGAAGTTTCACAGAATGCTTCTTTGTAGTTTACATTTGAATATATTCCTTTTTCCACTACTACGCTCTTAGCGCTCCAAATGTCCAGTTGCATTTTCTACAGAAAGAGTGTTCAGATCTGCTCAATCAAAAGTATGGTTTAACTCTGTTAGCTGAATGCACAGATCAGAACGAAGTTTCACCGAATGATTCTGTGTAGTTTATATTTGAAAACATTCCTTTTTCCACTATAACCCTCTTAGCGCTCCGAATCTCCACTTGCATTTTCTACAAAAAGAGTGTTTCATAACTGCTCAATCAAAAATATGTTTTATCTCTGTTAACTGAATTTACAGATCAGAAATAAGTTTCACAGAATGCATCTGTGTAGTTTTTATTTGAAGATATTCTTTTTCCCAATGTAGGAATCTTAGCGCTTAGCATGTCCAATTGCCGTTTCTACAGAAAGAGTGTTTCAGAACGGCTCAATCAAAAGTAAGGTTCAACTCTGTTAGTTGAATGCACAGAACAGAAAGAAATTTCACAGAATGCTACTGTGTAGTTTATATTTGAATATATTCCTTTTTCCACTATTACCCTCTTAGAGCTCCGAATGTCCACTTGCATTTTCTACAGAAAGAGTGTTCAGAACTGCGCAATCAAAAGTATGGTTTAACTCTGTTAGCTTAATGAAGATATCAGAAATAAGTTTCACAAAATGCTTCTGTGTAGTTTTTATTTGAAGATATTATTTTCCCAATATAGGCCTCTTAGCGCTCAGAATGTCCAATTGCAGTTTCTACAGAAAGAGTGTTTCAGAAAGGCTCAATCAAAAGTAAGGTTCAACTCTGTTAGTTGAATGCACAGAACAGAAAGAAGTTTCATACAATGCTTCAGTGTAGTTTATATTTGAACATATTCTTTTTTCCACTATTACCCACTTAGCGCTACGAATGTCCAGTTGCATTTTCGACAGAGTGTTTCAAAACTGCTCAATCAAAACTATGGTTTAACTCTGTTAGCTGAATGCTCAGATCAGAAAGAAGTTTTACAGAATGCTTCTTTGTAGTTTATATTTGAATATATTCCTTTTTCCACTACTACGCTCTTAGCGCTCCAAATGTCCAGTTGCATTTTCTACAGAAAGAGTGTTCAGATCTGCTCAATCAAAAGTATGGTTTAACTCTGTTAGCTGAATGCACAGATCAGAACGAAGTTTCACCGAATGATTCTGTGTAGTTTATATTTGAAAACATTCCTTTTTCCACTATTACCCTCTTAGCGCTCCGAATCTCCACTTGCATTTTCTACAAAAAGAGTGTTTCATAACTGCTCAATCAAAAATATGTTTTATCTCTGTTAACTGAATTTACAGATCAGAAATAAGTTTCACAGAATGCATCTGTGTAGTTTTTATTTGAAGATATTCATTTTCCCAATGTAGGCCTCTTAGCGCTTAGCATGTCCAATTGCAGTTTCTACAGAAAGAGTGTTTCAGAACGGCTCAATGAAAAGTAAGGTTCAACTCTGTTAGTTGAATGCACAGAACAGAAGGTATTTTCACAGAATGCTACTGTGTAGTTTATATTTGAATATATTCCTTTTTCCACTATTACTCTCTTAGCGCTCCGAATGTCCACTTGCATTTTCTACAGAAAGAGTGTTCAGAACTGCGCAATAAAAAGAATGGTTTAACTCTGTTAGCTTAATGAACATATCAGAAATAAGTTTCACACAATGCTTCTGTGTAGTTTTTATTTGAAGATATTATTTTTCCCAATAGAGGCCTCTTAGCGCTCAGAATGTCCAATTGCAGTTTCTACAGAAAGAGTGTTTCAGAAAGGCTCAATCAAAAGTAAGGTTCAACTCTGTTAGTTGAATGCACAGAACAGAAAGATGTTTCATACAATGCTTCTGTGTAGTTTATATTTGAACATATTCTTTTTTCCACTATTACCCACTTAGCGCTACGAATGTCCAGTTGCATTTTCTACAAACAGAGTGTTTCAAAACTGCTCAATCAAAAGTATGGTTTAACTCTGTTAGCTGAATGCTCAGGTCAGAAAGAAGTTTCACAGAATGCTTCTGTGTAGTTTATATTTGAATATATTCCTTTTTCCACTACTACTCTCTTAGTGCTCCAAATGTCCAGTTGCATTTTCTACAGAAAGAGTGTTCAGATCTGCTCAATCAAAAGTATGGTTTAACTCTGTTAGCTGAATGCACAGATCAGAAAGAAGTTTCACAGAATGATTCTGTGTAGTTTATATTTGGAGACATTCCTTTTTCCACTATTACCCTCTTAGCGCTCCGAATCTCCACTTGCATTTTCTACAGAAAGAGTGTTTCAGAACGGCTCAATCAAAACTGAGGTTCAACTCTTTTAGTTGAACAAACAGAACAGAAAGAAGTTTCACACAATTCTTCTGTGTAGTTTTTATTTGTAGACATTCTTTTTCCCAATATAGGCCTCTTAGCGCTCAGAATGTCCAATTGCAGTTTCTACAGAAAGAGTGTTTCAGAACGGCTCAATCAAAAGTAAGGTTCAACTCTGTTAGTTGAATGCACAGAACAGAAAGAAGTTTCATACAATGCTTCTGTGTAGTTTATATTTGAACATATTCTTTTTTCCACTATTACCCACTTAGCGCTACGAATGTCCAGTTGCATTTTCTGCAGACAGAGTGTTTCAAAACTGCTCAATCAAAAGTATGGTTTAACTCTGTTAGCTGAATGCTCAGATAAGAAAGAAGTTTCACAGAATGCTTCTTTGTAGTTTACATTTGAATATATTCCTTTTTCCACTACTACGCTCTTAGCGCTCCAAATGTCCAGTTGCATTTTCTACAGAAAGAGTGTTCAGATCTGCTCAATCAAAAGTATGGTTTAACTCTGTTAGCTGAATGCACAGATCAGAACGAAGTTTCACCGAATGATTCTGTGTAGTTTATATTTGAAAACATTCCTTTTTCCACTATAACCCTCTTAGCGCTCCGAATCTCCACTTGCATTTTCTACAAAAAGAGTGTTTCATAACTGCTCAATCAAAAATATGTTTTATCTCTGTTAACTGAATTTACAGATCAGAAATAAGTTTCACAGAATGCATCTGTGTAGTTTTTATTTGAAGATATTATTTTTCCCAATGTAGGCCTCTTAGCGCTTAGCATGTCCAATTGCAGTTTCTACAGAAAGAGTGTTTCAGAACGGCTCAATCAAAAGTAAGGTTAAACTCTGTTAGTTGAATGCACAGAACAGAAAGTATTTTCACAGAATGCTACTGTGTAGTTTATATTTGAATATATTCCTTTTTCCACTATTACTCTCTTAGCGCTCCGAATGTCCACTTGCGTTTTCTACAGAAAGAGTGTTCAGAACTGCGCAATCAAAAGAATGGTTTAACTCTGTTAGCTTAATGAACATATCAGAAATAAGTTTCACACAATGCTTCTGTGTAGTTTTTATTTGAAGATATTATTTTTCCCAATAGAGGCCTCTTAGCGCTCAGAATGTCCAATTGCAGTTTCTACAGAAAGAGTGTTTCAGAAAGGCTCAATCAAAAGTAAGGTTCAACTCTGTTAGTTGAATGCACAGAACAGAAAGAAGTTTCATACAATGCTTCTGTGTAGTTTATATTTGAACATATTCTTTTTTCCACTATTACCCACTTAGCGCTACGAATGTCCAGTTGCATTTTCTACAAACAGAGTGTTTCAAAACTGCTCAATCAAAAGTATGGTTTAACTCTGTTAGCTGAATGCTCAGGTCAGAAAGAAGTTTCACAGAATGCTTCTGTGTAGTTTATATTTGAATATATTCCTTTTTCCACTACTACTCTCTTAGCGCTCCAAATGTCCAGTTGCATTTTCTACAGAAAGAGTGTTCAGATCTGCTCAATCAAAAGTATGGTTTAACTCTGTTAGCTGAATGCACAGATCAGAAAGAAGTTTCAGAGAATGATTCTGTGTAGTTTATATTTGGAGACATTCCTTTTTCCACTATTACCCTCTTAGCGCTCCGAATCTCAACTTGCATTTTCTACAGAAAGAGTGTTTCAGAACTTCTCAATCAAAACTAAGGTTCAACTCTTTTAGTTGAACAAACAGAACAGAAAGAAGTTTCACACAATTCTTCTGTGTAGTTTTTATTTGTAGACATTCTTTTTCCCAATATAGGCCTCTTAGCGCTCAGAATGTCCAATTGCAGTTTCTACAGAAAGGGTGTTTCAGAACGGCTCAATCAAAAGTAAGGTTCAACTCTGTGAGTTGAATGCACAGAACAGAAAGAAGTTTCATACAATGCTTCTGTGTAGTTTATATTTGAACATATTCTTTTTTCCACTATTACCCACTTAGCGCTAAGAATGTCCAGTTGCATTTTCTACAGACAGAGTGTTTCAAAACTGCTCAATCAAAAGTATGTTTTAACTCTGTTAGCTGAATGCTCAGATCAGAAAGAAGTTTCACAGAATGCTTCTGTGTAGTTTATATTTGAATATATTCCTTTTTCCACTACTACGCTCTTAGCGCTCCAAATGTCCAGTTGCATTTTCAACAGAAAGAGTGTTCAGATCTGCTCAATCAAAAGTATGGTTTAACTCTGTTAGCTGAATGCACAGATCAGAAAGAAGTTTCACCGAATGATTCCGTGTAGTTTATATTTGAAGACATTCCTTTTTCCACTATTACCCCCTTAGCGCTCCGAATCTCCACTTGCATTTTCTACAAAAAGAGTGTTTCATAACTGCTCAATCAAAAATAAGTTTTATCTCTGTTAACTGAATTTACAGATCAGAAATAAGTTTCACAGAATGCATCTGTGTAGTTTTTATTTGAAGATATTCTTTTTCCCAATGTAGGCCTCTTAGCGCTTAGCATGTCCAATTGCAGTTTCTACAGAAAGAGTGTTTCAGAACGGCTCAATCAAAAGTAAGGTTCAACTCTGTTAGTTGAATGCACAGAACAGAAAGAATTTTCACAGAATGCTACTGTGTAGTTTATATTTGAATATATTCCTTTTTCCACTATTACCCTCTTAGCGCTCCGAATGTCCACTTGCATTTTCTACAGAAAGAGGGTTCAGAACTGCGCAATCAAAAGTATGGTTTAACTCTGTTAGCTTAATGAACATATCAGAAATAAGTTTCACACAATGCTTCTGTGTAGTTTTTATTTGAAGATATTATTTATCCCAATATAGGCCTCTTAGCGCTCAGAATGTCCAATTGCAGTATCTACAGAAAGAGTGTTTCAGAAAGGCTCAATCAAAAGTAAGGTTCAACTCTGTTAGTTGAATGCACAGAACAGAAAGAAGTTTCATACAATGCTTCTGTGTAGTTTATATTTGAACATATTCTTTTTTCCACTATTACCCACTTAGCGCTACGAATGTCCAGCTGCATTTTCTACAGACAGAGTGTTTCAAAACTGCTCAATCAAAAGTTTGGTTTAACTCTGTTACCTGAATGCTCAGATCAGAAAGAAGTTTCACAGAATGCTTCTGTGTAGTTTATATTTGAATATATTCCTTTTTCCACTACTACGCTCTTAGCGCTCCAAATGTCCAGTTGCATTTTCTACAGAAAGAGTGTTCAGATCTGCTCAATCAAAAGTATGGTTTAACTCTGTTAGCTGAATGCACAGATCAGAAAGAAGTTTCACCGAATGATTCCGTGTAGTTTATACTTGAAGACATTCCTTTTTCCACTATTACCCTCTTAGCGCTCCGAATCTCCACTTGCATTTTCTACAAAAAGAGTGTTTCATAACTGCTCAATCAAAAATATGTTTTATCTCTGTTAACTGAATTTACAGATCAGAAATAAGTTTCACAGAATGCATCTGTGTAGTTTTTATTTGAAGATATTCTTTTTCCCAATGTAGGCCTCTTAGCGCTTAGCATGTCCAATTGCCGTTTCTACAGAAAGAGTGTTTCAGAATGGCACAATCAAAAGTAAGGTTCAACTCTGTTAGTTGAATGCACAGAACAGAAAGAATTTTCACAGAATGCTACTGTGTAGTTTATATTTGAATATATTCCTTTTTCCACTATTACCCTCTTAGAGCTCCGAATGTCCACTTGCATTTTCTACAGAAAGAGTGTTCAGAACTGCGCAATCAAAAGTATGGTTTAACTCTGTTAGCTTAATGAACATATCAGAAATAAGTTTCACAAAATGCTTCTGTGTAGTTTTTATTTGAAGATATTATTTTCCCAATATAGGCCTCTTAGCGCTCAGAATGTCCAATTGCAGTTTCTACAGAAAGAGTGTTTCAGAAAGGCTCAATCAAAAGTAAGGTTCAACTCTGTTAGTTGAATGCACAGAACAGAAAGTAGTTTCATACAATGCTTCAGTGTAGTTTATATTTGAACATATTCTTTTTTCCACTATTACCCACTTAGCGCTACGAATGTCCAGTTGCATTTTCTACAGACAGAGTGTTTCAAAACTGCTCAATCAAAAGTATGGTTTAACTCTGTTAGCTGAATGCTCAGATCAGAAAGAAGTTTCACAGAATGCTTCTTTGTAGTTTATATTTGAATATATTCCTTTTTCCACTACTACGCTCTTAGCGCTCCAAATGTCCAGTTGCATTTTCTACAGAAAGAGTGTTCAGATCTGCTCAATCAAAAGTATGGATTAACTCTGTTAGCTGAATGCACAGATCAGAACGAAGTTTCACCGAATGATTCTGTGTAGTTTATATTTGAAAACATTCCTTTTTCCACTATTACCCTCTTAGCGCTCCGAATCTCCACTTGCATTTTCTACAAAAAGAGTGTTTCATAACTGCTCAATCAAAAATATGTTTTATCTCTGTTAACTGAATTTACAGATCAGAAATAAGTTTCACAGAATGCATCTGTGTAGTTTTTATTTGAAGATATTCTTTTTCCCAATGTAGGCCTCTTAGCGCTTAGCATGTCCAATTGCAGTTTCTACAGAAAGAGTGTTTCAGAACGGCTCAATCAAAAGTAAGGTTCAACTCTGTTAGTTGAATGCACAGAACAGAAAGTATTTTCACAGAATGCTACTGTGTAGTTTATATTTGAATATATTCCTTTTTCCACTATTACTCTCTTAGCGCTCCGAATGTCCACTTGCGTTTTCTACAGAAAGAGTGTTCAGAACTGCGCAATCAAAAGAATGGTTTAACTCTGTTAGCTTAATGAACATATCAGAAATAAGTTTCACACAATGTTTCTGTGTAGTTTTTATTTGAAGATATTATTTTTCCCAATAGAGGCCTCTTAGCGCTCAGAATGTCCAATTGCAGTTTCTACAGAAAGAGTGTTTCAGAAAGGCTCAATCAAAAGTAAGGTTCAACTCTGTTAGTTGAATGCACAGAACAGAAAGAAGTTTCATACAATGCTTCTGTGTAGTTTATATTTGAACATATTCTTTTTTCCACTATTACCCACTTAGCGCTATGAATGTCCAGTTGCATTTTCTACAAACAGAGTGTTTCAAAACTGCTCAATCAAAAGTATGGTTTAACTCTGTTAGCTGAATGCTCAGATGAGAAAGAAGTTTCACAGAATGCTTCTGTGTAGTTTATATTTGAATATATTCCTTTTTCCACTACTACTCTCTTAGCGCTCCAAATGTCCAGTTGCATTTTCTACAGAAAGAGTGTTCAGATCTGCTCAATCAAAAGTACGGTTTAACTCTGTTAGCTGAATGCACAGATCAGAAAGAAGTTTCACAGAATGATTCTGTGTAGTTTATATTTGGAGACATTCCTTTTTCCACTATTACCCTCTTAGCGCTCCGAATCTCCACTTGCATTTTCTACAGAAAGAGTGTTTCAGAACGGCTCAATCAAAACTAAGGTTCAACTCTTTTAGTTGAACAAACAGAACAGAAAGAAGTTTCACACAATTCTTCTGTGTAGTTTTTATTTGTAGATATTCATTTTCCCAATATAGGCCTCTTAGCGCTCAGAATGTCCAATTGCAGCTTCTACAGAAAGAGTGTTTCAGAACGGCTCAATCAAAAGTAAGGTTCAACTCTGTTAGTTGAATGCACAGAACAGAAAGAAGTTTCATACAATGCTTCTGTGTAGTTTATATTTGAACATATTCTTTTTTCCACTATTACCCACTTAGCGCTACGATTGTCCAGTTGCATTTTCTACAGACAGAGTGTTTCAAAACTGCTCAATCAAAAGTATGGTTTAACTCTGTAGCTGAATGCTCAGATCAGAAAGAAGTTTCACAGAATGCTTCTGTGTAGTTTATATTTGAATATATTCCTTTTTCCACTACTACGCTCTTAGCGCTCCAAATGTCCAGTTGCATTTTCTACAGAAAGAGTGTTCAGATCTGCTCAATCAAAAGTATGGTTTAACTCTGTTAGCTGAATGCACAGATCAGAAAGAAGTTTCACCGAATGATTCCGTGTAGTTTATATTTGAAGACATTCCTTTTTCCACTATTACCCTCTTAGCGCTCCGAATCTCCACTTGCATTTTCTACAAAAAGTGTGTTTCATAACTGCTCAATCAAAAATAAGTTTTATCTCTGTTAACTGAATTTACAGATCAGAAATAAGTTTCACAGAATGCATCTGTGTAGTTTTTATTTGAAGATATTATTTTTCCCAATGTAGGCCTCTTAGCGCTTAGCATGTCCAATTGCAGTTTCTACAGAAAGAGTGTTTCAGAACGGCTCAATCAAAAGTAAGGTTCAACTCTGTTAGTTGAATGCACAGAACAGAAAGAATTTTCACAGAATGCTACTGTGTAGTTTATATTTGGATATATTCCTTTTTCCACTATTACCCTCTTAGCGCTCCGAATGTCCACTTGCATTTTCTACAGAAAGAGGGTTCCGAACTGCGCAATCAAAAGTATGGTTTAACTCTGTTAGCTTAATGAACATATCAGAAATAAGTTTCACAAAATGCTTCTGTGTAGTTTTTATTTGAAGATATTATTTTTCCCAATATAGGCCTCTTAGCGCTCAGAATGTCCAATTGCAGTATCTACAGAAAGAGTGTTTCAGAAAGGCTCAATCAAAATTAAGGTTCAACTCTGTTAGTTGAATGCACAGAACAGAAAGAAGTTTCATACAATGCTTCTGTGTAGTTTATATTTGAACATATTCTTTTTTCCACTATTACCCACTTAGCGCTACGAATGTCCAGCTGCATTTTCTACAGACAGAGTGTTTCAAAACTGCTCAATCAAAAGTATGGTTTAACTCTGTTAGCTGAATGCTCAGATCAGAAAGAAGTTTCACAGAATGCTTCTTTGTAGTTTATATTTGAATATATTCCTTTTTCCACTACTACGCTCTTAGCGCTCCAAATGTCCAGTTGCATTTTCTACAGAAAGAGTGTTCAGATCTGCTCAATCAAAAGTATGGTTTAACTCTGTTAGCTGAATGCACAGATCAGAACGAAGTTTCACCGAATGATTCTGTGTAGTTTATATTTGAAAACATTCCTTTTTCCACCATTACCCACTTAGCGCTCCGAATCTCCACTTGCATTTTCTACAAAAAGAGTGTTTCATAACTGCTCAATCAAAAATATGTTTTATCTCTGTTAACTGAATTTACAGATCAGAAATAAGTTTCACAGAATGCATCTGTGTAGTTTTTATTTGAAGATATTCTTTTTCCCAATGTAGGCCTCTTAGCGCTTAGCATGTCCAATTGCAGTTTCTACAGAAAGAGTGTTTCAGAACGGCTCAATCAAAAGTAAGGTTCAACTCTGTTAGTTGAATGCACAGAACAGAAAGTATTTTCACAGAATGCTACTGTGTAGTTTATATTTGAATATATTCCTTTTTCCACTATTACTCTCTTAGCGCTCCGAATGTCCACTTGCATTTTCTACAGAAAGAGTGTTCAGAACTGCGCAATCAAAAGAATGGTTTAACTCTGTTAGCTTAATGAACATATCAGAAATAAGTTTCACACAATGCTTCTGTGTAGTTTTTATTTGAAGATATTATTTTTCCCAATAGAGGCCTCTTAGCGCTCAGAATGTCCAATTGCAGTTTCTACAGAAAGAGTGTTTCAGAAAGGCTCAATCAAAATTAAGGTTCAACTCTGTTAGTTGAATGCACAGTACAGAAAGAAGTTTCATACAATGCTTCTGTGTAGTTTATATTTGAACATATTGTTTTTTCCACTATTACCCACTTAGCGCTACGAATGTCCAGTTGCATTTTCTACAAACAGAGTGTTTCAAAACTGCTCAATCAAAAGTATGGTTTAACTCTGTTAGCTGAATGCTCAGGTCAGAAAGAAGTTTCACAGAATGCTTCTGTGTAGTTTATATTTGAATATATTCCTTTTTCCACTACTACTCTCTTAGCGCTCCAAATGTCCAGTTGTATTTTCTACAGAAAGAGTGTTCAGATCTGCTCAATCAAAAGTATGGTTTAACTCTGTTAGCTGAATGCACAGATCAGAAAGAAGTTTCACAGAATGATTCTGTGTAGTTTATATTTGGAGACATTCCTTTTTCCACTATTACCCTCTTAGCGCTCCGAATCTCCACTTGCATTTTCTACAGAAAGAGTGTTTCAGAACGGCTCAATCAAAACTAAGGTTCAACTCTATTAGTTGAACAAACAGAACAGAAAGAAGTTTCACACAATTCTTCTGTGTAGTTTTTATTTGTAGACATTCTTTTTCCCAATATAGGCCTCTTAGCGCTCAGAATGTCCAATTGCAGTTTCTACAGAAAGAGTGTTTCAGAACGGCTCAATCAAAAGTAAGGTTCAACTCTGTTAGTTGAATGCACAGAACAGAAAGAAGTTTCATACAATGCTTCTGTGTAGTTTATATTTGAACATATTCTTTTTTCCACTATTACCCACTTAGCGCTACGAATGTCCAGCTGCATTTTCTACAGACAGAGTGTTTCAAAACTGCTCAATCAAAAGTATGGTTTAACTCTGTTAGCTGAATGCTCAGATCAGAAAGAAGTTTCACAGAATGCTTCTTTGTAGTTTATATTTGAATATATTCCTTTTTCCACTACTACGCTCTTAGCGCTCCAAATGTCCAGTTGCATTTTCTACAGAAAGAGTGTTCAGATCTGCTCAATCAAAAGTATGGTTTAACTCTGTTAGCTGAATGCACAGATCAGAACGAAGTTTCACCGAATGATTCTGTGTAGTTTATATTTGAAAACATTCCTTTTTCCACTATTACCCACTTAGCGCTCCGAATCTCCACTTGCATTTTCTACAAAAAGAGTGTTTCATAACTGCTCAATCAAAAATATGTTTTATCTCTGTTAACTGAATTTACAGATCAGAAATAAGTTTCACAGAATGCATCTGTGTAGTTTTTATTTGAAGATATTCTTTTTCCCAATGTAGGCCTCTTAGCGCTTAGCATGTCCAATTGCAGTTTCTACAGAAAGAGTGTTTCAGAACGGCTCAATCAAAAGTAAGGTTCAACTCTGTTAGTTGAATGCACAGAACAGAAAGTATTTTCACAGAATGCTACTGTGTAGTTTATATTTGAATATATTCCTTTTTCCACTATTACTCTCTTAGCGCTCCGAATGTCCACTTGCGTTTTCTACAGAAAGAGTGTTCAGAACTGCGCAATCAAAAGAATGGTTTAACTCTGTTAGCTTAATGAACATATCAGAAATAAGTTTCACACAATGCTTCTGTGTAGTTTTTATTTGAAGATATTATTTTTCCCAATAGAGGCCCTTAGCGCTCAGAATGTCCAATTGCAGTTTCTACAGAAAGAGTGTTTCAGAAAGGCTCAATCAAAATTAAGGTTCAACTCTGTTAGTTGAATGCACAGAACAGAAAGAAGTTTCATACAATGCTTCTGTGTAGTTTATATTTGAACATATTGTTTTTTCCACTATTACCCACTTAGCGCTACGAATGTCCAGTTGCATTTTCTACAAACAGAGTGTTTCAAAACTGCTCAATCAAAAGTATGGTTTAACTCTGTTAGCTGAATGCTCAGGTCAGAAAGAAGTTTCACAGAATGCTTCTGTGTAGTTTATATTTGAATATATTCCTTTTTCCACTACTACTCTCTTAGCGCTCCAAATGTCCAGTTGTATTTTCTACAGAAAGAGTGTTCAGATCTGCTCAATCAAAAGTATGGTTTAACTCTGTTAGCTGAATGCACAGATCAGAAAGAAGTTTCACAGAATGATTCTGTGTAGTTTATATTTGGAGACATTCCTTTTTCCACTATTACCCTCTTAGCGCTCCGAATCTCCACTTGCATTTTCTACAGAAAGAGTGTTTCAGAACGGCTCAATCAAAACTAAGGTTCAACTCTTTTAGTTGAACAAACAGAACAGAAAGAAGTTTCACACAATTCTTCTGTGTAGTTTTTATTTGTAGACATTCTTTTTCCCAATATAGGCCTCTTAGCGCTCAGAATGTCCAATTGCAGTTTCTACAGAAAGAGTGTTTCAGAACGGCTCAATCAAAAGTAAGGTTCAACTCTGTTAGTTGAATGCACAGAACAGAAAGAAGTTTCATACAATGCTTCTGTGTAGTTTATATTTGAACATATTCTTTTTTCCACTATTACCCACTTAGCGCTACGAATGTCCAGCTGCATTTTCTACAGACAGAGTGTTTCAAAACTGCTCAATCAAAAGTATGGTTTAACTCTGTTAGCTGAATGCTCAGATCAGAAAGAAGTTTCACAGAATGCTTCTTTGTAGTTTATATTTGAATATATTCCTTTTTCCACTACTACGCTCTTAGCGCTCCAAATGTCCAGTTGCATTTTCTACAGAAAGAGTGTTCAGATCTGCTCAATCAAAAGTATGGTTTAACTCTGTTAGCTGAATGCACAGATCAGAACGAAGTTTCACCGAATGATTCTGTGTAGTTTATATTTGAAAACATTCCTTTTTCCACTATTACCCACTTAGCGCTCCGAATCTCCACTTGCATTTTCTACAAAAAGAGTGTTTCATAACTGCTCAATCAAAAATATGTTTTATCTCTGTTAACTGAATTTACAGATCAGAAATAAGTTTCACAGAATGCATCTGTGTAGTTTTTATTTGAAGATATTCTTTTTCCCAATGTAGGCCTCTTAGCGCTTAGCATGTCCAATTGCAGTTTCTACAGAAAGAGTGTTTCAGAACGGCTCAATCAAAAGTAAGGTTCAACTCTGTTAGTTGAATGCACAGAACAGAAAGTATTTTCACAGAATGCTACTGTGTAGTTTATATTTGAATATATTCCTTTTTCCACTATTACTCTCTTAGCGCTCCGAATGTCCACTTGCATTTTCTACAGAAAGAGTGTTCAGAACTGCGCAATCAAAAGAATGGTTTAACTCTGTTAGCTTAATGAACATATCAGAAATAAGTTTCACACAATGCTTCTGTGTAGTTTTTATTTGAAGATATTATTTTTCCCAATAGAGGCCTCTTAGCGCTCAGAATGTCCAATTGCAGTTTCTACAGAAAGAGTGTTTCAGAAAGGCTCAATCAAAATTAAGGTTCAACTCTGTTAGTTGAATGCACAGAACAGAAAGAAGTTTCATACAATGCTTCTGTGTAGTTTATATTTGAACATATTGTTTTTTCCACTATTACCCACTTAGCGCTACGAATGTCCAGTTGCATTTTCTACAAACAGAGTGTTTCAAAACTGCTCAATCAAAAGTATGGTTTAACTCTGTTAGCTGAATGCTCAGGTCAGAAAGAAGTTTCACAGAATGCTTCTGTGTAGTTTATATTTGAATATATTCCTTTTTCCACTACTACTCTCTTAGCGCTCCAAATGTCCAGTTGTATTTTCTACAGAAAGAGTGTTCAGATCTGCTCAATCAAAAGTATGGTTTAACTCTGTTAGCTGAATGCACAGATCAGAAAGAAGTTTCACAGAATGATTCTGTGTAGTTTATATTTGGAGACATTCCTTTTTCCACTATTACCCTCTTAGCGCTCCGAATCTCCACTTGCATTTTCTACAGAAAGAGTGTTTCAGAACGGCTCAATCAAAACTAAGGTTCAACTCTTTTAGTTGAACAAACAGAACAGAAAGAAGTTTCACACAATTCTTCTGTGTAGTTTTTATTTGTAGACATTCTTTTTCCCAATATAGGCCTCTTAGCGCTCAGAATGTCCAATTGCAGTTTCTACAGAAAGAGTGTTTCAGAACGGCTCAATCAAAAGTAAGGTTCAACTCTGTTAGTTGAATGCACAGAACAGAAAGAAGTTTCATACAATGCTTCTGTGTAGTTTATATTTGAACATATTCTTTTTTCCACTATTACCCACTTAGCGCTACGAATGTCCAGCTGCATTTTCTACAGACAGAGTGTTTCAAAACTGCTCAATCAAAAGTATGGTTTAACTCTGTTAGCTGAATGCTCAGATCAGAAAGAAGTTTCACAGAATGCTTCTTTGTAGTTTATATTTGAATATATTCCTTTTTCCACTACTACGCTCTTAGCGCTCCAAATGTCCAGTTGCATTTTCTACAGAGTGTTCAGATCTGCTCAATCAAAAGTATGGTTTAACTCTGTTAGCTGAATGCACAGATCAGAAAGAAGTTTCACCGAATGATTCTGTGTAGTTTATATTTGAAAACATTCCTTTTTCCACTATTACCCTCTTAGCGCTCCGAATCTCCACTTGCATTTTCTACAAAAAGAGTGTTTCATAACTGCTCAATCAAAAATATGTTTTATCTCTGTTAACTGAATTTAGAGATCAGAAATAAGTTTCACAGAATACATCTGTGTAGTTTTTATTTGAAGATGTTCTTTTTCCCAATGTAGGCCTCTTAGCGCTTAGCATGTCCAATTGCAGTTTCTACAGAAAGAGTGTTTCAGAACGGCTCAATCAAAAGTAAGGTTCAACTCTGTTAGTTGAATGCACAGAACAGAAAGAATTTTCACAGAATGCTACTGTGTAGTTTATATTTGAATATATTCCTTTTTCCACTATTACCCTCTTAGAGCTCCGAATGTCCACTTGCATTTTCTACAGAAAGAGTGTTCAGAACTGCGCAATCAAAAGTATGCTTTAACTCTGTTAGCTTAATGAACATATCAGAAATAAGTTTCACAAAATGCTTCTGTGTAGTCTTTATTTGAAGATATTATTTTCCCAATATAGGCCTCTTAGCGCTCAGAATGTCCAATTGCAGTTTCTACAGAAAGAGTGTTTCAGAAAGGCTCAATCAAAATTAAGGTTCAACTCTGTTAGTTGAATGCACAGAACAGAAAGAAGTTTCATACAATGCTTCTGTGTAGTTTATATTTGAACATATTCTTTTTTCCACTATTACCCACTTAGCGCTACGAATGTCTAGTTGCATTTTCTACAAACAGAGTGTTTCAAAACTGCTCAATCAAAAGTATGGTTTAACTCTGTTAGCTGAATGCTCAGGTCAGAAAGAAGTTTCACAGAATGCTTCTGTGTAGTTTATATTTGAATATATTCCTTTTTCCACTACTACTCTCTTAGCGCTCCAAATGTCCAGTTGCATTTTCTACAGAAAGAGTGTTCAGATCTGCTCAATCAAAAGTATGGTTTAACTCTGTTAGCTGAATGCACAGATCAGAAAGAAGTTTCACAGAATGATTCTGTGTAGTTTATATTTGAAGACATTCCTTTTTCCACTATTACCCTCTTAGCGCTCCGAATCTCCACTTGCATTTTCTACAGAAAGAGTGTTTCAGAACGGCTCAATCAAAACTAAGGTTCAACTCTTTTAGTTGAACAAACAGAACAGAAAGAAGTTTCACACAATTCTTCTGTGTAGTTTTTATTTGTAGACATTCTTTTTCCCAATACAGGCCTCTTAGCGCTCAGAATGTCCAATTGCAGTTTCTACAGAAAGAGTGTTTCAGAACGGCTCAATCAAAAGTAAGGTTCAACTCTGTTAGTTGAATGCACAGAACAGAAAGAACTTTCATACAATGCTTCTGTGTAGTTTATATTTGAACATATTCTTTTTTCCACTATTACCCACTTAGCGCTACGAATGTCCAGTTGCATTTTCTACAGACAGAGTGTTTCAAAACTGCTCAATGAAAAGTATGGTTTAACTCTGTTAGCTGAATGCTCAGATCAGAAAGAAGTTTCACAGAATGCTTCTGTGTAGTTTATATTTGAATATATTCCTTTTTCCACTACTACGCTCTTAGCGCTCCAAATGTCCAGTTGCATTTTCAACAGAAAGAGTGTTCAGATCTGCTCAATCAAAAGTATGGTTTAACTCTGTTAGCTGAATGCACAGATCAGAAAGAAGTTTTTACCGAATGATTCCGTGTAGTTTATATTTGAAGACATTCCTTTTTCCACTAATACCCTCTTAGCGCTCCGAATCTCCACTTGCATTTTCTACAAAAAGAGTGTTTCATAACTGCTCAATCAAAAATATGTTTTATCTCTGTTAACTGAATTTACAGATCAGAAATAAGTTTCACAGAATGCATCTGTGTAGTTTTTATTTGAAGATATTCTTTTTCCCAATGTAGGCCTCTTAGCGCTTAGCATGTCCAATTGCAGTTTCTACAGAAAGAGTGTTTCAGAACGGCTCAATCAAAAGTAAGGTTCAACTCTGTTAGTTCAATGCACAGAACAGAAAGTATTTTCACAGAATGCTACTGTGTAGTTTATATTTGAATATATTCCTTTTTCCACTATTACCCTCTTAGCGCTCCGAATGTCCACTTGCATTTTCTACAGAAAGAGTGTTCAGAACTGCGCAATCAAAAGTATGGTTTAACTCTGTTAGCTTAATGAACATATCAGAAATAAGTTTCACACAATGCTTCTGTGTAGTTTTTATTTGAAGATATTATTTTTCCCAATATAGGCCTCTTAGCGCTCAGAATGTCCAATTGCAGTTTCTACAGAAAGAGTGTTTCAGAACGGCTCAATCAAAAGTAAGGTTCAACTCTGTTAGTTGAATGCACAGAACAGAAAGAAGTTTCATACAATGCTTCTGTGTAGTTTATATTTGAACATATTCTTTTTTCCACTATTACCCACTTAGCGCTACGAATGTCCAGTTGCATTTTCTACAGACAGAGTGTTTCAAAACTGCTCAATCAAAAGTATGGTTTAACTCTGTTAGCTGAATGCTCAGATCAGAAAGAAGTTTCACAGAATGCTTCTGTGTAGTTTATATTTGAATATATTCCTTTTTCCACTACTACTCTCTTAGCGCTCCAAATGTCCAGTTGCATTTTCTGCAGAAAGAGTGTTCAGATCTGTTGAATCAAAAGTATGGTTAAACTCTGTTAGCTGAATGCACAGATCAGAAAGAAGTTTCACAGAATGATTCTGTGTAGTTTATATTTGGAGACATTCCTTTTTCCACTATTACCCTCTTAGCGCTCCGAAACTCCACTTGCATTTTCTACAGAAAGAGTGTTTCAGAACGGCTCAATCAAAATTAAGGTTCAACTCTTTTAGTTGAACAAACAGAACGGAAAGAAGTTTCACACAATTCTTCTGTGTAGTTTTTATTTGTAGACATTCTTTTTCCCAATATAGGCCTCTTAGCGCTCAGAATGTCCAATTGCAGTTTCTACAGAAAGAGTGTTTCAGAACGGCTCAATCAAAAGTAAGGTTCAACTCCGTAAGTTGAATGCACAGAACAGAAAGAAGTTTCATACAATGCTTCTGTATAGTTTATATTTGAACATATTCTTTTTTCCACTATTACCCACTTAGCGCTACAAATGTCCAGTTGCATTTTCTACAGACAGAGTGTTTCAAAACTGCTCAATCAAAAGTATGGTTTAACTCTGTTAGCTGAATGCTCAGATCATAAAGAAGTTTCACAGAATGCTTCTGTGTAGTTTATATTTGAATATATTCCTTTTTCCACTACTACGCTCTTAGCGCTCCAAATGTCCAGTTGCATTATCTACAGAAAGAGTGTTCAGATCTGCTCAATCAAAAGTATGGTTTAACTCTGTTAGCTGAATGCACAGATCAGAAAGAAGTTTCACCGAATGATTCTGTGTAGTTTATATTTGAAGACATTCCTTTTTCCACTATTACCCTCTTAGCGCTCCGAATCTCCACTTGCATTTTCTACAAAAAGAGTGTTTCATAACTGCTCAATCAAAAATATGTTTTATCTCTGTTAACTGAATTTACAGATCAGAAATAAGTTTCACAGAATGCATCTGTGTAGTTTTTATTTGAAGATATTCTTTTTCCCAATGTAGGCCTCTTAGCGCTTAGCATGTCCAATTGCAGTTTCTACAGAAAGAGTGTTTCAGAACGGCTCAATCAAAATAAGGTTCAACTCTGTTAGTTGAATGCACAGAACAGAAAGTATTTTCACAGAATGCTACTGTGTAGTTTATATTTGAATATATTCCTTTTTCCCCTATTACCCTCTTAGCGCTCCGAATGTCCACTTGCATTTTCTACAGAAAGAGTGTTCAGAACTGCGCAATCAAAAGTATGGTTTAACTCTGTTAGCTTAATGAACATATCAGAAATAAGTTTCACACAATGCTTCTGTTTAGTTTTTATTTGAAGATATTATTTTTCCCAATAGAGGCCTCTTAGCGCTCAGAATGTCCAATTGCAGTTTCTACAGAAAGAGTGTTTCAGAAAGGCTCAATCAAAAGTAAGGTTCAACTCTGTTAGTTGAATGCACAGAACAGAAAGACGTTTCATACAATGCTTCTGTGTAGTTTATATTTGAACATATTCTTTTTTCCACTATTACCCACTTAGCGCTACGAATGTCCAGTTGCATTTTCTACAGACAGAGTGTTTCAAAACTGCTCAATCAAAAGTATGGTTTAACTCTGTTAGCTGAATGCTCAGATCAGAAAGAAGTTTCACAGAATGATTCTGTGTAGTTTATATTTGAATATATTCCTTTTTCCACTACTACGCTCTTAGCGCTCCAAATGTCCAGTTGCATTTTCAACAGAAAGAGTGTTCAGATCTGCTCAATCAAAAGTATGGTTTAACTCTGTTAGCTGAATGCACAGATCAGAAAGAAGTTTCACCGAATGATTCCGTGTAGTTTATATTTGAAGACATTCCTTTTTCCACTATTACCCTCTTAGCGCTCCGAATCTCCACTTGCATTTTCTACAAAAAGAGTGTTTCATAAATGCTCAATCAAAAATAAGTTTTATCTCTGTTAACTGAATTTACAGATCAGAAATAAGTTTCACAGAATGCATCTGTGTAGTTTTTATTTGGAGACATTCTTTTTCCCAATGTAGGCCTCTTAGCGCTTAGCATGTCCAATTGCAGTTTCTACAGAAAGAGTGTTTCAGAACGGCTCAATCAAAAGTAAGGTTCAACTCTGTTAGTTGAATGCACAGAACAGAAAGAATTTTCACAGAATGCTACTGTGTAGTTTATATTTGAATATATTCCTTTTTCCACTATTACCCTCTTAGCGCTCCGAATGTCCACTTGCATTTTCTACAGAAAGAGTGTTCAGAACTGCGCAATCAAAAGTATGTTTTAACTCTGTTAGCTTAATGAACATATCAGAAATAAGTTTCACACAATGCTTCTGTGTAGTTTTTATTTGAAGGTATTATTTTTCCCACTATAGGCCTCCTAGCGCTCAGAATGTCCAATTGCTGTTTCTACAGAAAGACTGTTTCAGAACGGCTCAATCAAAAGTAAGGTTCAACTCTGTTAGTTGAATGCACAGAACAGAAAGAAGTTTCATACAATGCTTCTGTGTAGTTTATATTTGAACATATTCTTTTTTCCACTATTACCCACTTAGCGCTACGAATGTCCAGTTGCATTTTCTACAGACAGAGTCTTTCAAAACTGCTCAATCAAAAGTATGGTTTAACTCTGTTAGCTGAATGCACAGATCAGAAAGAAGTTTCACAGAATGATTCTGTGTAGTTTATATTTGGAGACATTCCTTTTTCCACTATTACCCTCTTAGCGCTCCGAATCTCCACTTGCATTTTCTACAGAAAGAGTGTTTCAGAATGGCTCAATCAAAACTAAGGTTCAACTCTTTTAGTTGAACAAACAGAACAGAAAGAAGTTTCACACAATTCTTCTGTGTAGTTTTCATTTGTAGACATTCTTTTTCCCAATATAGGCCTCTTAGCGCTCAGAATGTCCAACTGCAGTTTCTACAGAAAGAGTGTTTCAGAAAGGCTCAATCAAAAGTAAGGTTCAACTCTGTTAGTTGAATGCACAGAACAGAAAGTAGTTTCATACAATGCTTCTGTGTAGTTTATATTTGAACATATTCTTTTTTCCACTATTACCCACTTAGCGCTACGAATGTCCAGTTGCATTTTCTACAGACAGAGTGTTTCAAAACTGCTCAATCAAAAGTATGGTTTAACTCTGTTAGCTGAATGCTCAGATCAGAAAGAAGTTTCACAGAATGCTTCTGTGTAGTTTATATTTGAATATATTCCTTTTTCCACTACTACGCTCTTAGCGCTCCAAATGTCCAGTTGCATTTTCTACAGAAAGAGTGTTCAGATCTGCTCAATCAAAAGTATGGTTTAACTCTGTTAGCTGAATGCACAGATCAGAAAGAAGTTTCACAGAATGATTCTGTGTAGTTTATATTTGGAGACATTCCTTTTTCCACTATTACCCTCTTAGCGCTCCGAATCTCCACTTGCATTTTCTACAGAAATAGTGTTTCAGAACGGCTCAATCAAAACTAAGGTTCAACTCTTTTAGTTGAACAAACAGAACAGAAAGAAGTTTCACACAATCCTTCTGTGTAGTTTTTATTTGTAGACATTCTTTTTCCCAATATAGGCCTCTTAGCGCTCAGAATGTCCAATTGCAGTTTCTACAGAAAGAGTGTTTCAGAAAGGCTCAATCAAAAGTAAGTTTCAACTCTGTTAGTTGAATGCACAGAACAGAAAGAAGTTTCATACAATGCTTCTGTGTAGTTTATATTTGAACATACTATTTTTTCCACTATTACCCACTTAGCGCTACGAATGTCCAGTTGCATTTCCTACAGACAGAGTGTTTCAAAACTGCTCAATCAAAAGTATGGTTTAACTCTGTTAGCTGAATGCTCAGATCAGAAAGAAGTTTCACAGAATGCTTCTGTGTAGTTTATATTTGAATATATTCCTTTTTGCACTACTACTCTCTTAGCGCTCCAAATGTCCAGTTGCATTTTCTACAGAAAGAGTGTTCAGATCTGCTCAATCAAAAGTATGGTTTAACTCTGTTAGCTGAATGCACAGATCAGAAAGAAGTTTCACAGAATGATTCTGTGTAGTTTATATTTGGAGACATTCCTTTTTCCACTATTACCCTCTTAGCGCTCCGAATCTCCACTTGCATTTTCTACAGAAAGAGTGTTTCAGAACGGCTCAATCAAAACTAAGGTTCAACTCTTTTAGTTGAACAAACAGAACAGAAAGAAGTTTCACACAATTCTTCTGTGTAGTTTTTATTTGTAGACATTCTTTTTCCCAATACAGGCCTCTTAGCGCTCAGAATGTCCAATTGCAGTTTCTACAGAAAGAGTGTTTCAGAACGGCTCAATCAAAAGTAAGGTTCAACTCTGTTAGTTGAATGCACAGAACAGAAAGAAGTTTCATACAATGCTTCTGTGTAGTTTATATTTGAACATATTCTTTTTTCCACTATTACCCACTTAGCGCTACGAATGTCCAGTTGCATTTTCTACAGACAGAGTGTTTCAAAACTGCTCAATCAAAAGTATGGTTTAACTCTGTTAGCTGAATGCTCAGATCAGAAAGAAGTTTCACAGAATGCTTCTGTGTAGTTTATATTTTAATATATTCCTTTTTCCACTACTACGCTCTTAGCGCTCCAAATGTCCAGTTGCATTTTCTACAGAAAGAGTGTTCAGATCTGCTCAATCAAAAGTATGGTTTAACTCTGTTAGCTGAATGCACAGATCAGAAAGAATTTTCACCGAATGATTCTGTGTAGTTTATATTTGAAGACATTCCTTTTTCCACTATTACCCTCTTAGCGCTCCGAATCTCCACTTGCATTTTCTACAAAAAGAGTGTTCATAACTGCTCAATCAAAAATATGTTTTATCTCTGTTAACTGAATTTACAGATCAGAAATAAGTTTCACAGAATGCATCTGTGTAGTTTTTATTTGAAGATATTCTTTTTCCCAATGTAGGCCTCTTAGCGCTTAGCATGTCCAATTGCAGTTTCTACAGAAAGAGTGTTTCAGAACGGCTCAATCAAAAGTAAGGTTCAACTCTGTTAGTTCAATGCACAGAACAGAAAGTATTTTCACAGAATGCTACTGTGTAGTTTATATTTGAATATATTACTTTTTCCACTATTACCCTCTTAGCGCTCCGAATGTCCACTTGCATTTTCTACAGAAAGAGTGTTCAGAACTGCGCAATCAAAAGTATGGTTTAACTCTGTTAGCTTAATGAACATATCAGAAATAAGTTTCACACAATGCTTCTGTGTAGTTTTTATTTGAAGATATTATTTTTCCCAATATAGGCCTCTTAGCGCTCAGAATATCCAATTGCAGTTTCTACAGAAAGAGTGTTTCAGAAAGGCTCAATCAAAAGTAAGGTTCAACTCTGTTAGTTGAATGCACAGAACAGAAAGAAGTTTCATACAATGCTTCTGTGTAGTTTATATTTGAACATATTCTTTTTTCCACTATTACCCACTTAGCGCTACGAATGTCCAGTTGCATTTTCTACAGACAGAGTGTTTCAAAACTGCTCAATCAAAAGTATGGTTTAACTCTGTTAGCTGAATGCTCAGATCAGAAAGAAGTTTCACAGAATGCTTCTGTGTAGTTTATATTTGAATATATTCCTTTTTCCACTACTACGCTCTTAGCGTTCCAAATGTCCAGTTGCATTTTCAACAGAAAGAGTGTTCAGATCTGCTCAATCAATAGTATGGTTTAACTCTGTTAGCTGAATGCACAGATCAGAAAGAAGTTTCACCGAATAATTCCGTGTAGTTTATATTTGAAGACATTCCTTTTTCCACTATTACCCTCTTAGCGCTCCGAATCTCCACTTGCATTTTCTACAAAAAGAGTGTTTCATAACTGCTCAATCAAAAATAAGTTTTATCTCTGTTAACTGAATTTACAGATCAGAAATAAGTTTCACAGAATGCATCTGTGTAGTTTTTATTTGGAGATATTCTTTTTCCCAATGTAGGCCTCTTAGCGCTTAGCATGTCCAATTGCAGTTTCTACTGAAAGAGTGTTTCAGAACGGCTCAATCAAAAGTAAGGTTCAACTCTGTTAGTTGAATGCACAGAACAGAAAGAATTTTCACAGAATGCTACTGTGTAGTTTATATTTGAATATATTCCTTTTTCCACTATTACCCTCTTAGCGCTCCGAATGTCCACTTGCATTTTCTACAGAAAGAGTGTTCAGAACTGCGCAATCAAAAGTATGGTTTAACTCTGTTAGCTTAATGAACATATCAGAAATAAGTTTCACACAATGCTTCTGTGTAGTTTTTATTTGAAGGTATTATTTTTCCCAATATAGGCCTCCTAGCGCTCAGAGTGTCCAATTGCAGTTTCTACAGAAAGAGAGTTTCAGAAAGGCTCAATCAAAAGTAAGGTTCAACTCTGTTAGTTGAATGCACAGAACAGAAAGAAGTTTCATACAATGCTTCTGTGTAGTTTATATTTGAACATATTCTTTTTTCCACTATTACCCACTTAGCGCTACGAATGTCCAGTTGCATTTTCTACAGACAGAGTGTTTCAAAACTGCTCAATCAAAAGTATGGTTTAACTCTGTTAGCTGAATGCTCAGATCAGAAAGAATTTTCACAGAATGCTTCTGTGTAGTTTATATTTGAATATATTCCTTTTTCCACTACTACTCTCTTAGCGCTCCAAACGTCCAGTTGCATTTTCTACAGAAAGAGTGTTCAGATCTGCTCAATCAAAAGTATGGTTTAACTCTGTTAGCTGAATGCACAGATCAGAAAGTAGTTTCACAGAAGGATTCTGTGTAGTTTATATTTGGAGACATTCCTTTTTCCACTATTACCCTCTTAGCGCTCCGAATCTCCACTTGCATTTTCTACAGAAAGAGTGTTTCAGAACGTCTCAATCAAAACTAAGGTTCAACTCTTTTAGTTGAACAAACAGAAAAGAAAGAAGTTTCACACAATTCTTCTGTGTAGTTTTTATTTGTAGACATTCTTTTTCCCAATATAGGCCTCTTAGCGCTCAGAATGTCCAATTGCAGTTTCTACAGAAAGAGTGTTTCAGAACGGCTCAATCAAAAGTAAGGTTCAACTCTGTTAGTTGAATGCACAGAACAGAAAGAAGTTTCATACAATGCTTCTGTGTAGTTTATATTTGAACATACTATTTTTTCCAGTATTACCCACTTAGCGCTACGAATGTCCAGTTGCATTTCCTACAGACAGAGGGTTTCAAAACTGCTCAATCAAAAGTATGGTTTAACTCTGTTAGCTGAATGCTCAGATCAGAAAGAAGTTTCACAGAATGCTTCTGTGTAGTTTATATTTGAATATATTCCTTTTTCCACTACTACTCTCTTAGCGCTCCAAATGTCCAGTTGCATTTTCTACAGAAAGAGTGTTCAGATCTGCTCAATCAAAAGTATGGTTTAACTCTGTTAGCTGAATGCACAGATCAGACAGAAGTTTCACAGAATGATTCTGTGTAGTTTATATTTGGAGACATTCCTTTTTCCACTATTACCCTCTTAGCGCTCCGAGTCTCCACTTGCATTTTCTACAGAAAGAGTGTTTCAGAACGGCTCAATCAAAACTAAGGTTCAACTCTTTTAGTTGAACAAACAGAACGGAAAGAAGTTTCACACAATTCTTCTGTGTAGTTTTTATTTGTAGACATTCTTTTTTCCAATACAGGCCTCTTAGCGCTCAGAATGTCCAATTGCAGTTTCCACAGAAAGAGTGTTTCAGAACGGCTCAATCAAAAGTAAGGTTCAACTCTGTTAGTTGAATGCACAGAACAGAAAGAAGTTTCATACAATGCTTCTGTGTAGTTTATATTTGAACATATTATTTTTTCCACTATTACCCACTTAGCGCTACGAATGTCCGGTTGCATTTTCTACAGACAGAGTGTTTCAAAACTGCTCAATCAAAAGTATGGTTTAACTCTGTTAGCTGAATGCTCAGATCAGAAAGAAGTTTCACAGAATGCTTCTGTGTAGTTTATATTTGAATATATTCCTTTTTCCACTACTACGCTCTTAGCGCTCCAAATGTCCAGTTGCATTTTCAACAGAAAGAGTGTTCAGATCTGCTCAATCAAAAGTATGGTATAACTCTGTTAGCTGAATGCACAGATCAGAAAGAAGTTTCACCGAATGATTCCGTGTAGTTTATATTTGAAGACATTCCTTTTTCCACTATTACCCTCTTAGCGCTCCGAATCTCCACTTGCATTTTCTACAAAAAGAGTGTTTCATAACTGCTCAATCAAAAATATGTTTTATCTCTGTTAACTGAATTTACAGATCAGAAATAAGTTTCACAGAATGCATCTGTGTAGTTTTTATTTGAAGATATTCTTTTTCCCAATGTAGGCCTCTTAGCGCTTAGCATGTCCAATTGCAGTTTCTACAGAAAGAGTGTTTCAGAACGTCTCAATCAAAAGTAAGGTTCAACTCTGTTAGTTCAATGCACAGAACAGAAAGTATTTTCACAGAATGCTACTGTGTAGTTTATATTGGAATATATTCCTTTTTCCACTATTACCCTCTTAGCGCTCCGAATGTCCACTTGCATTTTCTACAGAAAGAGTGTTCAGAACTGCGCAATCAAAAGTATGGTTTAACTCTGTTAGCTTAATGAACATATCAGAAATAAGTTTCACACAATGCTTCTGTGTAGTTTTTATTTGAAGATATTATTTTTCCCAATATAGGCCTCTTAGCGCTCAGAATGTCCAATTGCAGTTTCTACAGAAAGAGTGTTTCAGAAAGGCTCAATCAAAAGTAAGGTTCAACTCTGTTAGTTGAATGCACAGAACAGAAAGAAGTTTCATACAATGCTTCTGTGTAGTTTATATTTGAACATATTCTTTTTTCCACTATTACCCACTTAGCGCTACGAATGTCCAGTTGCATTTTCTACAGACAGAGTGTTTCAAAACTGCTCAATCAAAAGTATGGTTTAACTCTGTTAGCTGAATGCTCAGATCAGAAAGAAGTTTCACAGAATGCTTCTGTGTAGTTTATATTTGAATATATTCCTTTTTCCACTACTACGCTCTTAGCGCTCCAAATGTCCAGTTGCATTTTCAACAGAAAGAGTGTTCAGATCTGCTCAATCAAAAGTATGGTTTAACTCTGTTAGCTGAATGCACAGATCAGAAAGAAGTTTCACCGAATGATTCCGTGTAGTTTATATTTGAAGACATTCCTTTTTCCACTATTACCCTCTTAGCGCTCCGAATCTCCACTTGCATTTTCTACAAAAAGAGTGTTTCATAACTGCTCAATCAAAAATAAGTTTTATCTCTGTTAACTGAATTTACAGATCAGAAATAAGTTTCACAGAATGCATCTGTGTAGTTTTTATTTGGAGATATTCTTTTTCCCAATGTAGGCCTCTTAGCGCTTAGCATGTCCAATTGCAGTTTCTACAGAAAGAGTGTTTCAGAACGGCTCAATCAAAAGTAAGGTTCAACTCTGTTAGTTGAATGCACAGAACAGAAAGAATTTTCACAGAATGCTACTGTGTAGTTTATATTTGAATATATTCCTTTTTCCACTATTACCCTCTTAGCGCTCCGAATGTCCACTTGCATTTTCTACAGAAAGAGTGTTCAGAACTGCGCAATCAAAAGTATGGTTTAACTCGGTTAGCTTAATGAACATATCAGAAATAAGTTTCACACAATGCTTCTGTGTAGTTTTTATTTGAAGGTATTATTTTTCCCAATATAAGCCTCCTAGCGCTCTGAATGTCCAATTGCAGTTTCTACAGAAAGAGTGTTTCAGAAAGGCTCAATCAAAAGTAAGGTTCAACTCTGTTAGTTGAATTCACAGAACAGAAAGAAGTTTCATACAATGCTTCTGTGTAGTTTATATTTGAACATATTCTTTTTTCCACTATTACCCACTTAGCGCTACGAATGTCCAGTTGCATTTTCTACAGACAGAGTGTTTCAAAACTGCTCAATCAAAAGTATGGTTTAACTCTGTTAGCTGAATGCTCAGATCAGAAAGAAGTTTCACAGAATGCTTCTGTGTAGTTTATATTTGAATATATTCCTTTTTCCACTACTACTCTCTTAGCGCTCCAAACGTCCAGTTGCATTTTCTACAGAAAGAGTGTTCAGATCTGCTCAATCAAAAGTATGGTTTAACTCTGTTAGCTGAATGCACAGATCAGAAAGAAGTTTCACAGAATGATTCTGTGTAGTTTATATTTGGAGACATTCCTTTTTCCACTATTACCCTCTTAGCGCTCCGAATCTCCACTTGCATTTTCTACAGAAAGAGTGTTTCAGAACGGCTCAATCAAAACTAAGGTTCAACTCTTTTAGTTGAACAAACAGAAAAGAAAGCAGTTTCACACAATTCTTCTGTGTAGTTTTTATTTGTAGACATTCTTTTTCCCAATATAGGCCTCTTAGCGCTCAGAATGTCCAATTGCAGTTTCTACAGAAAGAGTGTTTCAGAACGGCTCAATCAAAAGTAAGGTTCAACTCTGTTAGTTGAATGCACAGAACAGAAAGAAGTTTCATACAATGCTTCTGTGTAGTTTATATTTGAACATACTATTTTTTCCACTATTACCCACTTAGCGCTACGAATGTCCAGTTGCATTTTCTACAGACAGAGTGTTTCAAAACTGCTCAATCAAAAGTATGGTTTAACTCTGTTAGCTGAATGCTCAGATCTGAAAGAAGTTTCACAGAATGCTTCTGTGTAGTTTATATTTGAATATATTCCTTTTTCCACTACTACTCTCTTAGCGCTCCAAATGTCCAGTTGCATTTTCTACAGAAAGAGTGTTCAGATCTGCTCAATCAAAAGTATGGTTTAACTCTGTTAGCTGAATGCACAGATCAGAAAGAAGTTTCACAGAATGATTCTGTGTAGTTTATATTTGGAGACATTCCTTTTTCCACTATTACCCTCTTAGCGCTCCGAATCTCCACTTGCATTTTCTACAGAAAGAGTGTTTCAGAACGGCTCAATCAAAACTAAGGTTCAACTCTTTTAGTTGAACAAACAGAACGGAAAGAAGTTTCACACAATTCTTCTGTGTAGTTTTTATTTGTAGACATTCATTTTCCCAATATAGGCCTCTTAGCGCTCAGAATGTCCAATTGCAGTTTCTACAGAAAGAGTGTTTCAGAACGGCTCAATCAAAAGTAAGGTTCAACTCTGTTAGTTGAATGCACAGAACAGAAAGAAGTTTCATACAATGCTTCTGTGTACTTTATATTTGAACATATTCTTTTTTCCACTATTACCCACTTAGCGCTACGAATGTCCAGTTGCATTTTCTACAGACAGAGTGTTTCAAAACTGCTCAATCAAAAGTATGGTTTAACTCTGTTAGCTGAATGCTCAGATCAGAAAGAAGTTTCACAGAATGCTTCTGTGTAGTTTATATTTTAATATATTCCTTTTTCCACTACTACGCTCTTAGCGCTCCAAATGTCCAGTTGCATTTTCTACAGAAAGAGTGTTCAGATCTGCTCAATCAAAAGTATGGTTTAACTCTTTTAGCTGAATGCACAGATCAGAAAGAAGTTTCACCGAATGATTCTGTGTAGTTTATATTTGAAGACATTCCTTTTTCCACTATTACACTCTTAGCGCTCCGAATCTCCACTTGCATTTTCTACAAAAAGAGTGTTCATAACTGCTCAATCAAAAATATGTTTTATCTCTGTTAACTGAATTTACAGATCAGAAATAAGTTTCACAGAATGCATCTGTGTAGTTTTTATTTGAAGATATTCTTTTTCCCAATGTTGGCCCCTTAGCGCTTAGCATGTCCAATTGCAGTTTCTACAGAAAGAGTGTTTCAGAACGGCTCAATCAAAAGTAAGGTTCAACTCTGTTAGTTCAATGCACAGAACAGAAAGTATTTTCACAGAATGCTACTGTGTAGTTTATATTTGAATATATTCCTTTTTCCACTATTACCCTCTTAGCGCTCCGAATGTCCACTTGCATTTTCTACAGAAAGAGTGTTCAGAACTGCGCAATCAAAAGTATGGTTTAACTCTGTTAGCTTAATGAACATATCAGAAATAAGTTTCACACAATGCTTCTGTGTAGTTTTTATTTGAAGATATTATTTTTCCCAATACAGCCCTCTTAGCGCTCAGAATGTCCAATTGCAGTTTCTACAGAAAGAGTGTTTCAGAAAGGCTCAATCAAAAGTAAGGTTCAACTCTGCTAGTTGAATGCACAGAACAGAAAGAAGTTTCATACAATGCTTCTGTGTAGTTTATATTTGAACATATTCTTTTTTCCACTATTACCCACTTAGCGCTACGAATGTCCAGTTGCATTTTCTACAGACAGAGTGTTTCAAAACTGCTCAATCAAAAGTATGGTTTAACTCTGTTAGCTGAATGCTCAGATCAGAAAGAAGTTTCACAGAATGCTTCTGTGTAGTTTATATTTGAATATATTCCTTTTTCCACTACTACTCTCTTAGCGCTCCAAATGTCCAGTTGCATTTTCTACAGAAGGAGAGTTCTGATCTGCTCAATCAAAAGTATGGTTTAACTCTGTTAGCTGAATGCACAGATCAGAAATAAGTTTCACAGAATGATTCTGTGTAGTTTATATTTGGAGACATTCCTTTTTCCACTATTACCCTCTTAGCGCTCCGAATCTCCACTTGCATTTTCTACAGAAAGAGTGTTTCAGAACGGCTCAATCAAAACTAAGGTTCAACTCTTTTAGTTGACCAAACGGCACAGAAAGAAGTTTCACACAATTCTTCTGTGTAGTTTTTATTTGTAGATATTCTTTTTCCCAATATAGGCCTCTTAGCGCTCAGAATGTCCAATTGCAGTTTCTACAGAAAGAGTGTTTCAGAACGGCTCAATCAAAAGTAAGGTTCAACTCTGTTAGTTGAATGCACAGAACAGAAAGAAGTTTCATACAATGCTTCTGTGTAGTTTATATTTGAACATATTCTTTTTTCCACTATTACCCACTTAGCACTACGAATGTCCAGTTGCATTTTCTACAGACAGAGTGTTTCAAAACTGCTCAATCAAAAGTATGGTTTAACTCTGTTAGCTGAATGCTCAGATCAGAAAGAAGTTTCACAGAATGCTTCTGTGTAGTTTATATTTGAATATATTCCTTTTTCCACTACTAAGCTCTTAGCGCTCCAAATGTCCAGTTGCATTTTCTACAGAAAGAGTGTTCAGATCTGCTCAATCAAAAGTATGGTTTAACTCTGTTAGCTGAATGCACAGATCAGAAAGAAGTTTCACCGAATGATTCTGTGTAGTTTATATTTGAAGACATTCCTTTTTCCACTATTACCCCCTTAGCGCTCCGAATCTCCACTTGCATTTTCTACAATAAGAGTGTTTCATAACTGCTCAATCAAAAATATGTTTTATCTCTGTTAACTGAATTTACAGATCAGAAATAAGTTTCACAGAATGCATCTGTGTAGTATTTATTTGAAGATATTCTTTTTCCCAATGTAGGCCTCTTAGGGCTTAGCATGTCCAATTGCAGTTTCTACAGAAAGAGTGTTTCAGAACGGCTCAATCAAAAGTAAGGTTCAACTCTGTTAGTTGAATGCACAGAACAGAAAGAATTTTCACAGAATGCTACTGTGTAGTTTATATTTGAATATATTACTTTTTCCACTATTACCCTCTTAGCGCTCCGAATGTCCACTTGCATTTTCTACAGAAAGAGTGTTCAGAACTGCGCAATCAAAAGTATGGTTTAACTCTGTTAGCTTAATGAACATATCAGAAATATGTTTCACACAATGCTCCTGTGTAGTTTTTATTTGAAGATATTATTTTTCCCATTAGAGGCCTCTTAGCGCTCAGAATGTCCAATTGCAGTTTCTACAGAAAGAGTGTTTCAGAAAGGCTCAATCAAAAGTAAGGTTCAACTCTGTTAGTTGAATGCACAGAACAGAAAGAAGTTTCATACAATGCTTCTGTGTAGTTTATATTTGAACATATTCTTTTTTCCACTATTACCCACTTAGCGCTACGAATGTCCAGTTGCATTTTCTACAGACAGAGTGTTTCAAAACTGCTCAATCAAAAGTATGGTTTAACTCTGTTAGCTGAATGCTCAGATCAGAAAGAAGTTTCACAGAATGCTTCTGTGTAGTTTATATTTGAATATATTCCTTTTTCCACTACTACTCTCTTAGCGCTCCAAACGTCCAGTTGCATTTTCTACAGAAAGAGTGTTCAGATCTGCTCAATCAAAAGTATGGTTTAACTCTGTTAGCTGAATGCACAGATCAGAAAGAAGTTTCACAGAAGGATTCTGTGTAGTTTATATTTGGAGACATTCCTTTTTCCACTATTACCCTCTTAGCGCTCCGAATCTCCACTTGCATTTTCTACAGAAAGAGTGTTTCAGAACGTCTCAATCAAAACTAAGGTTCAACTCTTTTAGTTGAACAAACAGAAAAGAAAGAAGTTTCACACAATTCTTCTGTGTAGTTTATATTTGTCGACATTCTTTTTCCCAATATAGGCCTCTTAGCGCTCAGAATGTCCAATTGCAGTTTCTACAGAAAGAGTGTTTCAGAACGGCTCAATCAAAAGTAAGGTTCAACTCTGTTAGTTGAATGCACAGAACAGAAAGAAGTTTCATACAATGCTTCTGTGTAGTTTATATTTGAACATACTATTTTTTCCACTATTACCCACTTAGCGCTACGAATGTCCAGTTGCATTTTCTACAGACAGAGTGTTTCAAAACTGCTCAATCAAAGTATGGTTTAACTCTGTTAGCTGAATGCTCAGATCAGAAAGAAGTTTCACAGAATGCTTCTGTGTAGTTTATATTTGAATATATTCCTTTTTCCACTACTACTCTCTTAGCGCTCCAAATGTCCAGTTGCATTTTCTACAGAAAGAGTGTTCAGATCTGCTCAATCAAAAGTATGGTTTAACTCTGTTAGCTGAATGCACAGATCAGACAGAAGTTTCACAGAATGATTCTGTGTAGTTTATATTTGGAGACATTCCTTTTTCCACTATTACCCTCTTAGCGCTCCGAGTCTCCACTTGCATTTTCTACAGAAAGAGTGTTTCAGAACGGCTCAATCAAAACTAAGGTTCAACTCTTTTAGTTGAACAAACAGAACAGAAAGAAGTTTCACACAATTCTTCTGTGTAGTTTTTATTTGTAGACATTCTTTTTTCCAATACAGGCCTCTTAGCGCTCAGAATGTCCAATTGCAGTTTCTACAGAAAGAGTGTTTCAGAACGGCTCAATCAAAAGTAAGGTTCAAGTCCGTTAGTTGAATGCACAGAACAGAAAGAAGTTTCATACAATGCTTCTGTGTAGTTTATATTTGAACATATTCTTTTTTCCACTATTACCCACTTAGCGCTACGAATGTCCAGTTGCATTTTCTACAGACAGAGTGTTTCAAAACTGCTCAATCAAAAGTATGGTTTAACTCTGTTAGCTGAATGCTCAGATCAGAAAGAAGTTTCACAGAATGCTTCTGTGTAGTTTATATTTGAATATATTCCTTTTTCCACTACTACGCTCTTAGCGCTCCAAATGTGCAGTTGCATTTTCTACAGAAAGAGTATTCAGATCTGCTCAATCAAAAGTATGGTTTAACTCTGTTAGCTGAATGCACAGATCAGAAAGAAGTTTCACCGAATGATTCTGTGTAGTTTATATTTGAAGACATTCCTTTTTCCACTATTACCCTCTTAGCGCTCCGAATCTCCACTTGCATTTTCTACAAAAAGAGTGTTTCATAACTGCTCAATCAAAAATATGTTTTATCTCTGTTAACTGAATTTACAGATCAGGAATAAGTTTCACAGAATGCATCTGTGTAGTTTTTATTTGAAGATATTCTTTTTCCCAATGTAGGCCTCTTAGCGCTTAGCATGTCCAATTGCAGTTTCTACAGAAAGAGTGTTTCAGAACGGCTCAATCAAAAGTAAGGTTCAACTCTGTTAGTTGAATGCACAGAACAGAAAGTATTTTCACAGAATGCTACTGTGTAGTTTATATTTGAATATATTCCTTTTTCCACTATTACCCTCTTAGCGCTCCGAATGTCCACTTGCATTTTCTACAGAAAGAGTGTTCAGAACTGCGCAATCAAAAGTATGGTTTAACTCTGTTAGCTTAATGAACATATCAGAAATAAGTTTCACACAATGCTTCTGTGTAGTTTTTATTTGAAGATATTATTTTTCCCAATACAGCCCTCTTAGCGCTCAGAATGTCCAATTGCAGTTTCTACAGAAAGAGTGTTTCAGAAAGGCTCAATCAAAAGTAAGGTTCAACTCTGCTAGTTGAATGCACAGAACAGAAAGAAGTTTCATACAATGCTTCTGTGTAGTTTATATTTGAACATATTCTTTTTTCCACTATTACCCACTTAGCGCTACGAATGTCCAGTTGCATTTTCTACAGACAGAGTGTTTCAAAACTGCTCAATCAAAAGTATGGTTTAACTCTGTTAGCTGAATGCTCAGATCAGAAAGAAGTTTCACAGAATGCTTCTGTGTAGTTTATATTTGAATATATTCCTTTTTCCACTACTACTCTCTTAGCGCTCCAAATGTCCAGTTGCATTTTCTACAGAAGGAGAGTTCTGATCTGCTCAATCAAAAGTATGGTTTAACTCTGTTAGCTGAATGCACAGATCAGAAAGAAGTTTCACAGAATGATTCTGTGTAGTTTATATTTGGAGACATTCCTTTTTCCACTATTACCCTCTTAGCGATCCGAATCTCCACTTGCATTTTCTACAGAAAGAGTGTTTCAGAACGGCTCAATCAAAACTAAGGTTCAACTCTTTTAGTTGACCAAACGGCACAGAAAGAAGTTTCACACAATTCTTCTGTGTAGTTTTTATTTGTAGATATTCTTTTTCCCAATATAGGCCTCTTAGCGCTCAGAATGTCCAATTGCAGTTTCTACAGAAAGAGTGTTTCAGAACGGCTCAATCAAAAGTAAGGTTCAACTCTGTTAGTTGAATGCACAGAACAGAAAGAAGTTTCATACAATGCTTCTGTGTAGTTTATATTTGAACATATTCTTTTTTCCACTATTACCCACTTAGCACTACGAATGTCCAGTTGCATTTTCTACAGACAGAGTGTTTCAAAACTGCTCAATCAAAAGTATGGTTTAACTCTGTTAGCTGAATGCTCAGATCAGAAAGAAGTTTCACAGAATGCTTCTGTGTAGTTTATATTTGAATATATTCCTTTTTCCACTACTAAGCTCTTAGCGCTCCAAATGTCCAGTTGCATTTTCTACAGAAAGAGTGTTCAGATCTGCTCAATCAAAAGTATGGTTTAACTCTGTTAGCTGAATGCACAGATCAGAAAGAAGTTTCACCGAATGATTCTGTGTAGTTTATATTTGAAGACATTCCTTTTTCCACTATTACCCCCTTAGCGCTCCGAATCTCCACTTGCATTTTCTACAATAAGAGTGTTTCATAACTGCTCAATCAAAAATATGTTTTATCTCTGTTAACTGAATTTACAGATCAGAAATAACTTTCACAGAATGCATCTGTGTAGTTTTTATTTGAAGATATTCTTTTTCCCAATGTAGGCCTCTTAGGGCTTAGCATGTCCAATTGCAGTTTCTACAGAAAGTGTGTTTCAGAACGGCTCAATCAAAAGTAAGGTTCAACTCTGTTAGTTGAATGCACAGAACAGAAAGTATTTTCACAGAATGCTACTGTGTAGTTTATATTTGAATATATTACTTTTTCCACTATTACCCTCTTAGCGCTCCGAATGTCCACTTGCATTTTCTACAGAAAGAGTGTTCAGAACTGCGCAATCAAAAGTATGGTTTAACTCTGTTAGCTTAATGAACATATCAGAAATAAGTTTCACACAATGCTCCTGTGTAGTTTTTATTTGAAGATATTATTTTTCCCATTAGAGGCCTCTTAGCGCTCAGAATGTCCAATTGCAGTTTCTACAGAAAGAGTGTTTCAGAAAGGCTCAATCAAAAGTAAGGTTCAACTCTGTTAGTTGAATGCACAGAACAGAAAGAAGTTTCATACAATGCTTCTGTGTACTTTATATTTGAACATATTCTTTTTTCCACTATTACCCACTTAGCGCTACGAATGTCCAGTTGCATTTTCTACAGACAGAGTGTTTCAAAACTGCTCAATCAAAAGTATGGTTTAACTCTGTTAGCTGAATGCTCAGATCAGAAAGAAGTTTCACAGAATGCTTCTGTGTAGTTTATATTTGAATATATTCCTTTTTCCACTACTACTCTCTTAGCGCTCCAAACGTCCAGTTGCATTTTCTACAGAAAGAGTGTTCAGATCTGCTCAATCAAAAGTATGGTTTAACTCTGTTAGCTGAATGCACAGATCAGAAAGAAGTTTCACAGAAGGATTCTGTGTAGTTTATATTTGGAGACATTCCTTTTTCCACTATTACCCTCTTAGCGCTCCGAATCTCCACTTGCATTTTCTACAGAAAGAGTGTTTCAGAACGTCTCAATCAAAACTAAGGTTCAACTCTTTTAGTTGAACAAACAGAAAAGAAAGAAGTTTCACACAATTCTTCTGTGTAGTTTATATTTGTCGACATTCTTTTTCCCAATATAGGCCTCTTAGCGCTCAGAATGTCCAATTGCAGTTTCTACAGAAAGAGTGTTTCAGAACGGCTCAATCAAAAGTAAGGTTCAACTCTGTTAGTTGAATGCACAGAACAGAAAGAAGTTTCATACAATGCTTCTGTGTAGTTTATATTTGAACATACTATTTTTTCCACTATTACCCACTTAGCGCTACGAATGTCCAGTTGCATTTTCTACAGACAGAGTGTTTCAAAACTGCTCAATCAAAGTATGGTTTAACTCTGTTAGCTGAATGCTCAGATCAGAAAGAAGTTTCACAGAATGCTTCTGTGTAGTTTATATTTGAATATATTCCTTTTTCCACTACTACTCTCTTAGCGCTCCAAATGTCCAGTTGCATTTTCTACAGAAAGAGTGTTCAGATCTGCTCAATCAAAAGTATGGTTTAACTCTGTTAGCTGAATGCACAGATCAGACAGAAGTTTCACAGAATGATTCTGTGTAGTTTATATTTGGAGACATTCCTTTTTCCACTATTACCCTCTTAGCGCTCCGAGTCTCCACTTGCATTTTCTACAGAAAGAGTGTTTCAGAACGGCTCAATCAAAACTAAGGTTCAACTCTTTTAGTTGAACAAACAGAACAGAAAGAAGTTTCACACAATTCTTCTGTGTAGTTTTTATTTGTAGACATTCTTTTTTCCAATACAGGCCTCTTAGCGCTCAGAATGTCCAATTGCAGTTTCTACAGAAAGAGTGTTTCAGAACGGCTCAATCAAAAGTAAGGTTCAACTCTGTTAGTTGAATGCACAGAACAGAAAGAAGTTTCATACAATGCTTCTGTGTAGTTTATATTTGAACATATTCTTTTTTCCACTATTACCCACTTAGCGCTACGAATGTCCAGTTGCATTTTCTACAGACAGAGTGTTTCAAAACTGCTCAATCAAAAGTATGGTTTAACTCTGTTAGCTGAATGCTCAGATCAGAAAGAAGTTTCACAGAATGCTTCTGTGTAGTTTATATTTGAATATATTCCTTTTTCCACTACTACTCTCTTAGCGCTCCAAATGTCCAGTTGCATTTTCTACAGAAAGGGTGTTCAGATCTGTTGAATCAAAAGTATGGTTTAACTCTGTTAGCTGAATGCACAGATCAGAAAGAAGTTTCACAGAATGATTCTGTGTAGTTTATATTTGGAGACATTCCTTTTTCCACTATTACCCTTTTAGCGCTCCGAAACTCCACTTGCATTTTCTACAGAAAGAGTGTTTCAGAACGGCTCAATCAAAACTAAGGTTCAACTCTTTTAGTTGAACAAACAGAACGGAAAGAAGTTTCACACAATTCTTCTGTGTAGTTTTTATTTGTACACATTCTTTTTCCCAATATAGGCCTCTTAGCGCTCAGAATGTCCAATTGCAGTTTCTACAGAAAGAGTGTTTCAGAACGGCTCAATCAAAAGTAAGGTTCAAGTCCGTTAGTTGAATGCACAGAACAGAAAGAAGTTTCATACAATGCTTCTGTGTAGTTTATATTTGAACATATTCTTTTTTCCACTATTACCCACTTAGCGCTACGAATGTCCAGTTGCATTTTCTACAGACAGAGTGTTTCAAAACTGCTCAATCAAAAGTATGGTTTAACTCTGTTAGCTGAATGCTCAGATCAGAAAGAAGTTTCACAGAATGCTTCTGTGTAGTTTATATTTGAATATATTCCTTTTTCCACTACTACGCTCTTAGCGCTCCAAATGTGCAGTTGCATTTTCTACAGAAAGAGTATTCAGATCTGCTCAATCAAAAGTATGGTTTAACTCTGTTAGCTGAATGCACAGATCAGAAAGAAGTTTCACCGAATGATTCTGTGTAGTTTATATTTGAAGACATTCTTTTTTCCACTATTACCCTCTTAGCGCTCCGAATCTCCACTTGCATTTTCTACAAAAAGAGTGTTTCATAACTGCTCAATCAAAAATATGTTTTATCTCTGTTAACTGAATTTACAGATCAGGAATAAGTTTCACAGAATGCATCTGTGTAGTTTTTATTTGAAGATATTCTTTTTCCCAATGTAGGCCTCTTAGCGCTTAGCATGTCCAATTGCAGTTTCTACAGAAAGAGTGTTTCAGAACGGCTCAATCAAAAGTAAGGTTCAACTCTGTTAGTTGAATGCACAGAACAGAAAGTATTTTCACAGAATGCTACTGTGTAGTTTATATTTGAATATATTCCTTTTTCCACTATTACCCTCTTAGCGCTCCGAATGTCCACTTGCATTTTCTACAGAAAGAGTGTTCAGAACTGCGCAATCAAAAGTATGGTTTAACTCTGTTAGCTTAATGAACATATCAGAAATAAGTTTCACACAATGCTTCTGTGTAGTTTTTATTTGAAGATATTATTTTTCCCAATACAGCCCTCTTAGCGCTCAGAATGTCCAATTGCAGTTTCTACAGAAAGAGTGTTTCAGAACGGCTCAATCAAAAGTAATGTTCAACTCTGTTAGTTGAATGCACAGAACAGAAAGTATTTTCACAGAATGCTACTGTGTAGTTTATATTTGAATATATTCCTTTTTCCACTATTACCCTCTTAGCGCTCCGAATCTCCACTTGCATTTTCTACAGAAAGAGTGTTTCAGAACGGCTCAATCAAAACTAAGGTTCAACTCTTTTAGTTGACCAAACGGCACAGAAAGAAGTTTCACACAATTCTTCTGTGTAGTTTTTATTTGTAGATATTCTTTTTCCCAATATAGGCCTCTTAGCGCTCAGAATGTCCAATTGCAGTTTCTACAGAAAGAGTGTTTCAGAACGGCTCAATCAAAAGTAAGGTTCAACTCTGTTAGTTGAATGCACAGAACAGAAAGAAGTTTCATACAATGCTTCTGTGTAGTTTATATTTGAACATATTCTTTTTTCCACTATTACCCACTTAGCACTACGAATGTCCAGTTGCATTTTCTACAGACAGAGTGTTTCAAAACTGCTCAATCAAAAGTATGGTTTAACTCTGTTAGCTGAATGCTCAGATCAGAAAGAAGTTTCACAGAATGCTTCTGTGTAGTTTATATTTGAATATATTCCTTTTTCCACTACTAAGCTCTTAGCGCTCCAAATGTCCAGTTGCATTTTCTACAGAAAGAGTGTTCAGATCTGCTCAATCAAAAGTATGGTTTAACTCTGTTAGCTGAATGCACAGATCAGAAAGAAGTTTCACCGAATGATTCTGTGTAGTTTATATTTGAAGACATTCGTTTTTCCACTATTACCCCCTTAGCGCTCCGAATCTCCCCTTGCATTTTCTACAATAAGAGTGTTTCATAACTGCTCAATCAAAAATATGTTTTATCTCTGTTAACTGAATTTACAGATCAGAAATAACTTTCACAGAATGCATCTGTGTAGTTTTTATTTGAAGATATTCTTTTTCCCAATGTAGGCCTCTTAGGGCTTAGCATGTCCAATTGCAGTTTCTACAGAAAGAGTGTTTCAGAACGGCTCAATCAAAAGTAAGGTTCAACTCTGTTAGTTGAATGCACAGAACAGAAAGAATTTTCACAGAATGCTACTGTGTAGTTTATATTTGAATATATTACTTTTTCCACTATTACCCTCTTAGCGCTCCGAATCTCCACTTGCGTTTTCTACAGAAAGAGTGTTTCAGAACGGCTCAATCAAAACTAAGGTTCAACTCTTTTATTTGAACAAACAGAACAGAAAGAAGTTTCACACAATTCTTCTGTGTAGTTTTTATTTGTAGACATTCTTTTTCCCAATATAGGCCTCTTAGCGCTCAGAATGTCCAATTGCAGTTTCTACAGAAAGAGTGTTTCAGAACGGCTCAATCAAAAGTAAGGTTCAACTCTGTTAGTTGAATGCACAGAACAGAAAGAAGTTTCATACAATGCTTCTGTGTAGTTTATATTTGAACATATTCTTTTTTCCACTATTACCCACTTAGCGCTACGAATATCCAGTTGCATTTTCTACAGACAGAGTGTTTCAAAACTGCTCAATCAAAAGTATGGTTTAACTCTGTTAGCTGAATGCTCAGATCAGAAAGAAGTTTCACAGAATGCTTCTGTGTAGCTTATATTTGAATATATTCCTTTTTCCACTACTACGCTCTTAGCGCTCCAAATGTCCAGTTGCATTTTCTACAGAAAGAGTGTTCAGATCTGCTCAACCAAAAGTATGGTTTAACTCTGTTAGCTGAATGCACAGATCAGAAAGAAGTTTCACCGAATGATTCTGTGTAGTTTATATTTGAAGACATTCCTTTTTCCACTATTACCCCCTTAGCGCTCCGAATCTCCACTTGCATTTTCTACAATAAGAGTGTTTCATAACTGCTCACTCAAAAATATGTTTTATCTCTGTTAACTGAATGTAGAGATCAGAAATAAGTTTCACAGAATGCATCTGTGTAGTTTTTATTTGAAGATATTCTTTTTCCCAATGTAGGCCTCTTAGCGCTTAGCATGTCCAATTGCAGTTTCTACAGAAAGAGTGTTTCAGAACGGCTCAATCAAAAGTAAGGTTCAACTCTGTTAGTTGAATGCACAGAACAGAAAGAATTTTCACAGAATGCTACTGTGTAGTTTATATTTGAATATATTCCTTTTTCCACTATTACCCTCTTAGCGCTCCGAATGTCCACTTGCATTTTCTACAGAAAGAGTGTTCCGAACTGCGCAATCAAAAGTATGGTTTAACTCTGTTAGCTTAATGAACATATCAGAAATAAGTTTCACACAATGCTTCTGTGTAGTTTTTATTTGAAGATATTATTTTTCCCAATATAGGCCTCTTAGCGCTCAGAATGTCCAATTGCAGTTTCTACAGAAAGAGTGTTTCAGAAAGGCTCAATCAAAAGTAAGGTTCAACTCTGTTAGTTGAATGCACAGAACAGAAAGCAGTTTCATACAATGCTTCTGTGTAGTTTATATCTGAACATACTCTTTTTTCCACTATTACCCACTTAGCGCTACGAATGTCCACTTGCATTTTCTACAGACAGAGTGTTTCAAAACTGCTCAATCAAAAGTATGGTTTAACTCTGTTAGAGGAATGCTCAGATCAGAAAGAAGTTTCACAGAATGCTTCTGTGTAGTTTATATTTGAATATATTCCTTTTTCCACTACTACTCTCTTAGCGCTCCAAATGTCCAGTTGCATTTTCTACAGAAAGAGTGTTCAGATCTGCTCAATCAAAAGTATGGTTTAACTCTGTTAGCTGATTGCACAGATCAGAAAGAAGTTTCACAGAATGATTCTGTGTAGTTTATATTTGGAGACATTCCTTTTTCCACTATTACCCTCTTAGCGCTCCGAATCTCCACTTGCATTTTCTACAGAAAGAGTGTTTCAGAACGGCTCAATCAAAATTAAGGTTCAACTCTTTTTGTTGAACAAACAGAACAGAAAGAAGTTTCACAAAATTCTTCTGTGTAGTTTTTATTTGTAGACATTCTTTTTCCCAATATAGGCCTCTTAGCGCTCAGAATGTCCAATTGCAGTTTCTACAGAAAGAGTGTTTCAGAACGGCTCAATCAAAAGTAAGGTTCAACTCTGTTAGTTGAATGCACAGAACAGAAAGAAGTTTCATACAATGCTTCTGTGTAGTTTATATTTGAACATATTCTTTTTTCCACTATTACCCACTTAGCGCTACGAATGTCCAGTTGCATTTTCTACAGACAGAGTGTTTCAAAACTGCTCAATCAAAAGTATGGTTTAACTCTGTTAGCTGAATGCTCAGATCAGAAAGAAGTTTCACAGAATGCTTCTGTGTAGTTTATATTTGAATATATTCCTTTTTCCACTACTACTCTTTTAGCGCTCCAAATGTCCAGTTGCATTTTCTACAGAAAGAGTGTTCAGATCTGCTCAATCAAAAGTATGGTTTAAATCTGTTAGCTGAATGCACAGATCAGAAAGAAGTTTCACCGAATGATTCTGTGTAGTTTATATTTGAAGACATTCCTTTTTCCACTATTACCCTCTTAGCGCTCCGAATCTCCACTTGCATTTTCTACAAAAAGAGTGTTTCATAACTGCTCAATCAAAAATATGTTTTATCTCTGTTAACTGAATTTACAGATCAGAAATAAGTTTCACAGAATGCATCTGTGTAGTTTTTATTTGAAGATATTCTTTTTCCCAATGTAGGCCTCTTAGCGCTTAGCATGTCCAATTGCAGTTTCTACAGAAAGAGTGTTTCAGAACGGCTCAATCAAAAGTAAGGTTCAACTCTGTTAGTTGAATGCACAGAACAGAAAGAATTTTCACAGAATGCTACTGTGTAGTTTATATTTGAATATATTCCTTTTTCCACTATTACCCTCTTAGCGCTCCGAATGTCCACTTGCATTTTCTACAGAAAGAGTGTTCAGAACTGCGCAATCAAAAGTATGGTTTAACTCTGTTAGCTTAATGAACATATCAGAAATAAGTTTCACACAATGCTTCTGTGTAGTTTTTATTTGAAGATATTATTTTTCCCAATAGAGGCCTCTTAGCGCTCAGAATGTCCAATTGCAGTTTCTACAGAAAGAGTGTTTCAGAAAGGCTCAATCAAAAGTAAGGTTCAACTCTGTTAGTTGAATGCACAGAACAGAAAGAAGTTTCATACAATGCTTCTGTGTAGTTTATATCTGAACATACTCTTTTTTCCACTATTACCCACTTAGCGCTACGAATGTCCAGTTGCATTTTCTACAGACAGAGTGTTTCAAAACTGCTCAATCAAAAGTATAGTTTAACTCTGTTAGCTGAATGCTCAGATCAGAAAGAAGTTTCACAGAATGCTTCTGTGTAGTTTATATTTGAATATATTCCTTTTTCCACTACTACTCTCTTAGCGCTCCAAATGTCCAGTTGCATTTTCTACAGAAAGAGTGTTCTGATCTGCTCAATCAAAAGTATGGTTTAACTCTGTTAGCTGAATGCACAGATCAGAAAGAAGTTTCACAGAATGATTCTGTGTAGTTTATATTTGGAGACATTCATTTTTCCACTATTACCCTCTTAGCGCTCCGAATCTCCACTTGCATTTTCTACAGAAAGAGTGTTTCAGAACGGCTCAATCAAAACAAAGGTTCAACTCTTTTAGTTGAACAAAGAGAACAGAAAGAAGTTTCACACAATTCTTCTGTGTAGTTTTTATTTGTAGACATTCTTTTTCCCAATATAGGCCTCTTAGAGCTCAGAATGTCCAATTGCAGTTTCTACAGAAAGAGTGTTTCAGAACGGCTCAATCAAAAGTAAGGTTCAACTCTGTTAGTTGAATGCACAGAACAGAAAGAAGTTTCATACAATGCTTCTGTGTAGTTTATATTTGAACATATTCTTTTTTCCACTATTACCCACTTAGCGCTACGAATGTCCAGTTGCATTTTCTACAGAAAGAGTGTTTCAAAACTGCTCAATCAAAAGTATGGTTTAACTCTGTTAGCTGAATGCTCAGATTCGAAAGAAGTTTCACAGAATGCTTCTGTGTAGTTTATATTTGAATATATTCCTTTTTCCACTACTACGCTCTTAGCGCTCCAAATGTCCAGTTGCATTTTCTACAGAAAGACTGTTCAGATCTGCTCAATCAAAAGTATGATTTAACTCTGTTAGCTGAATGCACAGATCAGAAAGAAGTTTCACCGAATGATTCCGTGTAGTTTATATTTGAAGACATTCCTTTTTCCACTATTACCCTCTTAGCGCTCCGAATCTCCACTGGCATTTTCTACAAAAAGAGTGTTTCATAACTGCTCAATCAAAAATATGTTTTATCTCTGTTAACTGAATTTACAGATCAGAAATAAGTTTCACAGAATGCATCTGTGTAGTTTTTATTTGAAGATATTCTTTTTCCCAATGTAGGCCTCTTAGCGCTTAGCATGTCCAATTGAAGTTTCTACAGAAAGAGTGTTTCAGAACGGCTCAATCTAAAGTAAGGTTCAACTCTGTTAGTTGAATGCACAGAACAGAAAAAATTTTCACAGAATGCTACTGCGTAGTTTATATTTGAATATATTCCTTTTTCCACTATTACCCTCTTAGCGCTCCGAATGTCCACTTGCATTTTCTACAGAAAGAGTGTTCAGAACTGCGCAATCAAAAGTATGGTTTAACTCTGTTAGCTTAATGAACATATCAGAAATAAGTTTCACACAATGCTTCTGTGTAGTTTTTATTTGAAGATATTATTTTTCCCATTACAGGCTTCTTAGCGCTCAGAATGTCCAATTGCAGTTTCTACAGAAAGAGTGTTTCAGAAAGTCTCAATCAAAAGTAAGGTTCAACTCTGTTAGTTGAATGCACAGAACAGAAAGAAGTTTCATACAATGCTTCTGTGTAGTTTATATTTGAACATATTCTTTTTTCCACTATTACCCACTTAGCGCTACGAATGTCCAGTTGCATTTTCTACAGACAGAGTGTTTCAAAACTGCTCAATCAAAAGTATGGTTTATATCTGTTAGCTGAATGCTCAGATCAGAAAGAAGTTTCACAGAATGCTTCTGTGTAGTTTATATTTGAATATATTCCTTTTTCCACTACTACTCTCTTAGCGCTCCAAATGTCCAGTTGCATTTTCTACAGAAAGAGTGTTCTGATCTGCTCAATCAAAAGTATGGTTTAACTCTGTTAGCTGAATGCACAGATCAGAAAGAAATTTCACAGAATGATTCTGTGTAGTTTATATTTGGAGACATTCCTTTTTCCACTATTACCCTCTTAGCGCTCCAAATCTCCACTTGCATTTTCTACAGAAAGAGTGTTTAAGAACGGCTCAATCAAAACTAAGGTTCAACTCTTTTAGTTGAACAAACAGAACAGAAAGAAGTTTCACACAATTCTTCTGTGTAGTTTTTATTTGTAGACATTGTTTTTCCCAATATAGGCCTCTTAGCGCTCAGAATGTCCAATTGCAGTTTCTACAGAAAGAGTGTTTCAGAACGGCTCAATCAAAAGTAAGGTTCAACTCTGTTAGTTGAATGCACAGAACAGAAAGAAGTTTCATACAATGCTTCTGTGTAGTTTATATTTGAACATATTCTTTTTTCCACTATTACCCACTTAGCGCTACGAATGTCCAGTTGCATTTTCTACAGACAGAGTGTTTCAAAACTGCTCAATCAAAAGTATGGTTTAACTCTGTTAGCTGAATGCTCAGATCAGAAAGAAGTTTCACAGAATGCTTCTGTGTAGCTTATATTTGAATATATTCCTTTTTCCACTACTACGCTCTTAGCGCTCAAAATGTCCAGTTGCATTTTCTACAGAAAGAGTGTTCAGATCTGCTCAATCAAAACTATGGTTTAACTCTGTTAGCTGAATGCACAGATCAGAAAGAAGTTTCACCGAATGATTCTGTGTAGTTTATATTTGAAGACATTCCTTTTTCCACTATTACCCTCTTAGCGCTCCGAATCTCCACTTGCATTTTCTACAAAAAGAGTGTTTCATAACTGCTCAATCAAAAATATGTTTTATCTCTGTTAACTGAATTTACAGATCAGAAATAAGTTTCACAGAATGCATCTGTGTAGTTTTTATTTGAAGATATTCTTTTTCCCAATGTAGGCCTCTTAGCGCTTAGCATGTCCAATTGCAGTTTCTACAGAAAGAGTGTTTCAGAACGGCTCAATCAAAAGTAAGGTTCAACTCTGTTAGTTGAATGCACAGAACAGAAAGAATTTTCACAGAATGCTACTGTGTAGTTTATATTTGAATATATTCCTTTTTCCACTATTACCCTCTTAGCGCTCCGAATGTCCACTTGCATTTTCTACAGAAAGAGTGTTCAGAACTGCGCAATCAAAAGTATGGTTTAACTCTGTTAGCTTAATGAACATATCAGAAATAAGTTTCACACAATGCTTCTGTGTAGTTTTTATTTGTAGATATTATTTTTCCCAATAGAGGCCTCTTAGCGCTCAGAATGTCCAATTGCAGTTTCTACAGAAAGAGTGTTTCAGAAAGGCTCAATCAAAAGTAAGGTTCAACTCTGTTATTTGAATGCACAGAACAGAAAGAAGTTTCATACAATGCTTCTGGGTAGTTTATATTTGAACATATTCTTTTTTCCACTATTACCCACTTAGCGCTACGAATGTCCAGTTGCATTTTCTACAGACAGAGTGTTTCAAAACTGCTCAATCAAAAGTATGGTTTAACTCTGTTAGCTGAATGCTCAGATCAGAAAGAAGTTTCACAGAATGATTCTGTGTAGTTTATATTTGAATATATTCCTTTTTCCACTACTACGCTCTTAGCGCTCCAAATGTCCAGTTGCATTTTCAACAGAAAGAGTGTTCAGATCTGCTCAATCAAAAGTATGGTTTAACTCTGTTAGCTGAATGCACAGATCAGAAAGAAGTTTCACCGAATGATTCCGTGTAGTTTATATTTGAAGACATTCCTTTTTCCACTATTACCCTCTTAGCGCTCCGAATCTCCACTTGCATTTTCTACAAAAAGAGTGTTTCATAAATGCTCAATCAAAAATAAGTTTTATCTCTGTTAACTGAATTTACAGATCAGAAATAAGTTTCACAGAATGCATCTGTGTAGTTTTTATTTGGAGACATTCTTTTTCCCAATGTAGGCCTCTTAGCGCTTAGCATGTCCAATTGCAGTTTCTACAGAAAGAGTGTTTCAGAACGGCTCAATCAAAAGTAAGGTTCAACTCTGTTAGTTGAATGCACAGAACAGAAAGAATTTTCACAGAATGCTACTGTGTAGTTTATATTTGAATATATTCCTTTTTCCACTATTACCCTCTTAGCGCTCAGAATGTCCACTTGCATTTTCTACAGAAAGAGTGTTCAGAACTGCGCAATCAAAAGTATGTTTTAACTCTGTTAGCTTAATGAACATATCAGAAATAAGTTTCACACAATGCTTCTGTGTAGTTTTTATTTGAAGGTATTATTTTTCCCAATATAGGCCTCCTAGCGCTCAGAATGTCCAATTGCAGTTTCTACAGAAAGACTGTTTCAGAAAGGCTCAATCAAAAGTAAGGTTCAACTCTGTTAGTTGAATGCACAGAACAGAAAGAAGTTTCATACAATGCTTCTGTGTAGTTTATATTTGAACATATTCTTTTTTCCACTATTACCCACTTAGCGCTACGAATGTCCAGTTGCATTTTCTACAGACAGAGTGTTTCAAAACTGCTCAATCAAAAGTATGGTTTAACTCTGTTAGCTGAATGCACAGATCAGAAAGAAGTTTCACAGAATGATTCTGTGTAGTTTATATTTGGAGACATTCCTTTTTCCACTATTACCCTCTTAGCGCTCCGAATCTCCACTTGCATTTTCTACAGAAAGAGTGTTTCAGAAGGGCTCAATCAAAACTAAGGTTCAACTCTTTTAGTTGAACAAACAGAACAGAAAGAAGTTTCACACAATTCTTCTGTGTAGTTTTCATTTGTAGACATTCTTTTTCCCAATATAGGCCTCTTAGCGCTCAGAATGTCCAATTGCAGTTTCTACAGAAAGAGTGTTTCAGAAAGGCTCAATCAAAAGTAAGGTTCAACTCCGTTAGTTGAATGCACAGAACAGAAAGAAGTTTCATACAATGCTTCTGTGTAGTTTATATTTGAACATATTCTTTTTTCCACTATTACCCACTTAGCGCTACGAATGTCCAGTTGCATTTTCTACAGACAGAGTGTTTCAAAACTGCTCAATCAAAAGTATGGTTTAACTCTGTTAGCTGAATGCTCAGATCAGAAAGAAGTTTCACAGAATGCTTCTGTGTAGTTTATATTTGAATATATTCCTTTTTCCACTACTACGCTCTTAGCGCTCCAAATGTCCAGTTGCATTTTCTACAGAAAGAGTGTTCAGATCTGCTCAATCAAAAGTATGGTTTAACTCTGTTAGCTGAATGCACAGATCAGAAAGAAGTTTCACAGAATGATTCTGTGTAGTTTATATTTGGAGACATTCCTTTTTCCACTATTACCCTCTTAGCGCTCCGAATCTCCACTTGCATTTTCTACAGAAATAGTGTTTCAGAACGGCTCAATCAAAACTAAGGTTCAACTCTTTTAGTTGAACAAACAGAACAGAAAGAAGTTTCACACAATCCTTCTGTGTAGTTTTTATTTGTAGACATTCTTTTTCCCAATATAGGCCTCTTAGCGCTCAGAATGTCCAATTGCAGTTTCTACAGAAAGAGTGTTTCAGAAAGGCTCAATCAAAAGTAAGTTTCAACTCTGTTAGTTGAATGCACAGAACAGAAAGAAGTTTCATACAATGCTTCTGTGTAGTTTATATTTGAACATACTATTTTTTCCACTATTACCCACTTAGCGCTACGAATGTCCAGTTGCATTTCCTACAGACAGAGTGTTTCAAAACTGCTCAATCAAAAGTATGGTTTAACTCTGTTAGCTGAATGCTCAGATCAGAAAGAAGTTTCACAGAATGCTTCTGTGTAGTTTATATTTGAATATATTCCTTTTTCCACTACTACTCTGTTAGCGCTCCAAATGTCCAGTTGCATTTTCTACAGAAAGAGTGTTCAGATCTGCTCAATCAAAAGTATGGTTTAACTCTGTTAGCTGAATGCACAGATCAGAAAGAAGTTTCACAGAATGATTCTGTGTAGTTTATATTTGGAGACATTCCTTTTTCCACTATTACCCTCTTAGCGCTCCGAATCTCCACTTGCATTTTCTACAGAAAGAGTGTTTCAGAACGGCTCAATCAAAACTAAGGTTCAACTCTTTTAGTTGAACAAACAGAACAGAAAGAAGTTTCACACAATTCTTCTGTGTAGTTTTTATTTGTAGACATTCTTTTTCCCAATACAGGCCTCTTAGCGCTCAGAATGTCCAATTGCAGTTTCTACAGAAAGAGTGTTTCAGAACGGCTCAATCAAAAGTAAGGTTCAACTCTGTTAGTTGAATGCACAGAACAGAAAGAAGTTTCATACAATGCTTCTGTGTAGTTTATATTTGAACATATTCTTTTTTCCACTATTACCCACTTAGCGCTACGAATGTCCAGTTGCATTTTCTACAGACAGAGTGTTTCAAAACTGCTCAATCAAAAGTATGGTTTAACTCTGTTAGCTGAATGCTCAGATCAGAAAGAAGTTTCACAGAATGCTTCTGTGTAGTTTATATTTGAATATATTCCTTTTTCCACTACTACGCTCTTAGCGCTCCAAATGTCCAGTTGCATTTTCAACAGAAAGAGTGTTCAGATCTGCTCAATCAAAAGTATGGTTTAACTCTGTTAGCTGAATGCACAGATCAGAAAGAAGTTTTTACCGAATGATTCCGTGTAGTTTATATTTGAAGACATTCCTTTTTCCACTAATACCCTCTTAGCGCTCCGAATCTCCACTTGCATTTTCTACAAAAAGAGTGTTTCATAACTGCTCAATCAAAAATATGTTTTATCTCTGTTAACTGAATTTACAGATCAGAAATAAGTTTCACAGAATGCATCTGTGTAGTTTTTATTTGAAGATATTCTTTTTCCCAATGTAGGCCTCTTAGCGCTTAGCATGTCCAATTGCAGTTTCTACAGAAAGAGTGTTTCAGAACGGCTCAATCAAAAGTAAGGTTCAACTCTGTTAGTTGAATGCACAGAACAGAAAGAATTTTCACAGAATGCTACTGTGTAGTTTATATTTGAATATATTCCTTTTTCCACTATTACCCTCTTAGCGCTCCGAATGTCCACTTGCATTTTCTACAGAAAGAGTGTTCAGAACTGCGCAATGAAAAGTATGGTTTAACTCTGTTAGCTTAATGAACATATCAGAAATAAGTTTCACACAATGCTTCTGTGTAGTTTTTATTTGAAGATATTATTTTTCCCAATATAGGCCTCTTAGCGCTCAGAATGTCCAACTGCAGTTTCTACAGAAAGAGTGTTTCAGAAAGGCTCAATCAAAAGTAAGGTTCAACTCTGTTAGTTGAATGCACAGAACAGAAAGAAGTTTCATACAATGCTTCTGTGTAGTTTATATTTGAACATATTCTTTTTTCCACTATTACCCACTTAGCGCTACGAATGTCCAGTTGCATTTTCTACAGACAGAGTGTTTCAAAACTGCTCAATCAAAAGTATGGTTTAACTCTGTTAGCTGAATGCTCATATCAGAAAGAAGTTTCACAGAATCCTTCTGTGTAGTTTATATTTGAATATATTCCTTTTTCCACTACTACTCTCTTAGCGCTCCAAATGTCCAGTTGCATTATCTACAGAAAGAGTGTTCAGATCTGTTGAATCAAAAGTATGGTTTAACTCTGTTAGCTGAATGCACAGATCAGAAAGAAGTTTCACAGAATGATTCTGTGTAGTTTATATTTGGAGACATTACTTTTTCCACTATTACCCTCTTAGCGCTCCGAAACTCCACTTGCATTTTCTACAGAAAGAGTGTTTCAGAACGGCTCAATCAAAACTAAGGTTCAACTCTTTTAGTTGAACAAACAGAACGGAAAGAAGTTTCACACAATTCTTCTGTGTAGTTTTTATTTGTAGACATTCTTTTTCCCAATATAGGCCTCTTAGCGCTCAGAATGTCCAATTGCAGTTTCTACAGAAAGAGTGTTTCAGAACGGCTCAATCAAAAGTAAGGTTCAACTCTGTTAGTTGAATGCACAGAACAGAAAGAAGTTTCATACAATGCTTCTGTGTAGTTTATATTTGAACATATTCTTTTTTCCACTATTACCCACTTAGCGCTACGAATGTCCAGTTGCATTTTCTACAGACAGAGTGTTTCAAAACTGCTCAATCAAAAGTATGGTTTAACTCTGTTAGCTGAATGCTCAGATCAGAAAGAAGTTTCACAGAATGCTTCTGTGTAGTTTATATTTTAATATATTCCTTTTTCCACTACTACGCTCTTAGCGCTCCAAATGTCCAGTTGCATTTTCTACAGAAAGAGTGTTCAGATCTGCTCAATCAAAAGTATGGTTTAACTCTGTTAGCTGAATGCACAGATCAGAAAGAAGTTTCACCGAATGATTCTGTGTAGTTTATATTTGAAGACATTCCTTTTTCCACTATTACCCTCTTAGCGCTCCGAATCTCCACTTGCATTTTCTACAAAAAGAGTGTTCATAACTGCTCAATCAAAAATATGTTTTATCTCTGTTAACTGAATTTACAGATCAGAAATAATTTTACAGAATGCATCTGTGTAGTTTTTATTTGAAGATATTCTTTTTCCCAATGTAGGCCTCTTAGCGCTTAGCATGTCCAATTGCAGTTTCTACAGAAAGAGTGTTTCAGAACGGCTCAATCAAACTAAGGTTCAACTCTGTTAGTTCAATGCACAGAACAGAAAGTATTTTCACAGAATGCTACTGTGTAGTTTATATTTGAATATATTCCTTTTTCCACTATTACCCTCTTAGCGCTCCGAATGTCCACTTGCATTTTCTACAGAAAGAGTGTTCAGAACTGCGCAATCAAAAGTATGGTTTAACTCTGTTAGCTTAATGAACATATCAGAAATAAGTTTCACACAATGCTTCTGTGTAGTTTTTATTTGAAGATATTATTTTTCCCAATATAGGCCTCTTAGCGCTCAGAATATCCAATTGCAGTTTCTACAGAAAGAGTGTTTCAGAAAGGCTCAATCAAAAGTAAGGTTCAACTCTGTTAGTTGAATGCACAGAACAGAAAGAAGTTTCATACAATCCTTCTGTGTAGTTTATATTTGAACATATTTTTTTCCACTATTACCCACTTAGCGCTACGAATGTCCAGTTGCATTTTCTACAGACAGAGTGTTTCAAAACTGCTCAATCAAAAGTATGGTTTAACTCTGTTAGCTGAATGCTCAGATCAGAAAGAAGTTTCACAGAATGCTTCTGTGTAGTTTATATTTGAATATATTCCTTTTTCCACTACTACGCTCTTAGCGTTCCAAATGTCCAGTTGCATTTTCAACAGAAAGAGTGTTCAGATCTGCTCAATCAATAGTATGGTTTAACTCTGTTAGCTGAATGCACAGATCAGAAAGAAGTTTCACCGAATGATTCCGTGTAGTTTATATTTGAAGACATTCCTTTTTCCACTATTACCCTCTTAGCGCTCCGAATCTCCACTTGCATTTTCTACAAAAAGAGTGTTTCATAACTGCTCAATCAAAAATAAGTTTTATCTCTGTTAACTGAATTTACAGATCAGAAATAAGTTTCACAGAATGCATCTGTGTAGTTTTTATTTGGAGATATTCTTTTTCCCAATGTAGGCCTCTTAGCGCTTAGCATGTCCAATTGCAGTTTCTACTGAAAGAGTGTTTCAGAACGGCTCAATCAAAAGTAAGGTTCAACTCTGTTAGTTGAATGCACAGAACAGAAAGAATTTTCACAGAATGCTACTGTGTAGTTTATATTTGAATATATTCCTTTTTCCACTATTACCCTCTTAGCGCTCCGAATGTCCACTTGCATTTTCTACAGAAAGAGTGTTCAGAACTGCGCAATCAAAAGTATGGTTTAACTCTGTTAGCTTAATGAACATATCAGAAATAAGTTTCACAAAATGCTTCTGTGTAGTTTTTATTTGAAGGTATTATTTTTCCCAATATAGGCCTCCTAGCGCTCAGAATGTCCAATTGCAGTTTCTACAGAAAGAGAGTTTCAGAAAGGCTCAATCAAAAGTAAGGTTCAACTCTGTTAGTTGAATGCACAGAACAGAAAGAAGTTTCATACAATGCTTCTGTGTAGTTTATATTTGAACATATTCTTTTTTCCACTATTACCCACTTAGCGCTACGAATGTCCAGTTGCATTTTCTACAGACAGAGTGTTTCAAAACTGCTCAATCAAAAGTATGGTTTAACTCTGTTAGCTGAATGCTCAGATCAGAAAGAAGTTTCACAGAATGCTTCTGTGTAGTTTATATTTGAATATATTCCTTTTTCCACTACTACTCTCTTAGCGCTCCAAACGTCCAGTTGCATTTTCTACAGAAAGAGTGTTCAGATCTGCTCAATCAAAAGTATGGTTTAACTCTGTTAGCTGAATGCACAGATCAGAAAGTAGTTTCACAGAAGGATTCTGTGTAGTTTATATTTGGAGACATTCCTTTTTCCACTATTACCCTCTTAGCGCTCCGAATCTCCACTTGCATTTTCTACAGAAAGAGTGTTTCAGAACGTCTCAATCAAAACTAAGGTTCAACTCTTTTAGTTGAACAAACAGAAAAGAAAGAAGTTTCACACAACTCATCTGTGTAGTTTTTATTTGTAGACATTCTTTTTCCCAATATAGGCCTCTTAGCGCTCAGAATGTCCAATTGCAGTTTCTACAGAAAGAGTGTTTCAGAACGGCTCAATCAAAAGTAAGGTTCAACTCTGTTAGTTGAATGCACAGAACAGAAAGAAGTTTCATACAATGCTTCTGTGTAGTTTATATTTGAACATACTATTTTTTCCACTATTACCCACTTAGCGCTACGAATGTCCAGTTGCATTTCCTACAGACAGAGGGTTTCAAAACTGCTCAATCAAAAGTATGGTTTAACTCTGTTAGCTGAATGCTCAGATCAGAAAGAAGTTTCACAGAATGCTTCTGTGTAGTTTATATTTGAATATATTCCTTTTTCCACTACTACTCTCTTAGCGCTCCAAATGTCCAGTTGCATTTTCTACAGAAAGAGTGTTCAGATCTGCTCAATCAAAAGTATGGTTTAACTGTGTTAGCTGAATGCACAGATCAGACAGAAGTTTCACAGAATGATTCTGTGTAGTTTATATTTGGAGACATTCCTTTTTCCACTATTACCCTCTTAGCGCTCCGAATCTCCACTTGCATTATCTACAAAAAGAGTGTTTCATAACTGCTCAATCAAAAATAAGTTTTATCTCTGTTAACTGAATTTACAGATCAGAAATAAGTTTCACAGAATGCATCTGTGTAGTTTTTATTTGGAGATATTCTTTTTCCCAATGTAGGCCTCTTAGCGCTTAGCATGTCCAATTGCAGTTTCTACTGAAAGAGTGTTTCAGAACGGCTCAATCAAAAGTAAGGTTCAACTCTGTTAGTTGAATGCACAGAACAGAAAGAATTTTCACAGAATGCTACTGTGTAGTTTATATTTGAATATATTCCTTTTTCCACTATTACCCTCTTAGCGCTCCGAATGTCCACTTGCATTTTCTACAGAAAGAGTGTTCAGAACTGCGCAATCAAAAGTATGGTTTAACTCTGTTAGCTTAATGAACATATCAGAAATAAGTTTCACAAAATGCTTCTGTGTAGTTTTTATTTGAAGGTATTATTTTTCCCAATATAGGCCTCCTAGCGCTCAGAATGTCCAATTGCAGTTTCTACAGAAAGAGAGTTTCAGAAAGGCTCAATCAAAAGTAAGGTTCAACTCTGTTAGTTGAATGCACAGAACAGAAAGAAGTTTCATACAATGCTTCTGTGTAGTTTATATTTGAACATATTCTTTTTTCCACTATTACCCACTTAGCGCTACGAATGTCCAGTTGCATTTTCTACAGACAGAGTGTTTCAAAACTGCTCAATCAAAAGTATGGTTTAACTCTGTTAGCTGAATGCTCAGATCAGAAAGAAGTTTCACAGAATGCTTCTGTGTAGTTTATATTTGAATATATTCCTTTTTCCACTACTACTCTCTTAGCGCTCCAAACGTCCAGTTGCATTTTCTACAGAAAGAGTGTTCAGATCTGCTCAATCAAAAGTATGGTTTAACTCTGTTAGCTGAATGCACAGATCAGAAAGTAGTTTCACAGAAGGATTCTGTGTAGTTTATATTTGGAGACATTCCTTTTTCCACTATTACCCTCTTAGCGCTCCGAATCTCCACTTGCATTTTCTACAGAAAGAGTGTTTCAGAACGTCTCAATCAAAACTAAGGTTCAACTCTTTTAGTTGAACAAACAGAAAAGAAAGAAGTTTCACACAACTCATCTGTGTAGTTTTTATTTGTAGACATTCTTTTTCCCAATATAGGCCTCTTAGCGCTCAGAATGTCCAATTGCAGTTTCTACAGAAAGAGTGTTTCAGAACGGCTCAATCAAAAGTAAGGTTCAACTCTGTTAGTTGAATGCACAGAACAGAAAGAAGTTTCATACAATGCTTCTGTGTAGTTTATATTTGAACATACTATTTTTTCCACTATTACCCACTTAGCGCTACGAATGTCCAGTTGCATTTCCTACAGACAGAGGGTTTCAAAACTGCTCAATCAAAAGTATGGTTTAACTCTGTTAGCTGAATGCTCAGATCAGAAAGAAGTTTCACAGAATGCTTCTGTGTAGTTTATATTTGAATATATTCCTTTTTCCACTACTACTCTCTTAGCGCTCCAAATGTCCAGTTGCATTTTCTACAGAAAGAGTGTTCAGATCTGCTCAATCAAAAGTATGGTTTAACTGTGTTAGCTGAATGCACAGATCAGACAGAAGTTTCACAGAATGATTCTGTGTAGTTTATATTTGGAGACATTCCTTTTTCCACTATTACCCTCTTAGCGCTCCGAATCTCCACTTGCATTATCTACAAAAAGAGTGTTTCATAACTGCTCAATCAAAAATATGTTTTATCTCTGTTAACTGAATTTACAGATCAGAAATAAGTTTCACAGAATGCATCTGTGTAGTTTTTATTTGAAGATATTCTTTTTCCCAATGTAGGCCTCTTAGCGCTTAGCATGTCCAATTGCAGTTTCTACAGAAAGAGTGTTTCAGAACGGCTCAATCAAAAGTAAGGTTCAACTCTGTTAGTTGAATGCACAGAACAGAAAGAATTTTCACAGAATGCTACTGTGTAGTTTATATTTGAATATATTCCTTTTTCCACTATTACCCTCTTAGCGCTCCGAATGTCCACTTGCATTTTCTACAGAAAGAGTGTTCAGAACTGCGCAATGAAAAGTATGGTTTAACTCTGTTAGCTTAATGAACATATCAGAAATAAGTTTCACACAATGCTTCTGTGTAGTTTTTATTTGAAGATATTATTTTTCCCAGTATAGGCCTCTTAGCGCTCAGAATGTCCAACTGCAGTTTCTACAGAAAGAGTGTTTCAGAAAGGCTCAATCAAAAGTAAGGTTCAACTCTGTTAGTTGAATGCACAGAACAGAAAGTAGTTTCATACAATGCTTCTGTGTAGTTTATATTTGAACATATTCTTTTTTCCACTATTACCCACTTAGCGCTACGAATGTCCAGTTGCATTTTCTACAGACAGAGTGTTTCAAAACTGCTCAATCAAAAGTATGGTTTAACTCTGTTAGCTGAATGCTCAGATCAGAAGGAAGTTTCACAGAATGCTTCTGTGTAGTTTATATTTGAATATATTCCTTTTTCCACTACTACACTCTTAGCGCTCCAAATGTCCAGTTGCATTTTCTACAGAAAGAGTGTTCAGATCTGCTCAATCAAAAGTATGGTTTAACTCTGTTAGCTGAATGCACAGATCAGAAAGAAGTTTCACAGAATGATTCTGTGTAGTTTATATTTGGAGACATTCCTTTTTCCACTATTACCCTCTTAGCGCTCCGAATCTCCACTTGCATTTTCTACAGAAATAGTGTTTCAGAACGGCTCAATCAAAACTAAGGTTCAACTCTTTTAGTTGAACAAACAGAACAGAAAGAAGTTTCACACAATCCTTCTGTGTAGTTTTTATTTGTAGACATTCTTTTTCCCAATATAGGCCTCTTAGCGCTCAGAATGTCCAATTGCAGTTTCTACAGAAAGAGTGTTTCAGAAAGGCTCAATCAAAAGTAAGTTTCAACTCTGTTAGTTGAATGCACAGAACAGAAAGAAGTTTCATACAATGCTTCTGTGTAGTTTATATTTGAACATACTATTTTTTCCACTATTACCCACTTAGCGCTACGAATGTCCAGTTGCATTTCCTACAGACAGAGTGTTTCAAAACTGCTCAATCAAAAGTATGGTTTAACTCTGTTAGCTGAATGCTCAGATCAGAAAGAAGTTTCACAGAATGCTTCTGTGTAGTTTATATTTGAATATATTCCTTTTTCCACTACTACTCTGTTAGCGCTCCAAATGTCCAGTTGCATTTTCTACAGAAAGAGTGTTCAGATCTGCTCAATCAAAAGTATGGTTTAACTCTGTTAGCTGAATGCACAGATCAGAAAGAAGTTTCACAGAATGATTCTGTGTAGTTTATATTTGGAGACATTCCTTTTTCCACTATTACCCTCTTAGCGCTCCGAATCTCCACTTGCATTTTCTACAGAAAGAGTGTTTCAGAACGGCTCAATCAAAACTAAGGTTCAACTCTTTTAGTTGAACAAACAGAACAGAAAGAAGTTTCACACAATTCTTCTGTGTAGTTTTTATTTGTAGACATTCTTTTTCCCAATACAGGCCTCTTAGCGCTCAGAATGTCCAATTGCAGTTTCTACAGAAAGAGTGTTTCAGAACGGCTCAATCAAAAGTAAGGTTCAACTCTGTTAGTTGAATGCACAGAACAGAAAGAAGTTTCATACAATGCTTCTGTGTAGTTTATATTTGAACATATTCTTTTTTCCACTATTACCCACTTAGCGCTACGAATGTCCAGTTGCATTTTCTACAGACAGAGTGTTTCAAAACTGCTCAATCAAAAGTATGGTTTAACTCTGTTAGCTGAATGCTCAGATCAGAAAGAAGTTTCACAGAATGCTTCTGTGTAGTTTATATTTGAATATATTCCTTTTTCCACTACTACGCTCTTAGCGCTCCAAATGTCCAGTTGCATTTTCAACAGAAAGAGTGTTCAGATCTGCTCAATCAAAAGTATGGTTTAACTCTGTTAGCTGAATGCACAGATCAGAAAGAAGTTTTTACCGAATGATTCCGTGTAGTTTATATTTGAAGACATTCCTTTTTCCACTAATACCCTCTTAGCGCTCCGAATCTCCACTTGCATTTTCTACAAAAAGAGTGTTTCATAACTGCTCAATCAAAAATATGTTTTATCTCTGTTAACTGAATTTACAGATCAGAAATAAGTTTCACAGAATGCATCTGTGTAGTTTTTATTTGAAGATATTCTTTTTCCCAATGTAGGCCTCTTAGCGCTTAGCATGTCCAATTGCAGTTTCTACAGAAAGAGTGTTTCAGAACGGCTCAATCAAAAGTAAGGTTCAACTCTGTTAGTTGAATGCACAGAACAGAAAGAATTTTCACAGAATGCTACTGTGTAGTTTATATTTGAATATATTCCTTTTTCCACTATTACCCTCTTAGCGCTCCGAATGTCCACTTGCATTTTCTACAGAAAGAGTGTTCAGAACTGCGCAATGAAAAGTATGGTTTAACTCTGTTAGCTTAATGAACATATCAGAAATAAGTTTCACACAATGCTTCTGTGTAGTTTTTATTTGAAGATATTATTTTTCCCAATATAGGCCTCTTAGCGCTCAGAATGTCCAACTGCAGTTTCTACAGAAAGAGTGTTTCAGAAAGGCTCAATCAAAAGTAAGGTTCAACTCTGTTAGTTGAATGCACAGAACAGAAAGAAGTTTCATACAATGCTTCTGTGTAGTTTATATTTGAACATATTCTTTTTTCCACTATTACCCACTTAGCGCTACGAATGTCCAGTTGCATTTTCTACAGACAGAGTGTTTCAAAACTGCTCAATCAAAAGTATGGTTTAACTCTGTTAGCTGAATGCTCAGATCAGAAAGAAGTTTCACAGAATCCTTCTGTGTAGTTTATATTTGAATATATTCCTTTTTCCACTACTACTCTCTTAGCGCTCCAAATGTCCAGTTGCATTTTCTACAGAAAGAGTGTTCAGATCTGTTGAATCAAAAGTATGGTTTAACTCTGTTAGCTGAATGCACAGATCAGAAAGAAGTTTCACAGAATGATTCTGTGTAGTTTATATTTGGAGACATTACTTTTTCCACTATTACCCTCTTAGCGCTCCGAAACTCCACTTGCATTTTCTACAGAAAGAGTGTTTCAGAACGGCTCAATCAAAACTAAGGTTCAACTCTTTTAGTTGAACAAACAGAACGGAAAGAAGTTTCACACAATTCTTCTGTGTAGTTTTTATTTGTAGACATTCTTTTTCCCAATATAGGCCTCTTAGCGCTCAGAATGTCCAATTGCAGTTTCTACAGAAAGAGTGTTTCAGAACGGCTCAATCAAAAGTAAGGTTCAACTCTGTTAGTTGAATGCACAGAACAGAAAGAAGTTTCATACAATGCTTCTGTGTAGTTTATATTTGAACATATTCTTTTTTCCACTATTACCCACTTAGCGCTACGAATGTCCAGTTGCATTTTCTACAGACAGAGTGTTTCAAAACTGCTCAATCAAAAGTATGGTTTAACTCTGTTAGCTGAATGCTCAGATCAGAAAGAAGTTTCACAGAATGCTTCTGTGTAGTTTATATTTTAATATATTCCTTTTTCCACTACTACGCTCTTAGCGCTCCAAATGTCCAGTTGCATTTTCTACAGAAAGAGTGTTCAGATCTGCTCAATCAAAAGTATGGTTTAATTCTGTTAGCTGAATGCACAGATCAGAAAGAAGTTTCACCGAATGATTCTGTGTAGTTTATATTTGAAGACATTCCTTTTTCCACTATTACCCTCTTAGCGCTCCGAATCTCCACTTGCATTTTCTACAAAAAGAGTGTTCATAACTGCTCAATCAAAAATATGTTTTATCTCTGTTAACTGAATTTACAGATCAGAAATAAGTTTCACAGAATGCATCTGTGTAGTTTTTATTTGAAGATATTCTTTTTCCCAATGTAGGCCTCTTAGCGCTTAGCATGTCCAATTGCAGTTTCTACAGAAAGAGTGTTTCAGAACGGCTCAATCAAACTAAGGTTCAACTCTGTTAGTTCAATGCACAGAACAGAAAGTATTTTCACAGAATGCTACTGTGTAGTTTATATTTGAATATATTCCTTTTTCCACTATTACCCTCTTAGCGCTCCGAATGTCCACTTGCATTTTCTACAGAAAGAGTGTTCAGAACTGCGCAATCAAAAGTATGGTTTAACTCTGTTAGCTTAATGAACATATCAGAAATAAGTTTCACACAATGCTTCTGTGTAGTTTTTATTTGAAGATATTATTTTTCCCAATATAGGCCTCTTAGCGCTCAGAATATCCAATTGCAGTTTCTACAGAAAGAGTGTTTCAGAAAGGCTCAATCAAAAGTAAGGTTCAACTCTGTTAGTTGAATGCACAGAACAGAAAGAAGTTTCATACAATCCTTCTGTGTAGTTTATATTTGAACATATTTTTTTCCACTATTACCCACTTAGCGCTACGAATGTCCAGTTGCATTTTCTACAGACAGAGTGTTTCAAAACTGCTCAATCAAAAGTATGGTTTAACTCTGTTAGCTGAATGCTCAGATCAGAAAGAAGTTTCACAGAATGCTTCTGTGTAGTTTATATTTGAATATATTCCTTTTTCCACTACTACGCTCTTAGCGTTCCAAATGTCCAGTTGCATTTTCAACAGAAAGAGTGTTCAGATCTGCTCAATCAATAGTATGGTTTAACTCTGTTAGCTGAATGCACAGATCAGAAAGAAGTTTCACCGAATGATTCCGTGTAGTTTATATTTGAAGACATTCCTTTTTCCACTATTACCCTCTTAGCGCTCCGAATCTCCACTTGCATTTTCTACAAAAAGAGTGTTTCATAACTGCTCAATCAAAAATAAGTTTTATCTCTGTTAACTGAATTTACAGATCAGAAATAAGTTTCACAGAATGCATCTGTGTAGTTTTTATTTGGAGATATTCTTTTTCCCAATGTAGGCCTCTTAGCGCTTAGCATGTCCAATTGCAGTTTCTACTGAAAGAGTGTTTCAGAACGGCTCAATCAAAAGTAAGGTTCAACTCTGTTAGTTGAATGCACAGAACAGAAAGAATTTTCACAGAATGCTACTGTGTAGTTTATATTTGAATATATTCCTTTTTCCACTATTACCCTCTTAGCGCTCCGAATGTCCACTTGCATTTTCTACAGAAAGAGTGTTCAGAACTGCGCAATCAAAACTATGGTTTAACTCTGTTAGCTTAATGAACATATCAGAAATAAGTTTCACACAATGCTTCTGTGTAGTTTTTATTTGAAGATATTATTTTTCCCAATATAGGCCTCTTAGCGCTCAGAATATCCAATTGCAGTTTCTACAGAAAGAGTGTTTCAGAAAGGCTCAATCAAAAGTAAGGTTCAACTCTGTTAGTTGAATGCACAGAACAGAAAGAAGTTTCATACAATCCTTCTGTGTAGTTTATATTTGAACATATTTTTTTCCACTATTACCCACTTAGCGCTACGAATGTCCAGTTGCATTTTCTACAGACAGAGTGTTTCAAAACTGCTCAATCAAAAGTATGGTTTAACTCTGTTAGCTGAATGCTCAGATCAGAAAGAAGTTTCACAGAATGCTTCTGTGTAGTTTATATTTGAATATATTCCTTTTTCCACTACTACGCTCTTAGCGTTCCAAATGTCCAGTTGCATTTTCAACAGAAAGAGTGTTCAGATCTGCTCAATCAATAGTATGGTTTAACTCTGTTAGCTGAATGCACAGATCAGAAAGAAGTTTCACCGAATGATTCCGTGTAGTTTATATTTGAAGACATTCCTTTTTCCACTATTACCCTCTTAGCGCTCCGAATCTCCACTTGCATTTTCTACAAAAAGAGTGTTTCATAACTGCTCAATCAAAAATAAGTTTTATCTCTGTTAACTGAATTTACAGATCAGAAATAAGTTTCACAGAATGCATCTGTGTAGTTTTTATTTGGAGATATTCTTTTTCCCAATGTAGGCCTCTTAGCGCTTAGCATGTCCAATTGCAGTTTCTACTGAAAGAGTGTTTCAGAACGGCTCAATCAAAAGTAAGGTTCAACTCTGTTAGTTGAATGCACGGAACAGAAAGAATTTTCACAGAATGCTACTGTGTAGTTTATATTTGAACATATTCTTTTTTCCACTATTACCCACTTAGCGCTACGAATGTCCAGTTGCATTTTCTACAGACAGAGTGTTTCAAAACTGCTCAATCAAAAGTATGGTTTAACTCTGTTAGCTGAATGCTCAGATCAGAAAGAAGTTTCACAGAATGCTTCTGTGTAGTTTATATTTGAATATATTCCTTTTTCCACTACTACTCTCTTAGCGCTCCAAACGTCCAGTTGCATTTTCTAGAGAAAGAGTGTTCAGATCTGCTCAATCAAAAGTATGGTTTAACTCTGTTAGCTGAATGCACAGATCAGAAAGTAGTTTCACAGAAGGATTCTGTGTAGTTTATATTTGGAGACATTCCTTTTTCCACTATTACCCTCTTAGCGCTCCGAATCTCCACTTGCATTTTCTACAGAAAGAGTGTTTCAGAACGTCTCAATCAAAACTAAGGTTCAACTCTTTTAGTTGAACAAACAGAAAAGAAAGAAGTTTCACACAATTCTTCTGTGTAGTTTTTATTTGTAGACATTCTTTTTCCCAATATAGGCCTCTTAGCGCTCAGAATGTCCAATTGCAGTTTCTACAGAAAGAGTGTTTCAGAACGGCTCAATCAAAAGTAAGGTTCAACTCTGTTAGTTGAATGCACAGAAAAGAAAGAAGTTTCATACAATGCTTCTGTGTAGTTTATATTTGAACATACTATTTTTTCCACTATTACCCACTTAGCGCTACGAATGTCCAGTTGCATTTCCTACAGACAGAGGGTTTCAAAACTGCTCAATCAAAGTATGGTTTAACTCTGTTAGCTGAATGCTCAGATCAGAAAGAAGTTTCACAGAATGCTTCTGTGTAGTTTATATTTGAATATATTCCTTTTTCCACTACTACTCTCTTAGCGCTCCAAATGTCCAGTTGCATTTTCTACAGAAAGAGTGTTCAGATCTGCTCAATCAAAAGTATGGTTTAACTCTGTTAGCTGAATGCACAGATCAGACAGAAGTTTCACAGAATGATTCTGTGTAGTTTATATTTGGAGACATTCCTTTTTCCACTATTACCCTCTTAGCGCTCCGAGTCTCCACTTGCATTTTCTACAGAAAGAGTGTTTCAGAACGGCTCAATCAAAACTAAGGTTCAACTCTTTTAGTTGAACAAACAGAACGGAAAGAAGTTTCACACAATTCTTCTGTGTAGTTTTAATTTGTAGACATTCTTTTTTCCAATACAGGCCTCTTAGCGCTCAGAATGTCCAATTGCAGTTTCTACAGAAAGAGTGTTTCAGAACGGCTCAATCAAAAGTAAGGTTCAACTCTGTTAGTTGAATGCACAGAACAGAAAGAAGTTACATACAATGCTTCTGTGTAGTTTATATTTGAACATATTTTTTTTTCCACTATTACCCACTTAGCGCTACGAATGTCCGGTTGCATTTTCTACAGACAGAGTGTTTCAAAACTGCTCAATCAAAAGTATGGTTTAACTCTGTTAGCTGAATGCTCAGATCAGAAAGAAGTTTCACAGAATGCTTCTGTGTAGTTTATATTTGAATATATTCCTTTTTCCACTACTACGCTCTTAGCGCTCCAAATGTCCAGTTGCATTTTCAACAGAAAGAGTGTTCAGATCTGCTCAATCAAAAGTATGGTATAACTCTGTTAGCTGAATGCACAGATCAGAAAGAAGTTTCACCGAATGATTCCGTGTAGTTTATATTTGAAGACATTCCTTTTTCCACTATTACCCTCTTAGCGCTCCGAATCTCCACTTGCATTTTCTACAAAAAGAGTGTTTCATAACTGCTCAATCAAAAATATGTTTTATCTCTGTTAACTGAATTTACAGATCAGAAATAAGTTTCACAGAATGCATCTGTGTAGTTTTTATTTGAAGATATTCTTTTTCCCAATGTAGGCCTCTTAGCGCTTAGCATGTCCAATTGCAGTTTCTACAGAAAGAGTGTTTCAGAACGTCTCAATCAAAAGTAAGGTTCAACTCTGTTAGTTCAATGCACAGAACAGAAAGTATTTTCACAGAATGCTACTGTGTAGTTTATATTGGAATATATTCCTTTTTCCACTATTACCCTCTTAGCGCTCCGAATGTCCACTTGCATTTTCTACAGAAAGAGTGTTCAGAACTGCGCAATCAAAAGTATGGTTTAACTCTGTTAGCTTAATGAACATATCAGAAATAAGTTTCACACAATGCTTCTGTGTAGTTTTTATTTGAAGATATTATTTTTCCCAATATAGGCCTCTTAGCGCTCAGAATGTCCAATTGCAGTTTCTACAGAAAGAGTGTTTCAGAAAGGCTCAATCAAAAGTAAGGTTCAACTCTGTTAGTTGAATGCACAGAACAGAAAGAAGTTTCATACAATGATTCTGTGTAGTTTATATTTGAACATATTCTTTTTTCCACTATTACCCACTTAGCGCTACGAATGTCCAGTTGCATTTTCTACAGACAGAGTGTTTCAAAACTGCTCAATCAAAAGTATGGTTTAACTCTGTTAGCTGAATGCTCAGATCAGAAAGAAGTTTCACAGAATGCTTCTGTGTAGTTTATATTTGAATATATTCCTTTTTCCACTACTACGCTCTTAGCGCTCCAAATGTCCAGTTGCATTTTCAACAGAAAGAGTGTTCAGATCTGCTCAATCAAAAGTATGGTTTAACTCTGTTAGCTGAATGCACAGATCAGAAAGAAGTTTCACCGAATGATTCCGTGTAGTTTATATTTGAAGACATTCCTTTTTCCACTATTACCCTCTTAGCGCTCCGAATCTCCACTTGCATTTTCTACAAAAAGAGTGTTTCATAACTGCTCAATCAAAAATAAGTTTTATCTCTGTTAACTGAATTTACAGATCAGAAATAAGTTTCACAGAATGCATCTGTGTAGTTTTTATTTGGAGATATTCTTTTTCCCAATGTAGGCCTCTTAGCGCTTAGCATGTCCAATTGCAGTTTCTACAGAAAGAGTGTTTCAGAACGGCTCAATCAAAAGTAATGTTCAACTCTCTTAGTTGAATGCACAGAACAGAAAGAATTTTCACAGAATGCTACTGTGTAGGTTATATTTGAATATATTCCTTTTTCCACTATTACCCTCTTAGCGCTCCGAATGTCCACTTGCATTTTCAACAGAAAGAGTGTTCAGAACTGCGCAATCAAAAGTATGGTTTAACTCGGTTAGCTTAATGAACATATCAGAAATAAGTTTCACACAATGCTTCTGTGTAGTTTTTATTTGAAGGTATTATTTTTCCCAATATAAGCCTCCTAGCGCTCTGAATGTCCAATTGCAGTTTCTACAGAAAGAGTGTTTCAGAAAGGCTCAATCAAAAGTAAGGTTCAACTCTGTTAGTTGAATGCACAGAACAGAAAGAAGTTTCATACAATGCTTCTGTGTAGTTTATATTTGAACATATTCTTTTTTCCACTATTACCCACTTAGCGCTACGAATGTCCAGTTGCATTTTCTACAGACAGAGTGTTTCAAAACTGCTCAATCAATAGTATGGTTTAACTCTGTTAGCTGAATGCTCAGATCAGAAAGAAGTTTCACAGAATGCTTCTGTGTAGTTTATATTTGAATATATTCCTTTTTCCACTACTACTCTCTTAGCGCTCCAAACGTCCAGTTGCATTTTCTACAGAAAGAGTGTTCAGATCTGCTCAATCAAAAGTATGGTTTAACTCTGTTAGCTGAATGCACAGATCAGAAAGAAGTTTCACAGAATGATTCTGTGTAGTTTATATTTGGAGACATTCCTTTTTCCACTATTACCCTCTTAGCGCTCCGAATCTCCACTTGCATTTTCTACAGAAAGAGTGTTTCAGAACGGCTCAATCAAAACTAAGGTTCAACTCTTTTAGTTGAACAAACAGAAAAGAAAGCAGTTTCACACAATTCTTCTGTGTAGTTTTTATTTGTAGACATTCTTTTTCCCAATATAGGCCTCTTAGCGCTCAGAATGTCCAATTGCAGTTTCTACAGAAAGAGTGTTTCAGAACGGCTCAATCAAAAGTAAGGTTCAACTCTGTTAGTTGAATGCACAGAACAGAAAGAAGTTTCATACAATGCTTCTGTGTAGTTTATATTTGAACATACTATTTTTTCCACTATTACCCACTTAGCGCTACGAATGTCCAGTTGCATTTTCTACAGACAGAGTGTTTCAAAACTGCTCAATCAAAACTATGGTTTAACTCTGTTAGCTGAATGCTCAGATCTGAAAGAAGTTTCACAGAATGCTTCTGTGTAGTTTATATTTGAATATATTCCTTTTTCCACTACTACTCTCTTAGCGCTCCAAATGTCCAGTTGCATTTTCTACAGAAAGAGTGTTCAGATCTGCTCAATCAAAAGTATGGTTTAACTCTGTTAGCTGAATGCACAGATCAGAAAGAAGTTTCACAGAATGATTCTGTGTAGTTTATATTTGGAGACATTCCTTTTTCCACTATTACCCTCTTAGCGCTCCGAATCTCCACTTGCATTTTCTACAGAAAGAGTGTTTCAGAACGGCTCAATCAAAACTAAGGTTCAACTCTTTTAGTTGAACAAACAGAACGGAAAGAAGTTTCACACAATTCTTCTGTGTAGTTTTTATTTGTAGACATTCTTTTTCCCAATTTAGGCCTCTTAGCGCTCAGAATGTCCAATTGCAGTTTCTACAGAAAGAGTGTTTCAGAACGGCTCAATCAAAAGTAAGGTTCAACTCTGTTAGTTGAATGCACAGAACAGAAAGAAGTTTCATACAATGCTTCTGTGTAGTTTATATTTGAGCATATTCTTTTTTCCACTATTACCCACTTACCGCTACGAATGTCCAGTTGCATTTTCTACAGACAGAGTGTTTCAAAACTGCTCAATCAAAAGTATGGTTTAACTCTGTTAGCTGAATGCCCAGATCAGAAAGAAGCTTCACAGAATGCTTCTGTGTAGTTTATATTTGAATATATTCCTTTTTCCACTACTACGCTCTTAGCGTTCCAAATGTCCAGTTGCATTTTCAACAGAAAGAGTGTTCAGATCTGCTCAATCAAAAGTATGGTTTAACTCTGTTAGCTGAATGCACAGATCAGAAAGAAGTTTCACCGAATGATTCCGTGTAGTTTATATTTGAAGACATTCCTTTTTCCACTATTACCCTCTTAGCGCTCCGAATCTCCACTTGCATTTTCTACAAAAAGAGTGTTTCATAACTGCTCAATCAAAAATAAGTTTTATCTCTGTTAACTGAATTTACAGATCAGAAATAAGTTTCACAGAATGCATCTGTGTAGTTTTTATTTGGAGATATTCTTTTTCCCAATGTAGGCCTCTTAGCGCTTAGCCTGTCCAATTGCAGTTTCTACTGAAAGAGTGTTTCAGAACGTCTCAATCAAAAGTAAGGTTCAACTCTGTTAGTTGAATGCACAGAACAGAAAGAATTTTCACAGAATGCTACTGTGTAGTTTATATTTGAATATATTCCTTTTTCCACTATTACCCTCTTAGCGCTCCGAATGTCCACTTGCATTTTCTACAGAAAGAGTGTTCAGAACTGCGCAATCAAAAGTATGGTTTAACTCTGTTAGCTTAATGAACATATCAGAAATAAGTTTCACACAATGCTTCTGTGTAGTTTTTATTTGAAGGTATTATTTTTCCCAATATAGGCCTCCTAGCGCTCAGAATGTCCAATTGCAGTTTCTACAGAAAGAGTGTTTCAGAAAGGCTCAATCAAAAGTAAGGTTCAACTCTGTTAGTTGAATGCACAGAACAGAAAGAAGTTTCATACAATGCTTCTGTGTAGTTTATATTTGAACATATTCTTTTTTCCACTATTACCCACTTAGCGCTACGAATGTCCAGTTGCATTTTCTACAGACAGAGTGTTTCAAAACTGCTCAATCAAAAGTATGGTTTAACTCTGTTAGCTGAATGCTCAGATCAGAAAGAAGTTTCACAGAATGCTTCTGTGTAGTTTATATTTGAATATATTCCTTTTTCCACTACTACTCTCTTAGCGCTCCAAACGTCCAGTTGCATTTTCTACAGAAAGAGTGTTCAGATCTGCTCAATCAAAAGTATGGTTTAACTCTGTTAGCTGAATGCACAGATCAGAAAGAAGTTTCACAGAAGGATTCTGTGTAGTTTATATTTGGAGACATTCCTTTTTCCACTATTACCCTCTTAGCGCTCCGAATCTCCACTTGCATTTTCTACAGAAAGAGTGTTTCAGAACGTCTCAATCAAAACTAAGGTTCAACTCTTTTAGTTGAACAAACAGAAAAGAAAGAAGTTTCACACAATTCTTCTGTGTAGTTTATATTTGTCGACATTCTTTTTCCCAATATAGGCCTCTTAGCGCTCAGAATGTCCAATTGCAGTTTCTACAGAAAGAGTGTTTCAGAACGGCTCAATCAAAAGTAAGGTTCAACTCTGTTAGTTGAATGCACAGAACAGAAAGAAGTTTCATACAATGCTTCTGTGTAGTTTATATTTGAACATACTATTTTTTCCACTATTACCCACTTAGCGCTACGAATGTCCAGTTGCATTTTCTACAGACAGAGTGTTTCAAAACTGCTCAATCAAAGTATGGTTTAACTCTGTTAGCTGAATGCTCAGATCAGAAAGAAGTTTCACAGAATGCTTCTGTGTAGTTTATATTTGAATATATTCCTTTTTCCACTACTACTCTCTTAGCGCTCCAAATGTCCAGTTGCATTTTCTACAGAAAGAGTGTTCAGATCTGCTCAATCAAAAGTATGGTTTAACTCTGTTAGCTGAATGCACAGATCAGACAGAAGTTTCACAGAATGATTCTGTGTAGTTTATATTTGGAGACATTCCTTTTTCCACTATTACCCTCTTAGCGCTCCGAGTCTCCACTTGCATTTTCTACAGAAAGAGTGTTTCAGAACGGCTCAATCAAAACTAAGGTTCAACTCCTTTAGTTGAACAAACAGAACAGAAAGAAGTTTCACACAATTCTTCTGTGTAGTTTTTATTTGTAGACATTCTTTTTTCCAATACAGGCCTCTTAGCGCTCAGAATGTCCAATTGCAGTTTCTACAGAAAGAGTGTTTCAGAACGGCTCAATCAAAAGTAAGGTTCAACTCTGTTAGTTGAATGCACAGAACAGAAAGAAGTTTCATACAATGCTTCTGTGTAGTTTATATTTGAACATATTCTTTTTTCCACTATTACCCACTTAGCGCTACGAATGTCCAGTTGCATTTTCTACAGACAGAGTGTTTCAAAACTGCTCAATCAAAAGTATGGTTTAACTCTGTTAGCTGAATGCTCAGATCAGAAAGAAGTTTCACAGAATGCTTCTGTGTAGTTTATATTTGAATATATTCCTTTTTCCACTACTACGCTCTTAGCGCTCCAAATGTCCAGTTGCATTTTCAACAGAAAGAGTGTTCAGATCTGCTCAATCAAAAGTATGGTTTAACTCTGTTAGCTGAATGCACAGATCAGAAAGAAGTTTCACCGAATGATTCCATGTAGTTTATATTTGAAGACATTCCTTTTTCCACTATTACCCTCTTAGCGCTCCGAATCTCCACTTGCATTTTCTACAAAAAGAGTGTTTCATAACTGCTCAATCAAAAATATGTTTTATCTCTGTTAACTGAATTTACAGATCAGAAATAAGTTTCACAGAATGCATCTGTGTAGTTATTATTTGAAGATATTCTTTTTCCCAATGTAGGCCTCTTAGCGCTCAGCATGTCCAATTGCAGTTTCTACAGAAAGAGTGTTTCAGAACGGCTCAATCAAAAGTAAGGTTCAACTCTGTTAGTTCAATGCACAGAACAGAAAGTATTTTCACAGAATGCTACTGTGTAGTTTATATTGGAATATATTCCTTTTTCCACTATTACCCTCTTAGCGCTCCGAATGTCCACTTGCATTTTCTACAGAAAGAGTGTTCAGAACTGCGCAATCAAAAGTATGGTTTAGCTCTGTTAGCTTAATGAACATATCAGAAATAAGTTTCACACAATGCTTCTGTGTAGTTTTTATTTGAAGATATTATTTTTCCCAATATAGGCCTCGTAGCGCTCAGAATGTCCAATTGCAGTTTCTACAGAAAGAGTGTTTCAGAAAGGCTCAATCAAAAGTAAGGTTCAACTCTGTTAGTTGAATGCACAGAACAGAAAGAAGTTTCATACAATGCTTCTGTGTAGTTTATATTTGAACATATTCTTTTTTCCACTATTACCCACTTAGCGCTACGAATGTCCAGTTGCATTTTCTACAGACAGAGTGTTTCAAAACTGCTCAATCAAAAGTATGGTTTAACTCTGTTAGCTGAATGCTCATATCAGAAAGAAGTTTCACAGAATGCTTCTGTGTAGTTTATATTTGAATATATTCCTTTTTCCACTACTACGCTCTTAGCGCTCCAAATGTCCAGTTGCATTTTCAACAGAAAGAGTGTTCAGATCTGCTCAATCAAAAGTATGGTTTAACTCTGTTAGCTGAATGCACAGATCAGAAAGAAGTTTCACCGAATGATTCCGTGTAGTTTATATTTGAAGACATTCCTTTTTCCACTATTACCCTCTTAGCGCTCCGAATCTCCACTTGCATTTTCTACAAAAAGAGTGTTTCATAACTGCTCAATCAAAAATAAGTTTTATCTCTGTTAACTGAATTTACAGATCAGAAATAAGTTTCACAGAATGATTCTGTGTAGTTTATATTTGGAGACATTCCTTTTTCCACTATTACCCTCTTAGCGCTCCGAATCTCCACTTGCATTTTCTACAGAAATAGTGTTTCAGAACGGCTCAATCAAAACTAAGGTTCAACTCTTTTAGTTGAACAAACAGAACAGAAAGAAGTTTCACACAATTCTTCTGTGTAGTTTTTGTTTGTAGACATTCTTTTTCCCAATATAGGCCTCTTAGCGCTCAGAATGTCCAATTGCAGTTTCTACAGAAAGAGTGTTTCAGAACGGCTCAATCAAAAGTAAGGTTCAACTCTGTTAGTTGAATGCACAGAACAGAAAGAAGTTTCATACAGTGCTTCTGTGTAGTTTATATTTGAACATACTATTTTTTCCACTATTACCCACTTAGCGCTACGAATGTCCAGTTGCATTTTCTACAGACAGAGTGTTTCAAAACTGCTCAATCAAAAGTATGGTTTAACTCTGTTAGCTGAATGCACAGATCAGAAAGAAGTTTCACCGAATGATTCCGTGTAGTTTATATTTGAAGACATTCCTTTTTCCACTATTACCCTCTTAGCGCTCCGAATCTCCACTTGCATTTTCTACAAAAAGAGTGTTTCATAACTGCTCAATCAAAAATATATTTTATCTCTGTTAACTGAATTTACAGATCAGAAATAAGTTTCACAGAATGCATCTGTGTAGTATTTATTTGGAGATATTATTTTTCCCAATGTAGGCCTCTTAGCGCTTAGCATGTCCAATTGCAGTTTCTACAGAAAGAGTGTTTCAGAACGGCTCAATCAAAAGTAAGGTTCAACTCTGTTAGTTGAATGCACAGAACAGAAAGTATTTTCACAGAATGCTACTGTGTAGTTTATATTTGAATATATTCCTTTTTCCACTATTACCCTCTTAGCGCTCCGAATGTCCACTTGCATTTTCTACAGAAAGAGTGTTCAGAACTGGGCAATCAAAAGTATGGTTTAACTCTGTTAGCTTAATGAACATATCAGAAATAAGTTTCACACAATGCTTCTGTGTAGTTTTTATTTGAAGATATTATTTTTCCCAATATAGGCCTCTTAGCGCTCAGAATGTCCAATTGCAGTTTCTACAGAAAGAGTGTTTCAGAACGGCTCAATCAAAAGTAAGGTTCAACTCTGTTAGTTGAATGCACAGAACAGAAAGAAGTTTCATACAATGCTTCTGTGTAGTTTATATTTGAACATATTCTTTTTTCCACTATTACCCACTTAGCGCTACGAATGTCCAGTTGCATTTTCTACAGACAGAGTGTTTCAAAACTGCTCAATCAAAAGTATGGTTTAACTCTGTTAGCTGAATGCTCAGATCAGAAAGAAGTTTCACAGAATGCTTCTGTGTAGTTTATATTTGAATATATTCCTTTTTCCACTACTACGCTCTTAGCGCTCCAAATGTCCAGTTGCATTTTCTACAGAAAGGGTGTTCAGATCTGTTGAATCAAAAGTATGGTTTAACTCTGTTAGCTGAATGCACAGATCAGAAAGAAGTTTCACAGAATGATTCTGTGTAGTTTATATTTGGAGACATTCCTTTTTCCACTATTACCCTTTTAGCGCTCCGAAACTCCACTTGCATTTTCTACAGAAAGAGTGTTTCAGAACGGCTCAATCAAAACTAAGGTTCAACTCTTTTAGTTGAACAAACAGAACGGAAAGAAGTTTCACACAATTCTTATGTGTAGTTTTTATTTGTAAACATTCTTTTTCCCAATATAGGCCTCTTAGCGCTCAGAATGTCCAATTGCAGTTTCTACAGAAAGAGTGTTTCAGAACGGCTCAATCAAAAGTAAGGTTCAAGTCCGTTAGTTGAATGCACAGAACAGAAAGAAGTTTCATACAATGCTTCTGTGTAGTTTATATTTGAACATATTCTTTTTTCCACTATTACCCACTTAGCGCTACGAATGTCCAGTTGCATTTTCTACAGACAGAGTGTTTCAAAACTGCTCAATCAAAAGTATGGTTTAACTCTGTTAGCTGAATGCTCAGATCAGAAAGAAGTTTCACAGAATGCTTCTGTGTAGTTTATATTTGAATATATTCCTTTTTCCACTACTACGCTCTTAGCGCTCCAAATGTGCAGTTGCATTTTCTACAGAAAGAGTATTCAGATCTGCTCAATCAAAAGTATGGTTTAACTCTGTTAGCTGAATGCACAGATCAGAAAGAAGTTTCACCGAATGATTCTGTGTAGTTTATATTTGAAGACATTCCTTTTTCCACTATTACCCCCTTAGCGCTCCGAATCTCCACTTGCATTTTCTACAAAAAGAGTGTTTCATAACTGCTCAATCAAAAATATGTTTTATCTCTGTTAACTGAATTTACAGATCAGGAATAAGTTTCACAGAATGCATCTGTGTAGTTTTTATTTGAAGATATTCTTTTTCCCAATGTAGGCCTCTTAGCGCTTAGCATGTCCAATTGCAGTTTCTACAGAAAGAGTGTTTCAGAACGGCTCAATCAAAAGTAAGGTTCAACTCTGTTAGTTGAATGCACAGAACAGAAAGTATTTTCACAGAATGCTACTGTGTAGTTTATATTTGAATATATTCCTTTTTCCACTATTACCCTCTTAGCGCTCCGAATGTCCACTTGCATTTTCTACAGAAAGAGTGTTCAGAACTGCGCAATCAAAAGTATGGTTTAACTCTGTTAGCTTAATGAACATATCAGAAATAAGTTTCACACAATGCTTCTGTGTAGTTTTTATTTGAAGATATTATTTTTCCCAATACAGCCCTCTTAGCGCTCAGAATGTCCAATTGCAGTTTCTACAGAAAGAGTGTTTCAGAAAGGCTCAATCAAAAGTAAGGTTCAACTCTGCTAGTTGAATGCACAGAACAGAAAGAAGTTTCATACAATGCTTCTGTGTAGTTTATATTTGAACATATTCTTTTTTCCACTATTACCCACTTAGCGCTACGAATGTCCAGTTGCATTTTCTACAGACAGAGTGTTTCAAAACTGCTCAATCAAAAGTATGGTTTAACTCTGTTAGCTGAATGCTCAGATCAGAAAGAAGTTTCACAGAATGCTTCTGTGTAGTTTATATTTGAATATATTCCTTTTTCCACTACTACTCTCTTAGCGCTCCAAATGTCCAGTTGCATTTTCTACAGAAAGAGAGTTCTGATCTGCTCAATCAAAAGTATGGTTTAACTCTGTTAGCTGAATGCACAGATCAGAAAGAAGTTTCACAGAATGATTCTGTGTAGTTTATATTTGGAGACATTCCTTTTTCCACTATTACCCTCTTAGCGCTCCGAATCTCCACTTGCATTTTCTACAGAAAGAGTGTTTCAGAACGGCTCAATCAAAACTAAGGTTCAACTCTTTTAGTTGACCAAACGGCACAGAAAGAAGTTTCACACAATTCTTCTGTGTAGTTTTTATTTGTAGATATACTTTTTCCCAATATAGGCCTCTTAGCGCTCAGAATGTCCAATTGCAGTTTCTACAGAAAGAGTGTTTCAGAACGGCTCAATCAAAAGTAAGGTTCATCTCTGTTAGTTGAATGCACAGAACAGAAAGAAGTTTCATACAATGCTTCTGTGTAGTTTATATTTGAACATATTCTTTTTTCCACTATTACCCACTTAGCACTACGAATGTCCAGTTGCATTTTCTACAGACAGAGTGTTTCAAAACTGCTCAATCAAAAGTATGGTTTAACTCTGTTAGCTGAATGCTCAGATCAGAAAGAAGTTTCACAGAATGCTTCTGTGTAGTTTATATTTGAATATATTCCTTTTTCCACTACTAAGCTCTTAGCGCTCCAAATGTCCAGTTGCATTTTCTACAGAAAGAGTGTTCAGATCTGCTCAATCAAAAGTATGGTTTAACTCTGTTAGCTGAATGCACAGATCAGAAAGAAGTTTCACCGAATGATTCTGTGTAGTTTATATTTGAAGACATTCCTTTTTCCACTATTACCCCCTTAGCGCTCCGAATCTCCACTTGCATTTTCTACAATAAGAGTGTTTCATAACTGCTCAATCAAAAATATGTTTTATCTCTGTTAACTGAATTTACAGATCAGAAATAACTTTCACAGAATGCATCTGTGTAGTTTTTATTAGAAGATATTCTTTTTCCCAATGTAGGCCTCTTAGGGCTTAGCATGTCCAATTGCAGTTTCTACAGAAAGAGTGTTTCAGAACGGCTCAATCAAAAGTAAGGTTCAACTCTGTTAGTTGAATGCACAGAACAGAAAGAATTTTCACAGAATGCTACTGTGTAGTTTATATTTGAATATATTACTTTTTCCACTATTACCCTCTTAGCGCTCCGAATGTCCACTTGCATTTTCTACAGAAAGAGTGTTCAGAACTGCGCAATCAAAAGTATGGTTTAACTCTGTTAGCTTAATGAACATATCAGAAATAAGTTTCACACAATGCTCCTGTGTAGTTTTTATTTGAAGATATTATTTTTCCCATTAGAGGCCTCTTAGCGCTCAGAATGTCCAATTGCAGTTTCTACAGAAAGAGTGTTTCAGAAAGGCTCAATCAAAAGTAAGGTTCAACTCTGTTAGTTGAATGCACAGAACAGAAAGAAGTTTCATACAATGCTTCTGTGTAGTTTATATCTGAACATACTCTTTTTTCCACTATTATCCACTTAGCGCTACGAATGTCCACTTGCATTTTCTACAGACAGAGTGTTTCAAAACTGCTCAATCAAAAGTATGGTTTAACTCTGTTAGCTGAATGCTCAGATCGGAAAGAAGTTTCACAGAATGCTTCTGTGTAGTTTATATTTGAATATATTCCTTTTTCCACTACTACTCTCTTAGCGCTCCAAATGTCCAGTTGCATTTTCTACAGAAAGAGTGTTCAGATCTGCTCAATCAAAAGTATGGTTTAAATCTGTTAGCTGATTGCACAGATCAGAAAGAAGTTTCACAGAATGATTCTGTGTAGTTTATATTTGGAGACATTCCTTTTTCCACTATTACCCTCTTAGCGCTCCGAATCTCCACTTGCATTTTCTACAGAAAGAGTGTTTCAGAACGGCTCAATCAAAACTAAGGTTCAACTCTTTTAGTTGAACAAACAGAAGAGAAAGAGGTTTCACACAATTCTTCTGTGTAGTTTTTATTTGTAGACATTCTTTTTCCCAATACAGGCCTCTTAGCGCTCAGAATGTCCAATTGCAGTTTCTACAGAAAGAGTGTTTCAGAACGGCTCAATCAAAAGTAAGGTTCAACTCTGTTAGTTGAATGCACAGAACAGAAAGAAGTTTCATACAATGCTTCTGTGTAGTTTATATTTGAACATATTCTTTTTTCCACTATTACCCACTTAGCGCTACGAATGTCCAGTTGCATTTTCTACAGACAGAGTGTTTCAAAACTGCTCAATCAAAAGTATGGTTTAACTCTGTTAGCTGAATGCTCAGATCAGAAAGAAGTTTCACAGTATGCTTCTGTGTAGTTTATATTTGAATATATTCCTTTTTCCACTACTACGCTCTTAGCGCTCCAAATGTCCAGTTGCATTTTCTACAGAAAGAGTGTTCAGATCTGCTCAATCAAAAGTATGGTTTAACACTGTTAGCTGAATGCACAGATCAGAAAGAAGTTTCACCGAATGATTCTGTGTAGTTTATATTTGAAGACATTCCTTTTTCCACTATTACCCTCTTAGCGCTCCGAAACTCCACTTGCATTTTCTACAAAAAGAGTGTTTCATAACTGCTCAATCAAAAATATGTTTTATCTCTGTTAACTGAATTTACAGATCAGAAATAAGTTTCACAGAATGCATCTGTGTAGTTTTTATTTGAAGATATTCTTTTTCCCAATGTAGGCCTCTTAGCGCTTAGCATGTCCAATTGCAGTTTCTACAGAAACAGTGTTTCAGAACGGCTCAATCAAAAGTAAGGTTGAACTCTGTTAGTTGAATGCACAGAACAGAAAGAATTTTCACAGAATGCTACTGTGTAGTTTATATTTGAATATATTCCTTTTTCCACTATTACCCTCTTAGCGCTCCGAATGTCCACCTGCATTTTCTACAGAAATAGTGTTCAGAACTGCGCAATCAAAAGTATGGTTTAACTCTGTTAGCTTAATGAACATATCAGAAATAAGTTTCACACAATTCTTCTGTGTAGTTTTTATTTGAAGATATTATTTTTCCCATTACAGGCCTCTTAGCGCTCAGAATGTACAATTGCAGTTTCTACAGTAAGAGTGTTTCAGAAAGGCTCAATCAAAAGTAAGGTTCAACTCTGTTAGTTGAATGTACAGAACAGAAAGAAGTTTCATACAATGCTTCTGTGTAGTTTATATCTGAACGTACTCTTTTTTCCACTGTTACCCACTTAGCGCTACGAATGTCCAGTTGCATTTTCTACAGACAGAGTGTTTCAAAACTGCTCAATCAAAAGTATGGATTAACTCTGTTAGCTGAATGCTCAGATCAGAAAGAAGTTTCACAGAATGCTTCTGTGTAGTTTATATTTGAATATATTCCTTTTTCCACTACTACTCTCTTAGCGCTCCAAATGTCCAGTTGCATTTTCTACAGAAAGAGTGTTCTGATCTGCTCAATCAAAAGTATGTTTTAACTCTGTTAGCTGAATGCACAGATCAGAAAGAAGTTTCACAGAATGATTCTGTGTAGTTTATATTTGGAGACATTCCTTTTTCCACTATTACACTCTTAGCACTCCGAATCTCCACTTGCGTTTTCTACAGAAAGAGTGTTTCAGAACGGCTCAATCAAAACTAAGGTTCAACTCTTTTATTTGAACAAACAGAACAGAAAGAAGTTTCACACAATTCTTCTGTGTAGTTTTTATTTGTAGACATTCTTTTTCCCAATATAGGCCTCTTAGCGCTCAGAATGTCCAATTGCAGTTTCTACAGAAAGAGTGTTTCAGAACGGCTCAATCAAAAGTAAGGTTCAACTCTGTTAGTTGAATGCACAGAACAGAAAGAAGTTTCATACAATGCTTCTGTGTAGTTTATATTTGAACATATTCTTTTTTCCACTATTACCCACTTAGCGCTACGAATATCCAGTTGCATTTTCTACAGACAGAGTGTTTCAAAACTGCTCAATCAAAAGTATGGTTTAACTCTGTTAGCTGAATGCTCAGATCAGAAAGAAGTTTCACAGAATGCTTCTGTGTAGCTTATATTTGAATATATTCCTTTTTCCACTACTACGCTCTTAGCGCTCCAAATGTCCAGTTGCATTTTCTACAGAAAGAGTGTTCAGATCTGCTCAACCAAAAGTATGGTTTAACTCTGTTAGCTGAATGCACAGATCAGAAAGAAGTTTCACCGAATGATTCTGTGTAGTTTATATTTGAAGACATTCCTTTTTCCACTATTACCCCCTTAGCGCTCCGAATCTCCACTTGCATTTTCTACAATAAGAGTGTTTCATAACTGCTCACTCAAAAATATGTTTTATCTCTGTTAACTGAATTTACAGATCAGAAATAAGTTTCACAGAATGCATCTGTGTAGTTTTTATTTGAAGATATTCTTTTTCCCAATGTAGGCCTCTTAGCGCTTAGCATGTCCAATTGCAGTTTCTACAGAAAGAGTGTTTCAGAACGGCTCAATCAAAAGTAAGGTTCAACTCTGTTAGTTGAATGCACAGAACAGAAAGAATTTTCACAGAATGCTACTGTGTAGTTTATATTTGAATATATTCCTTTTTCCACTATTACCCTCTTAGCGCTCCGAATGTCCACTTGCATTTTCTACAGAAAGAGTGTTCCGAACTGCGCAATCAAAAGTATGGTTTAACTCTGTTAGCTTAATGAACATATCAGAAATAAGTTTCACACAATGCTTCTGTGTAGTTTTTATTTGAAGATATTATTTTTCCCAATATAGGCCTCTTAGCGCTCAGAATGTCCAATTGCAGTTTCTACAGAAAGAGTGTTTCAGAAAGGCTCAATCAAAAGTAAGGTTCAACTCTGTTAGTTGAATGCACAGAACAGAAATAAGTTTCATACAATGCTTCTGTGTAGTTTATATCTGAACATACTCTTTTTTCCACTATTACCCACTTAGCGCTACGAATGTCCACTTGCATTTTCTACAGACAGAGTGTTTCAAAACTGCTCAATCAAAAGTATGGTTTAACTCTGTTAGAGGAATGCTCAGATCAGAAAGAAGTTTCACAGAATGCTTCTGTGTAGTTTATATTTGAATATATTCCTTTTTCCACTACTACTCTCTTAGCGCTCCAAATGTCCAGTTGCATTTTCTACAGAAAGAGTGTTCAGATCTGCTCAATCAAAAGTATGTTTTAAATCTGTTAGCTGATTGCACAGATCAGAAAGAAGTTTCACAGAATGATTCTGTGTAGTTTATATTTGGAGACATTCCTTTTTCCACTATTACCCTCTTAGCACTCCGAATCTCCACTTGCATTTTCTACAGAAAGAGTGTTTCAGAACGGCTCAATCAAAACTAAGGTTCAACTCTTTTTGTTGAACAAACAGAACAGAAAGAAGTTTCACAAAATTCTTCTGTGTAGTTTTTATTTGTAGACATTCTTTTTCCCAATATAGGCCTCTTAGCGCTCAGAATGTCCAATTGCAGTTTCTACAGAAAGAGTGTTTCAGAACGGCTCAATCAAAAGTAAGGTTCAACTCTGTTAGTTGAATGCACAGAACAGAAAGAAGTTTCATACAATGCTTCTGTGTAGTTTATATTTGAACATATTCTTTTTTCCACTATTACCCACTTAGCGCTACGAATGTCCAGTTGCATTTTCTACAGACAGAGTGTTTCAAAACTGCTCAATCAAAAGTATGGTTTAACTCTGTTAGCTGAATGCTCAGATCAGAAAGAAGTTTCACAGAATGCTTCTGTGTAGTTTATATTTGAATATATTCCTTTTTCCACTACTACTCTTTTAGCGCTCCAAATGTCCAGTTGCATTTTCTACAGAAAGAGTGTTCAGATCTGCTCAATCAAAAGTATGGTTTAAATCTGTTAGCTGAATGCACAGATCAGAAAGAAGTTTCACCGAATGATTCTGTGTAGTTTATATTTGAAGACATTCCTTTTTCCACTATTACCCTCTTAGCGCTCCGAATCTCCACTTGCATTTTCTACAAAAAGAGTGTTTCATAACTGCTCAATCAAAAATATGTTTTATCTCTGTTAACTGAATTTACAGATCAGAAATAAGTTTCACAGAATGCATCTGTGTAGTTTTTATTTGAAGATATTCTTTTTCCCAATGTAGGCCTCTTAGCGCTTAGCATGTCCAATTGCAGTTTCTACAGAAAGAGTGTTTCAGAACGGCTCAATCAAAAGTAAGGTTCAACTCTGTTAGTTGAATGCACAGAACAGAAAGAATTTTCACAGAATGCTACTGTGTAGTTTATATTTGAATATATTCCTTTTTCCACTATTACCCTCTTAGCGCTCCGAATGTCCACTTGCATTTTCTACAGAAAGAGTGTTCAGAACTGCGCAATCAAAAGTATGGTTTAACTCTGTTAGCTTAATGAACATATCAGAAATAAGTTTCACACAATGCTTCTGTGTAGTTTTTATTTGAAGATATTATTTTTCCCAATAGAGGCCTCTTAGCGCTCAGAATGTCCAATTGCAGTTTCTACAGAAAGAGTGTTTCAGAAAGGCTCAATCAAAAGTAAGGTTCAACTCTGTTAGTTGAATGCACAGAACAGAAAGAAGTTTCATACAATGCTTCTGTGTAGTTTATATCTGAACATACTCTTTTTTCCACTATTACCCACTTAGCGCTACGAATGTCCAGTTGCATTTTCTACAGACAGAGTGTTTCAAAACTGCTCAATCAAAAGTATAGTTTAACTCTGTTAGCTGAATGCTCAGATCAGAAAGAAGTTTCACAGAATGCTTCTGTGTAGTTTATATTTGAATATATTCCTTTTTCCACTACTACTCTCTTAGCGCTCCAAATGTCCAGTTGCATTTTCTACAGAAAGAGTGTTCTGATCTGCTCAATCAAAAGTATGGTTTAACTCTGTTAGCTGAATGCACAGATCAGAAAGAAGTTTCACAGAATGATTCTGTGTAGTTTATATTTGGAGACATTCATTTTTCCACTATTACCCTCTTAGCGCTCCGAATCTCCACTTGCATTTTCTACAGAAAGAGTGTTTCAGAACGGCTCAATCAAAACAAAGGTTCAACTCTTTTAGTTGAACAAAGAGAACAGAAAGAAGTTTCACACAATTCTTCTGTGTAGTTTTTATTTGTAGACATTCTTTTTCCCAATATAGGCCTCTTAGCGCTCAGAATGTCCAATTGCAGTTTCTACAGAAAGAGTGTTTCAGAACGGCTCAATCAAAAGTAAGGTTCAACTCTGTTAGTTGAATGCACAGAACAGAAAGAAGTTTCATACAATGCTTCTGTGTAGTTTATATTTGAACATATTCTTTTTTCCACTATTACCCACTTAGCGCTACGAATGTCCAGTTGCATTTTCTACAGACAGAGTGTTTCAAAACTGCTCAATCAAAAGTATGGTTTAACTCTGTTAGCTGAATGCTCAGATCAGAAAGAAGTTTCACAGAATGCTTCTGTGTAGTTTATATTTGAATATATTCCTTTTTCCACTACTACGCTCTTAGCGCTCCAAATGTCCAGTTGCATTTTCTACAGAAAGACTGTTCAGATCTGCTCAATCAAAAGTATGATTTAACTCTGTTAGCTGAATGCACAGATCAGAAAGAAGTTTCACCGAATGATTCCGTGTAGTTTATATTTGAAGACATTCCTTTTTCCACTATTACCCTCTTAGCGCTCCGAATCTCCACTGCCATTTTCTACAAAAAGAGTGTTTCATAACTGCTCAATCAAAAATATGTTTTATCTCTGTTAACTGAATTTACAGATCAGAAATAAGTTTCACAGAATGCATCTGTGTAGTTTTTATTTGAAGATATTCTTTTTCCCAATGTAGGCCTCTTAGCGCTTAGCATGTCCAATTGAAGTTTCTACAGAAAGAGTGTTTCAGAACGGCTCAATCAAAAGTAAGGTTCAACTCTGTTAGTTGAATGCACAGAACAGAAAAAATTTTCACAGAATGCTACTGCGTAGTTTATATTTGAATATATTCCTTTTTCCACTATTACCCTCTTAGCGCTCCGAATGTCCACTTGCATTTTCTACAGAAAGAGTGTTCAGAACTGCGCAATCAAAAGTATGGTTTAACTCTGTTAGCTTAATGAACATATCAGAAATAAGTTTCACACAATGCTTCTGTGTAGTTTTTATTTGAAGATATTATTTTTCCCAATAGAGGCCTCTTAGCGCTCAGAATGTCCAATTGCAGTTTCTACAGAAAGAGTGTTTCAGAAAGGCTCAATCAAAAGTAAGGTTCAACTCTGTTAGTTGAATGCACAGAACAGAAAGAAGTTTCATACAATGCTTCTGTGTAGTTTATATCTGAACATACTCTTTTTTCCACTATTACCCACTTAGCGCTACGAATGCCCAGTTGCATTTTCTACAGACAGAGTGTTTCAAAACTGCTCAATCAAAAGTATGGATTAACTCTGTTAGCTGAATGCTCAGATCAGAAAGAAGTTTCACAGAATGCTTCTGTGTAGTTTATATTTGAATATATTCCTTTTTCCACTACTACTCTCTTAGCGCTCCAAATGTCCAGTTGCATTTTCTACAGAAAGAGTGTTCTGATCTGCTCAATCAAAAGTATGTTTTAACTCTGTTAGCTGAATGCACAGATCAGAAAGAAGTTTCACAGAATGATTCTGTGTAGTTTATATTTGGAGACATTCCTTTTTCCACTATTACACTCTTAGCACTCCGAATCTCCACTTGCGTTTTCTACAGAAAGAGTGTTTCAGAACGGCTCAATCAAAACTAAGGTTCAACTCTTTTATTTGAACAAACAGAACAGAAAGAAGTTTCACACAATTCTTCTGTGTAGTTTTTATTTGTAGACATTCTTTTTCCCAATATAGGCCTCTTAGCGCTCAGAATGTCCAATTGCAGTTTCTACAGAAAGAGTGTTTCAGAACGGCTCAATCAAAAGTAAGGTTCAACTCTGTTAGTTGAATGCACAGAACAGAAAGAAGTTTCATACAATGCTTCTGTGTAGTTTATATTTGAACATATTCTTTTTTCCACTATTACCCACTTAGCGCTACGAATATCCAGTTGCATTTTCTACAGACAGAGTGTTTCAAAACTGCTCAATCAAAAGTATGGTTTAACTCTGTTAGCTGAATGCTCAGATCAGAAAGAAGTTTCACAGAATGCTTCTGTGTAGCTTATATTTGAATATATTCCTTTTTCCACTACTACGCTCTTAGCGCTCCAAATGTCCAGTTGCATTTTCTACAGAAAGAGTGTTCAGATCTGCTCAACCAAAAGTATGGTTTAACTCTGTTAGCTGAATGCACAGATCAGAAAGAAGTTTCACCGAATGATTCTGTGTAGTTTATATTTGAAGACATTCCTTTTTCCACTATTACCCCCTTAGCGCTCCGAATCTCCACTTGCATTTTCTACAATAAGAGTGTTTCATAACTGCTCACTCAAAAATATGTTTTATCTCTGTTAACTGAATTTACAGATCAGAAATAAGTTTCACAGAATGCATCTGTGTAGTTTTTATTTGAAGATATTCTTTTTCCCAATGTAGGCCTCTTAGCGCTTAGCATGTCCAATTGCAGTTTCTACAGAAAGAGTGTTTCAGAACGGCTCAATCAAAAGTAAGGTTCAACTCTGTTAGTTGAATGCACAGAACAGAAAGAATTTTCACAGAATGCTACTGTGTAGTTTATATTTGAATATATTCCTTTTTCCACTATTACCCTCTTAGCGCTCCGAATGTCCACTTGCATTTTCTACAGAAAGAGTGTTCCGAACTGCGCAATCAAAAGTATGGTTTAACTCTGTTAGCTTAATGAACATATCAGAAATAAGTTTCACACAATGCTTCTGTGTAGTTTTTATTTGAAGATATTATTTTTCCCAATATAGGCCTCTTAGCGCTCAGAATGTCCAATTGCAGTTTCTACAGAAAGAGTGTTTCAGAAAGGCTCAATCAAAAGTAAGGTTCAACTCTGTTAGTTGAATGCACAGAACAGAAATAAGTTTCATACAATGCTTCTG